>NC_084854.1:10877445-11192078 GCF_951802175.1 Populus nigra
TCTACTATTTTTTTAGTTGTTTTTGTTTTTTATTTCATTGTTTTATTTTTGGATTGTGCAAAATTGAACATTATATTTTATTTACTTGGGGTTATCTCATCCTCACGACTTAGATCTCGGGTTCCGTATGTTAACTCAAGTTGACTTAAATTTTTTTTTTTTTAATTTTATCATTTATTATTAGGTTGTCTCGGAATTTAGAATTGGTCTTTAATAATTAATATATATATATATATATATATTATTTAAAGAATTAATAATATTGATGAAATAATGTTTGGAACAACACAATTAATAATATACGATGACATAATATTTGAAATAAAGCCATCTTTAACCAAAAAAAATAAAATTATCAGGATGATTGACAGTATATTATATTGTTTTTAGTATTACAATTAGGTGGTGTCCTTAAGTTCCCATCTCCCGGATAAAGCCAAGTCCAAACCCATATCTTGCGTCTATTCACAGAGGTAACGGATAATGCATTAGGTGCACTCAAGGAGAAAACATGAGATATTGAAGAGAACATCCAGACATGGTGAAAAATAGCTCACAAGGAACTCAGCACAAATAAAATAAAAAAAGACTAAAAAAGAACACACTTTTATTGAAAATAGATGATGCTTTGACTGGTTTTACACTGCTGTACACACTCACATCCTCAGTTGTACAATGCACCTAATTTTTCTTCATTCTCAAGCCCCTACTCTCCAATGAAAACAATTTGATTTAATCCGAAAATGAAAAACAAAAATTCAAGCTCTCAATCAACCTGTGGCCATAAAAGAATACCATAGAGCTAACTCAACCCAAAAAATAAAGGAAAAAAGTAAATATAAACTAGACATTCAAACCACCATATGGGGGGGGGGGGGGTGTAGAAGGGGAAACGGGAAAAATCTCTGATTTTGTTTAATCAATCGAGAAAAGAAGCTTCCTGGGGGCAGAAGCAGCTAAAAATGCACTGATGCCGTCCCTTTTAAATTCTGAGAAACCAAGTTCGTCCACTGCAGCAAGAAACAAAAAGTGTGGCATTTAGAATATTAACGGAACTAATTGACGATGCCATATAACTTTTGCACAGGAAGAAATTTCACAGATTCACAAGCAAGCCTTTTCCACCTGCAATCTCAACAGCAGGGAGCTGGAGGAAAAGCTGAGGTACGAGGGAGACTCAAAACAGTTGAAGGGCCATTTTAAGCTTATTCTGCTTCCATTTAGGCAACTTATAGAAGGCATATTTTGCCATCCCAAATTTCTCCCTAAACTCAACTGCTGACAGGTAAGTCTGCATGCAATTGAACAGAACTATCTCAGAACAAAGTCAATAACGAAAGCTTAAGAAAAAGTATCATCAACTGTTCATATTTTACCTCTCGCTTGGTCACATCAATTTCAGTTGCAGGATCTGACGAGTTAACTTTAAGGCTTTCATATGGATAAATTGGGAGACCTTCCTCATCTTCAGCTTCATCTTCTTTCACATCCTCCTGTATGGTTAGGGATTCTATTCTGCTGCTCATAGAGTTCTCTTTGGAGTTTGACTCAGGTGTCAATTTTGGTGCCTCAGGGCTCGCTTCAGACATTGCAAGTAGCAATATCAAAATTATGTACCAATTACAGATTTGAGATTCAGCAGAAAATAGCTTACAAGAAGCTCAAAGATACATACCTTTGACAGACCGAGGCATAATAACTTGTCGTGCTGGTGGTGGTTGTTCAAAACTTGCAGTAAGTGCTGCAATAGCTGAAGAATTGGAAGCCAGTTTTGCTGAATCAGGGCTCACAGACTTTGGATATACCTTTCTAACAACTGGTGGTGGAGTTGAAAGGTTTCTGGCACTAGGGCTCTCAAAGTTAGCAGCTAGAGCGCTAAAAGCTGGAGACCTTCCCCTCACACGAACTCTGTCAGGGCTGAAAGACATGCTTCTGGAACGCTGTGATTTGTCAGGTACACTGGACCTGCCTCCATGTGATACAGGTGTTCTGCGTTTGGGTTTCTAAGAACACATAGTACATGTAATCAGAAATCAAATCTAAATTGAATGGTGGTAACAATAATATATGGGAACTAAAATCAGTAAGCATGTCAACGAATTGTTGGATTCAATGAAGAATCACAAGATATTGCAAACTTGATAGGCTCAGAAGGTAGAATTTATGAGCTCTTCAGAAATTTCACAGCTATCCTTTTCTTTTCTCATTCATTGGTTGTCAATTTATTGTTGGTGTGGAAAAAAAATGCTAGCTCAGATCAGTAACCAATGGAGCTAACATTAGAACAATTGCACCAGCCTTCATCTGTGTATTTTGTTCCACACCTTTTACTGTATGGTTCTGAGCAGGAAAGGGCATATTCTTGCCAATAGTTTTGTTTTCATATATATATATTTATTTATTTTTCGTTGAATCCAACAATTGCACTAGCCTTCATCCTTTTCTTTTCTCATTCATTAGTTGTCTATTTATTGTTGGGGTGGAAAAAAATGCTAGCTCAGATCAGTAACCAATGGAGCTAACATGTGAACTTACATCAATCTAAACCTAACATAAATCAAGATAGAACAATTGCACCAGCCTTCATCTGTGTATTTTGTTCCACACCTTTTACTGTATGGTTCTGAGCAGGAAAGGGCATATTCTTGCCAATAGTTTTGTTTTCATATATATATATTTATTTATTTTTCGTTGAATCCAACAATTGCACCAGCCTTCATCCTTTTCTTTTCTCATTCATTAGTTGTCTATTTATTGTTGGGGTGGAAAAAAAATGCTATATTTCAATTAAAATCAAAATAGTAAGTTTCCAAATCAACAACAGTAAGAATTTAAGATTACCTACATACTATTGCTTTAAACAACAAGAGATCCATGTTTGAGATCAAAGAAATGAGATTCTTGAAAAGATCAAAGATGTGAAGAAAGATGAACATCCTACCAATATAGATTAAAGATGCATGAAGCAAATATGCAACTAGGAAAACTAACTACATGATATTCTGAGATATTTGTTCACAGTATAACAGAACTGTAAGTATCTTACATCTGAAAGTGTAGTACCCCCATTTTTCACAATCGCAAGTTTCCTTTGGAATGAGTTTCCATGCATCTGCATCCAAATGAAAGCTCTAAGATCTCACACAGAAACCTAAAATATATGCTGATTGCTTAACAAGAATTGTAATTTAACTCACTAAAGATTTTGCAGAATCCCATGTGAAGAAACGTGTGAAGAATGGCGGCTCACTCCCTTCCATAACAATATATATTGGAGTTTCACTAGATAACTTCTCTAACAGAAAATCATGCTCAAGAAATTTCTGTAGAAAGTGGAACAAAAACGAAATTAAAACATAGCTGATATGAGCAGTAAATTATTGTAAACTGGTTGCATGACAACCTAACCAAGGCTCAAGCCAAGTCACACTTAATTTAGTTTTAGAGCTATAAATGATTCAACTGGTTGAGTGGCAGTCAAGAATGGCCATCAGACCAAAAACTTGCAAAAAGTGCAAGCTTCAACTGTCAAAGTAATGCATAATTACTGCATCTAACTATCTAATCGATGATACCTCTCCAATAGTTAAGGCTTGCAGTTTGCTCTTGGAGTCAACCTGTTGTCCCACCCAGACAAAGATCTCAGAGTGAGAATCCAAGATGAAAATATCTTCAGTCATTAAATCATCCTGGGTGAAGTTGTATATCTCAGACACCTGCAATAACAAGAACTTGTTATAATAGCCACCGCACAGAACTAAAGTACATAAGAGTCTTGTGACAAAGTACTCATTAGAAAAAATCTGAAAACTGACTACCCTTCCAGATCCATAGCTCGAATACATAAAGTGAAATGAGAATTTTAAAGATGATCGCAGCTTTAAAATAAGCAGGAGTTTGGATAACACCTAGAGAGTTGTATGACCCTGGAATTGATTGACTAGAAAGTAAATATACCTTCAGGTTTCCTGCAGATGAGCGTGAATTTTTGCAATAACAAAACCATGAGAGAAAAGGGAAAGAATTAGACTTCTAAAATACGTGAAAAGCAGCACAACAAATCTCAAAACCAGAAAGGTCATTTTCCCTACCTTTTGAGAATATGCATGAGAATAGGTGTGGATCGCTTTCACCTTCCCTTGCAAGTTTTTGACTAGGATATTCAGATTTTCCTCCTAACAAATCCCAAAAATGTTCAGTTTCTGAACCTTCCTTTTGTGGTTTTGACTGCATATTTGGCTGCAGAAATTTCACAGGCAAACAAGAGATGACTATTAAAAGAGGCCAGATTACACCAAAATAATCTGAGAACTAAAAATGAGCTTTATGCATACAACATACAATTTTTAAAAATGAAGTATACAAGAATCTAATTTGATATAAAATAATTCTTAGATGAGTTGATGAGCACATTCACCCAGAAAAATGATGTATCTCCATGTAATTGTATTATCCATTCCGGATAATTAGTTAAGCAAACAAGAAGAAATCTGATACGCTATATTAATTTACTTAAAGAACTTATTTGGAAGAAATATCAAACCTTTATCAAATCCAGCTGCCTTTCGATAAGTTCCTGGTCCTCTGAACTAGTAAGGTTTCCAGACCATGTAAAAACAGAGGAGTCATTATGTAATATGTAACAGTAGGAGGAATTCAGTGATGATGCAACCTGATTGGATTCAATGTACAGATGAAGAAAAATAAATATCTTATATACACAACAATACAGAACTTGAAAATCTAAAGACTAGACAAAAATTAGATCCATAACCAACATGTTACAGAACTTGAAAATCTAAAGACTAGACAAAAATTAGATCCATAACCAACATGTAGCTCATGACCAAACTCCAAATTGTACCTGACACGGCTAGAATAATGTCAAGAAGTATTAAAAAAAAAAAGAATAAGACCAAGAGGCATTTAGGGGAAATATTTTTGGTAATACCATATTACTAGGACCTGTTTAAAAAATTTATACACTAGTTATTTAAACTGCTCACTTTGAAATGTACAAAACAGATTCTAATATAACAGAGTCTTATTAAAATTTGAGTAAATTTAGCAAAGAATTTTACACTAATTTTGGTATGTCAGATTAATTTTGAATCCTTTTCCTTATTTCTCCATTTCCCTTTTCCTAATGAGAAGACTTGTGCAACTCAGCCTGGTCATGCAATTCAATTCAGGAAATGTGTTGATACATTCATGGCCACTTCCACAACTCAAAAGCAATGAACAAAAGATTATGGATATCTGTATCCTGTAAGTATAAATTGGCCAGGGATGAAAAAAGGCAATCAAGAGTCAGGATAAAAATAGAGTAAAGATTAAAAATATTAAGACATTCAATATTACACTGAACAACAAGCTGTAGCAAAAATGATAAAGGCATGACATACTGGTTCAACTTGTAGAGCTTGCATATTATCAGGTCCAGAACCCTGAACCTTGAATAATGCAATGCCTTCCTCCTTGTATGTCTCATCTGGGAGTTCATTCTCTTCAATATAATTCTTGTATCCAGAGCTATGACCTCCCTGATAAAGTTTACAATTAGCTGATTTGGTTGAAAGTTGGAAAAAAAGTTAAAAACTAAACTATTGTCACTATAAATTCTTGATTGAAGTTTCATCAGGTGTATCACAAACCTTGAAGACAAGGAAGCTCTGGAAGATTGAAAAGAACTGAATTGGTTCATTTCCTTCATAGATTCGAACCTAAGAATTACTAACAAAATAGAATCAGAAAGGTACCAAATGTGAACAGAAATCTCCTGGTTACAAGACAGCAATAATTAAAGGAAAAAGAATACCACCTGGGCAGGTAGAAACTTTAATGATTCAACCATCTTGTTCACCAGTGAAATAGCAGAAGCTCTTTCCTCCTATTTTTCAATGTGAGATATATTATATGAGGGTAAACTAATAGGTACCATATATCAGTGCATAGAAGATGTAGCATTACAAAACTTCTAGAAAGGGCAAAGAAGGCAAGACAAGGCCTCTAATTCATGTTTACCAAAGTATATAAAAATCTGGGTTTTGCACATAAATAATGAATTCTAGCCTGCACAGAGCACCAATCCTGCTTTCAGCAGAATACCATACGCAGGAAAAAAGTGTGCATACGTAATCATCCATTATTCAAATTTAAGAGTTAATTTTCCAACATATGACAATGCACCATTTTCCATTCAACAGAAACAACTGTTGAGATTAAAAAATAGAAATCATTTATTTTTCTGAACCAAAATTGATAGTTATTTCCACATCCGATTTAGCTTAGCAGACGCCTGACCAATGAATTGGCAAATATATGATGATAAACAGATTTTAACAGTTTCTATACCACTCAAAATGAGAGTCATTGAGAAAAAAACAGTTTAAAAGAAGCAAAGGAGCCAAAAAAAAAAAACTCTTAAGCTGGTGGAAGTTAAAAAGACAAGAAAGCAAAGCCATGAAGCCTTATGCAAGGATGTACATATGGATGTTACGAATTACCAAATGTTTGTCTCAACAATGCCAATACCACAATTAATTATGCACATTAATGCAAAGATTTATTTGTATTAAAAGTCCAGGAAGATTCTGGCTTAAACAGAATCATTGGTGAGCAGTATGAACAAGCTGTATTTGTGCTAAGAAAATTTCATATAAACAAGCTATATTTTATGCTCAAACACTTTCACTTTCCCCAATAAGCATGAGATCTCAAAGCTTAATGAGTGAAATGGAAACAAAACAAATAAAGCCATAATAGCATTCCACAGTGGACCCTAGAATGCCCCACTCCTATTGTGACATGTTCCTAAGGTATTAGTGACAGCACCACATACTCAAAATGAAATGGGGGGACAAGTTAGTATAGGATGCCTGAAATTTACCTTAACACTCTTCTTCCCAAACCATGTTCCTATAAGATATTCCTCCCTGTCTTCTCCTGGATATGAATACTGAAAAATGTAGCAACCTCCACTGTAAAATTTTGACTGGTCTGTAGCAGGAATGAGAACCTTCTCCTGGCCATTTACACTCCAAACCTGTGCAATCACAATGGAGCTATAATTAGAACTTAATCAAAAAGCATTTTCTGTGGATATGACTTGTGTATTATGAAGCATGGTTAGTTGAGAGGAATAAGAGAGAACATAAATTTGATTTTTGAGAGGAACTGCATTCAAACATACATATCTAAAATACTTAAAAAGCATTTCAGAAATACTTGGAACCCTTGATTTTCTGACAAAACCATATATGAAAGACTTGAGCTCTAATCATTCTGAAATTCAAACAAAATGCATCTCTTAAAATTATATTTTTCATGCATTTTTTGTTTGAGATAAGTTGCATATTCTGAAATTATATCCTCTAGTTTCGCTACTTCATTACACATTCCAAAATTAATTTTGGAGAACTACTCTTTCAGGTATCCCATATATCTTTTACCCTAGAGCTCCAACTCATGTTCAACTAAGGATGGGATTTTCTTTCTTTTAAATAATAAAATTATAAACAATGGGTCTCATGCCAGTCCTAGAATCCAAAGTCCAAACCTAATAGATTGACAAACTAGGACAACACATACAGCACCTGCAAATTTCCAGTAACATCAATGTACGGTTGAGGTTCTTCTTTAGCAGGAGCAGTTTTTAACAGACCCTTGACATTAACCCCCTGGCGTCTTAAAAGAGCTGCAGATTCATTGAAAAGAAGATCCATGAGCATTGGAAAATGGTGACAAGAATGAATGGTAGTTAAAACTAATGATGATCAAGATTACTTCAGGAATGAAAACAAGATACAAGAATAAGATCTATGAGATAATTCAACTGCTGACCTGCAACTTTGCCTCTACCATCCTCAGACACAGTCACATTAGTTGTTTCGGGCCATGATTCAAATTTTGATCTAAACATCACAGTCTCAAACCCCTCAATTACACGAACAACACGGGATTTTGGTCGTTCAACAGCTCGGACTAACTCCTGATCAGCAAGATCAACAAGCAAAGAAAATTGAGAAGTTATATCATTGCAGACATTTTATAATCTCTGCATTGAAGAAGATGGGATGAAGTATTACTTCTGCTGCTACACTGGCACTTTTCCTTTCATCAAGAGGAGTGTTTCTCCCCATCCATACAAACACTTCCGCTCCACAATCTAGAATATAACACTTATTGGTGTCTAGAAACTCCCTTGTCAAAGAATCAGTTTCAACAGGTTCTGCCTGCCCCTTCTCAACACTTTCATTGAAAACATTTTTTTTTGTCAGAACTACATCATTATTGTACATGATAGTTCATCCACCACATCTTTAAAGATCTATCTTAATGGAGAAAATCAAATCATAGGTATTGATTGCCATGTAATTTTCGTTCATTAGCTCCAAATAATCAACCCCATCAGGTTCTTCTCCCTTCCAAAACTTGGAAGGCAACACATATGTTAATTAGAATAAAGTAATTCTGTTAAAACTATAGATATTACTATTGGGTTCAATAATCAGTAATTCACTAAATCTTATTTTTAACGCAAGAGAGCAAAAGAAAGGTTTCAGTATCTAATTATACAGTTTTGGTAATATTTTTGCAGGAAAGAAATGTGATTCACGCTAGCTGTTATGTTATTTTTCATAGAAAATCCTCGAACACTTCATAGAAGATGAAAAGGAGAAAGCTACCATTCAAGGAAATGACGCACAAGGATATATCTATTTCCACTAAATGATAACAATTTGTAGAGTAGAGAAGAATTATGGCATGCAAAGACATGTCATTGGGGAAAGAAATTTGAGACGAAACAAGAAATTACCAAAACAGCTTGGTAGAAAGAGAAACATCAGTCTTATCCTCATCACTAGCTGTTTTTCTTGGAAGTGGAGCAAAGCCACCAAAGAAACCCCAGAACTCTCCAGTTTCAGCATCAGCCATCAATTTTCCATCCTCTATGTGAAAAGGACAAATAATTAAGACTCAACAAGCAATAGCCGTTAAACTATCAAATATAGAGTCTCCAGTCTAATTCTCCACTCACCAACAGCAGCCACCTCACATTTTCCATCATGATAAGTATCTTTGATGTACTGGACCACTTCTAAAGCTTTAGCTCTCTCTTGAATGGATGAGTTGGAACCATTAAATTGAAAAATTTTTGACTTCGTATCAAGAATAAAAATATCATCATGGTTGAGTGAGGATCGAGCAAAAGGAACCTGCCAAAGTTTGAAGCTTAATATAGAGACATAACGATTGATAATATTAATAATTATTCCTCATAAATACAAAATCAAATTTCAGACTTGCCTCGTTCACATGGACAACATGTTTTCCTGTGCAAACAAACAAGCACGTCTGGTGTTCCTCAGCCTCAGGATGTTTGAAGCCAGACGCAACTCCACCTTTTTGTGGTATAATACATGGTTTAAAATAAGATAAGAACTTCTCTGTTTCATGGCCCTGTACTTCACGATACTGTACAGCACGGCCTCCAAGAGCGGCATCTAGTTCAACTGTTTTAATGGCAGCAGCACCTGCTTCATCCTATTTAAAAAGAGTGTGGTCACAAGACCAAAATCATGGACACAAATCTGTTGATGCAAAGCATCTAGAATATGAAAAACAGTGACTGACCTGAGAGGTATCTTTACCTAGCCAATAATGAATATCATGACGTAAGGAACCGCTTTTTAGTGCAGTCGTCTGCAGAGAGAAAACAAACATTGCATCATACAATACAAATTCATGAAAAGCTTCACTCTGATATATCACAGAAAATTGAAGATCCAAAAAATAAAAACAGAGAGAGAGGGAGAGGGAGAGAGTAAGAAATAACTATATCACTCACTCAAAAGAACAGTCTATGCCATCGATAGGAATAATAAGTGAATCCTCTAAAACAGAATGGATGATTGATATCAAACAGCGAAGACTCAAAAGAGAAGCAAAACACCTGCCAGTCTCTTTTGCTTTTCTCTTTTCAGATTCAAATGTTGGAGAAACAGTCTTTCTTCCCATTCATACTCAGCAAGACCTTAATCAGCCAATTCTTGTTTCCCCCATTTCTCTGTCTATCAAAGGCTATATTCTATTTTCTGCTCACTCAAAATTACTTCTTAGTGTATCATTTGTTCACTACTTTCTTCCATATTCACCAAGTCAACTTACTAATTAGTACAGACAAATTAAAAAGGACATCAATGCACCCCCCCCCCAAACTTCTACCTGATTGATCTTCTTTCTCACTATTAAAGCTAGTGGAGAGAGCTCCAAACAAAATCAGATAACCAACAATTTACCCAATCATATGATCATATGAACCCTTCTCCTTTTGCAACCATTTATAGAACAAACAAATGCAGATGCAGATGCATGCACACACACACAAGAAGCACAATGAATAGGAAACAAAACACCAACCTGCAAAATTACATAGGAGTCCCCCATAAAAAAATTTCCATGAGAGGACTTCGGCACCGGAACAGGACGAAAGTTTTCAATCCGCCATATTTCAAGTCCACTATATTTGTCAAGGAATGGTCTTGCAGAGATAGAACAATTGAAAACTATATCTATCTAAGATTAACACAGGTGGTTGTAATAGTTCACACCCCTTGAGTTACTATGCAACTAAAATACAAGCCACATTAAAGGAAATCAGAACTTTCAGAAAGTGCAACTCGCAAAAAAGAATTTCATAAGTGAACAAAGATAAAAAGATAACTCAAATATGGTTTATATTTTGTCAAACAAAGGATACGCCTTTTGTCCAGCTCCCTGAAAGGCTGAGTCTAAATCTCTCATGGACACAGCCATACTGTTTCTGCTCTTCAATTATTTGGATGGCCACAACTTCAGGCTGAATATAGAGAAAGGATTACCCTGAAATGAATTGGCATCATTTATATTAGTTAATGGAATGGAAAAGAAAGGATACAAACTACTTGAAAAGGCACAAGTAATGAAACAATTTCAGGCAACGACTCTATACTCTATAGAATGGAGAGGAGGTGGGACTCGGAAACTTCTTGGTGTGAGGCAAACAAAATAACTTCGCAATTAAAATAGAACAAAGTCAAAAACAATTCAGACTCCATGCCTATTAGTACAATTTAAAGGAAGAACATGCAAAATAGGTAAAGGATCATAATAAATCTGAACATGCTTGTGTGACTTAATTTTAATAAGTATGACGGATCTGAATCATTTTCAGATTGATTAGCTGCTCAACATGAATCCTTCAATACTGACAATGCATGCTTAAACATATCTCATCTCCAACACTGAGCATCGATACAAAAAACTTGTCTCTGGAAAAGGAGGACACTAACAGGAAACTGTTTAATAACACTTTGCAGGAACCTCTTAAACAGTGGAAACACATGCCTTTAAGGATGTGTGTCAATGGCAGAAGCTCAGAAAGTATAAAATTTCCCAAGGTAAGTCATCTAAAATAATTCTGGAATTGAGAATAGCCCCATTTACACTGTAATGCTTCATAGCCAAATTCAAAGTTTACCATAAGAACGTTATACAGATGTATGCATCTGTTTAAAATCTGTTTCTGACTCTGATGTTTCAACAGAAGTTTGCAGTCTCAAATTTGTTTTCACATTGCATGTTGTTGTATCCTATTCCTGAATCCCAGACAAAGAACTTTGGTGGATGATATTGTCATTCAATTTTTAGAAACTAAAAACTATGAAATTCCAGATACATATGTACTTACTCATACCTTTTGCAGATTGAGTATCAGTTTCAGCAATTCAACATGTTTTCCCATTTCTAAGATATAATCAGTAACTAAGTTCCTATCATCACATCTCTAGAGGAAACTGCATAATCACATTCTAGCATCCTTAGTCACCTCATAATACTACGATCATTTGCTTTTTGCTCAAGTTCTTAGCTTCCAAAAAGTATCAAAGAACTTCATTCTCAGCAGGATAGATGGTGCAAGCAACTGGAAGATCGATGCTATAAATTCTAGACTTGTTTTTAGATTAATAAAACACAACATGCCAATGCCATTCAGCATATCAACTAATCCAACTAAAAGCATGGCTATCTGAAATGTGAAATTAGCCTCAAACTAGGTATGTCTGTCAATTGGTTCTATCTCCCATTTACTCAAGCCAATCACATTAGTGCGTGTTTGGTATTGTGATATAAGATACTTTTTAAAAATATTTTTCATTTGAAAATGCATCAAAATAATAATTTTTTTTATTTATTTTTGATATTAAAACATCAAAATCATTCAAAAATACCAAAAAGCATTAATTTAGTGTTTTATTAGGTGAAAAATAATTTGAAAAGCAGATTATAACACAAAAACAAAAACCAACCCTTTTCTGCCCATCTAAGTAGAACCGTACATCAAACAGTTCAATGTTTTGGTATATACTCGCATGGTGGTATTAAGTAGGCAACTAACCAATAAATGGAAAATCCCAGACAAAATAATATTATAAAAATGACACAAAAACCAAGACAATGCCATAATATGAAATCAATAAACCCGGATAATATGTGAGTCAAAACATGGAATCACAACTAGAAAACATTTGGCACACCAACCAATGATCAAAGCAAAACTACTCATAGAAGAGAAGAATTTGACGAGAAAATCTATAACAAAACATTAGAAAACGAAATACTAACCAAACCTACATTGAAAATCCAACAAAATAAACCTTCCAAAATATCGAAATTCAAAAACAAACAATATTTTACTAAACCACACATCAAAAGATGCAATTTTGGCTGGATCAAGTAGCCTACCATTGCCAACATAAGCTAACGTAACCAAGATCAATGAAAGGACCAATCTAAAAACACCAGATCAAACCCAGAGCACCCAAAACCAAAAAAAAAAAAAAACTGTAAACAACAAAATCTTGCTACTTTCAATACGAACAAGAAAACCCCACATGTCAAACATCCACAGAGGAACCAAAATTGTGGTCTACTTTAATGGATTCAGCAAAAGGGATGATAATTAAGAAACACAGATACTAAAAAAAATGGGAAATTCACAATCGTGACATGAAAATACCTGGTGTATGAAGCCGATAATCCAATAAAGAACCAACCCCAGATCCAATCTAATCACAAAAATTAAGAGAAGATTAGAATTTGTTTTTAATTTTTCTTGTTTTAGCTGCCAAGACAGAGAGAAGAGGAGAGAAAAGCTGGACAGGCTTAAAAAAAAGGGGAGAGAGAGGGAGAGAGAGGTGGGGGCCTAAAGAGAAGAAGAAGAGGAAGAATAGGGAACGGGAGAGAGAGAAGGGAGTTGGAGGGAATGATGAGTTGCCAGGCGTGCTTATCACTAACGGCAACAAAAGCCACCCCACGAGAACACATGAACTCTTTCTTTCTACTTATTTTTGCATTTTCCTATTTTAATTAATTAAAATATCTAGTCAAGATTCTAACACCGAATACTATTGAGAAATTTGGAGAAGAAAAAGATTTTATTATAAATATTAGAAATCTGGGTTTCATTGTCCATTGCTGTTTTTGTGGTATAAACATGCATTGGTTGCTGTATTTTTAAGGGTTCAATTGAAAGTAAATTAAATCGATAAAAATGAAATATAAAAAAGAAAAGGTTAATGTTCCTTTATGACTTCATCAAATCTAGTAAATAAAGAAAGAACAGTTACAGCATGTTAACAAGAACAACATGACCTCAATCTAAGTTAAGTTAGGGTCGGCTATACATGATATTTTTTGTTAATCTGCATGCCAGAGGTAGAATTTACTGTGTTTGTTGTCGATGTCAGAATCTATTATGTTCTTGTGATATACAAATGTTCAAGTAAAGAACAGGGCATCGCAAATTTAATGGATAGAAGGGAAAGTACCTTTGTGAGTTCATCCATCTTTTTTACAGGTAGATTTCTTTCTGTAAACAGAATTTAAAAAAAAATGCTACTTATAATAGAAAAATGAGGAAAAGAAAAGAGATGGCCCGAGAGTGACTAGTTGGCCATGGAGAGGGCTGACTTCTGCTTTGTGAGGAAAGGGCGAGAGGGGTCGGTCGCCGCCCATCATACAACTACTTTTCAATAAGGTCATGGAACTATATTTTTAGTCAATTGGATCCTTGTTTCAACAAATTTGTCTAACACTGTTCTAGGTTGAGGAGCTAATTGAGAGAAAGGCTATGCATATTTGTTCATGGAAGGATCTAATTCATGGTTTCTGAATTTATTGGATACTCAACTAGATAAGAATATAGATTAGGAAACTAATTAAGAAAATGGTTATATGATGGGGACAAATCTCAGGTAGATCTCTTTTATTTGCGATAAAGGTAAAAGGTGGGGTTTGATTACAGGGAAGGACTAACCCACATCTCTTCTTCCTTTCTTCGTTTTATGCTCTCCCTGTCTTAGGTATCGTTACGTGACACTTCAATTCAAAAATGGACTAGAGTATTCATTTGTGTTACATTGCTGACCGGATTAATTTTTCTAATATAAAAAAATATTTAAATATTATTAATTTTTTTTTTCTAGCGATTAGCTGAAGTAGATATAGTTCTAACAAACTATCATACCTTCTGTTATTAGGCTTATCATCGTGCCGAACCCATGTGAATATGCAGTTGGTGAGCTGTCGAACCTAGTATTCTTGGGCCTATCTGCATGCCAAGCTCAATGGGGCGTGGGTCTTGCGATCTGCCAAACTCACCGCCCTTAAGTTTGGTACTGTGTCGAGCCCAAGTGGATACAGGTTTAGCTCATTGCCATACCCATTAACCATGGGCTTTGTAGCGTGTCAAGAAAAAATAGCTAAAGGTCTGAAGATCATTATAGGCTCAATATTAGACCATGAGGCTCCATTTACTTATTCTTATGACTTTTAATATATAATGTTAATGTTAAGGATATTCATCTCTTATCCCCTGTTAAAATTAATATCAAGAATATTTCATCACATATTAATGTTAATGTCAGGAATATTCATCTCTAATGAGTACTATAAGGGTAGAAAGACCTTGTAAACCCTTAAGAGGTATCTTTTCTACAGGGTTCTAAGAGTATAAATACCCCTAGAATCATATAGGTTAAAGGGTTCACATTCTTTATTCTCAACAAAAATACCTTCTTAATTTCATAGCATTTATCGTATCAAAATTAAAAACAAACACTTTTTTTCTTAAAAATAAATGTCCATTCTCTCATTTATTGTAAATATTTACTTAAAGATCACTGACTTTGTCATCTAAAGGTTCTCAAATCCTACCAAATGAGACTACCTTGCAGGTTATAGGCTTTTTACAACAAGCTACAAGTTTCATAAATAATGGAGAATAGATTATCTTGCTAGAACCTATGATTAACCTATAATCTAATCGCTAAATATATTATTCCTAAGCACTTTATATTTTGGAACATCATCAAATGGTATCGTTATAAGAATATGATTAAAAAGTCATCAATTGTTCTACCAGTACTAGTTTTTTATTATCTCTAATCACCATCAATGACAAATAACTAAGACACTCTTAGAATAGGATGTATGACAGATCTTCTTGCCATAGTGGACACTTCTGTCCAACCAAACTTTGAACAGCTTATCAACCAAGTGCAACTCTTCACATAGGTTATGTTGGCAGCTTAGAGGCAAAATCAGGTTTTGCCACCTGAACAAGTCTTAGCACCTACAACAACACCCTTTTTATAGCTCTACCATTGTAGACTGCACTAAGAACCCGCAAACAATTGCATTATCTAGAAGATTTTTGGCAGAATGACACGTTATAAGGCTTTCATCTTTAATGGTCACTAAGCCCTATTAAAGGGCGTTCACGTTGTCATGATGCTCATGCACATAACAAGTATTATCGACACTCATCTAGCCATTACGAGAAGAAGGCTAGCCATCGATCTCGTTATTCCACGCCAGAAACCTCAAACTCCTTATAACTTTATAGACATAGGAGTGAGAAAGTAGTTGCAGGGGGAGCATACACATGAAGATGTCTCCATTCTTCATTAGATATGAGATTCTCTCTTGTCAAGATAAGTGTTATGCACTTGTACTCCCAATGACTATATTTCCACCAAGATGACTTTGTACAACTATGGTAAAAAAAAAAAACATACATAAAATATATAGAGAATCCTGGAATTTGTCATCCAGAATAATAATGTCATGTGCAAGATCCTTCTTAAACCTTTAAAGGGTCAATATGTGTATGGTATTAAATACAAGGTGTAATAATTTGAAGTCAGGCTCCATTATAAGCTTTGGTGACCTTCACACCAATTGGTAGCATGGTTTAGCACAAGCATCCCAGCTAAAAAAAGTTTCACAAAATTCTTTGGGGTTACTCAAGCAGATGATGAGTCCACACGAGTATATTTGAAGAGGTTTAATAAGAAAATGATCAAGGTTGAGGAATTAATCAAGCTAATGGCTTTTAAGGCCTTGATAAATACGGTAAGAGGAAAGCTTTGTGGAAAAAGTTGTATGCTCTACCAAATAGAAGTTTGTTGAAATTAAAGCAAACCATGAAGAACTATATACAGGTGAAGAGGCAAATGTGCTATAATATATGCCTCTCTATTTCTATAAAGAAAGTCAATCAAAGAGATCTTTCAAGCGAGATCGCTCTTATAGAAGGGATAATAACCCTATTAAATGTCAAAAGAGACCAACCAGGAAACGCCTAACCTACCCTAAAATGTACACCACTATATTGAATGCCACATTTACAAAAGTCTTTACTGCCATCGAGGGTAAAGCATTTGTTCAATATCTTCCGCCCATGAGATCACCACCTAACACTTGCACTTCTAAGAAGTATTGTCTATTCCATAGGGATAAAGGACATGACACATAAGATTGTTTCACTTTGAAGAAAGAAATCAAAAGGATGATAGCTAAAAGTTATCTCTGTCAATTTGTGAAAAAGGTTTTCCATCATGGAAAAAGTAGGGAAGAGCCCTACCAATCTATTTAGGCACTATCTGAAATTAATGTGATCTTGGATAGCACTTCAACAGGGGGTGATTCCAACACCGAGAAGAGAAAGTGTGGAAAACAAGTCTTTATAGCTACTTGTTTTTAGAACCTGTGACACGAGCCCATCATCTTCACTTTAGAAGATGGAAAGGGGGTAACCTTCCTCCATAAAGATGCCCTAGTCATCTCCACAATCCTTTCTAACCATCAAGTTCATTAAGTGTTAGTGGATGATGGCAGTGCAGTTAATATCCTTTCTAGAGAAGTGATAGATAAGGATAAACCCTTTTAAGATTAACTCATGTGAAAACTCCTCTAATTTGGATAGAAGGCTCGGGCATACTAGTGAAGGGCACATTGGAGATCTCATATACTATTGGCACTCACCTTGAGTGTGTCTTTCTCAAACAAACATTCATGGACATTGACATGGCCTTGGCTTACACTGTTATTCTAGGTAGGCCTCTCCTACATCAAATCAATGTTGTTATTAGCACCAGGTACTTGTCATTAAAGTTCACTACTAAAAAGAGAGTGGCCACAGTGAGAGCACATGCCTCAAGGAAATGTGTATTTACTTGCTTTTGGGGCAAAAAGACCCTAGAATTGGACCAACAAGGGTCCTTAAAACAAAAGGTAAAGGTGAGAATCAAAGCTATTGGAACGTGGCAAACCAATAAATTTCTCTCTTTTTTGTTGTTTTTCAGTGAGTTTCTCTCTCCTTTCTCAAACCTAAAAACATTTAAAAAAATGATCATTTTGATCAAAAGAAAAAAATTCCAAAAAACAAAAGGGATTGAAATGTAGTTTCCTCTTGTTTAACAATTTGGTCTTCTCAGTTTTAGTTCTTTTACTTTCTCAATCTCAAACTATATCTCATAAAATTATGTCACAAAAAGATTTAATTAAAAAAAATTGAAGTATAATAATTAATTGAAAGAACTGGGGAGTAGTTTTACTTTTTATATAAACAATTATAGCCACCCTATTTTTTTAGTATATTTGTTAATGTTCAATCTTCTTTTTTCACCAAATAATAAGAAACAAAAAAAATTTATATTAATAAATCTTATTTATCATAACATTAAAATCCAACTTTTTTTTTCCTTATGTATGTGATACATCCCACAATAGATTGAAAATTAGATCTTAATAGATTTTAAAATATAAAATTGTGTAGAATCCAACACATTTAGAGTAATTCACATGCAATACTTTTTTTAATCTATTGCTACTAAATTAATTTAGTTAGTAAATAGATTTGCAAGACTACAAGAAAATAATTTATTATGAATTGTCAATCTAAACTTGGATAGTTTACTTAAATATAATAAAAGAGGTACTAGATTTTAATACATGAAAACATATTTAAAATTATCTTTACAGTTAAAAAATATTGTCTCATCGAGAAATATTACTCAACTAGTTGTATTAGAGGCTTTTCACATCATTGTTGATATTTTAATAGGAAATTAATAGTTTACTAATTTGTCATTTTCTTTGGGCATAAATAATTCATTTAATTGAATAAACTAGGAGGTACTTAAAATTTTAATTGTTTAAGGCGCTTTGTTTTGAGTAAATATTTTACATTTAGGCCATGTTTGTTTCCCGGAAAGTAGTTTCCGGGAAACCACTTTCCAAACTTTCCTGTGTTTGTTTGTCATTAGAAAAGGTGGTCAACGGAAAACACTTTACAGTTAAAAGAAAACACTTTCCTGTTAACGGAAAACACTTTCCAGTCAAAGGAAAATTTGACTTGGTTTCCAGGAAAGTGTTTTCCCTTTTGGCAATGTTTGTTTTCCGGAAAGTAGTTTCCGGGAAACCACTTTCCAAACTTTCATGTGTTTGTTTGCTATTAGAAAAGTTGGTCAACGGAAAACACTTTCCAGTCAAAGAAAAATTTGGCTTGGTTTTCAGGAAAGTGTTTTCCTGAAAAATTTGGGCGGAAAACACTTTCCAGAAGTTGTGAAAAATTTAGAAATATCATTATTTGCTGATTATATCAAATTTGATCCTCAAACTTTTGATTGCTATATATGTTTTGTTTTGAATATTTATTTTTTTTAATTTCATCCCTTAAAATTTAATTTTTATATTAACTTTGGTCCTTATTTTTATAATTGCTATTTACTTTTTTCTTATCATTTTTTTATTGAAATTTTTTATCTATCAAATTTGGTCCTCATTCTTTTAATTGTTACTTATTTTATTTGAAATAATTTATGAAATGTTAATTATTATTATTTTAATTTCTTCATCTTTCAATTTTTTTTTATTTTTTATTTGATCTCTATTATTTTGATTATTATTTATTTTATATGAGATAATTTATGAAATTATATTTTTTTTTCAATTTTATTCCCATTCAACTTTTTAATTTGTAAGATTTATTCCTCATTATTTTAATAAACTTGAAAAAAATAAAACATTAATAAGTTATTTTCCAGTTCATTTTTCATAACATAACCAAACACTAGAAAATGTTTTCCAACTTATTTTTCATTACACTACCAAACATCGGAAAATATTTTCCCGGAATTCACTTTCCCCGGAATTCGCTTTCCAAAAGGAAACTACTTTCCAGCAAACAAACGGAGCCTATATATATATTTTTTTTTTGTTTTTTTAAGTAAAATATTTCATAATAAAAATGGTTAATAAAAAATATTTTATAATCAAATTATAAAAGTAGTTGATTAATTCGTTGGGAAATTATTTTGCATGTTGATAGTTTTTTGAGAGATTATTTCATTATCTTTCTACGCTTTTACTATGATAATTAACTTACAATATCATCTAACAATTTTAACCATCCCTATTACCTCTGACACCACCATTGCCATTTCTTTTAGTATCGTTGTTGTTGTCATCACTCATATCTCATCCATCATCATTACCACTACCAACACGTCACCACCACTACAATCTCACCATCAGTCATCATCACCACTAACATCATTGTCACTACCATCATCACCACTACTTAAACAACAACAACATCATCATCATCATCATCATCATCATCATTTAACTATCACCATGTTTTAAATCATTACTTGTCAAATACCATAAAATGTGTTTCATGTGAAATGTTTTATTAATATTTTCTATTTATTTTATAAAATAGTAATAAAATTTAAAGTTATGGGAGTTCTTTTATTTTATTCCACAAGATTGACCCTTTAATTAAAATAAGAACAATGGTTCTATATACAAAACCATATGCATGACTTCTTTTTGCCAATTCTTTTACTAGTTCACATGAATAAGGGCCAAAAACACCCATTATTAATTTAGAAATACCCAACTTTGCTCGTAAATATTTAGAGACCAAATTCATAATCGATTATGAACCAAGCCATACAAATTTCATAATGATAGAATTGAAGTAGAAGATGAAAGGATAGGGTTTAGGAAGTAACTAGCAATTGTATTCACACTATGAAATGATGGGTTTTCAAATATCATAAACACAATGGAAACAATAAAACAAAATTATTCGAGAGTCCTCAGGATCCTGTTAGATAGATCTAGAGTTGTTTAGGGATTTTGTTACCTGAAAATCTAATCTTCTTTGGCTTTGAATAATTCTTTAAAGGTTGAGTTATCTCAAACTACAAGTCATCCAATTATCCGACCTCCAATGGTAATCCACATGAACCAACAGTAAGAAATGTCTTAAATCATACAAAAAAAAAGAGATATAGCTTACTATTTATAGGGAAATATGAAAAAACCTATAAATAGGCAAAATATCAATTTTTCCCTCTAAATAACATTCATATATTAATTCAAGATAATTTTATAAATTAACTCAATCAAGTCCTTACTTGATTTTTATAGGTCTAGAAATATAGTCTCTGTATTAATTATATTATAGTCCTTAATTTCTAAAATATAATTTAATCAAGTCATACTTTAATTAAATCATCTGAATTTAATTTTTGACTAATGGTTCTTAATATTTGTGATCTATTAGGTTCTTAATATGTTGGCCCAGATATAAATTCTAATTCTGATTAAATAGAATTAAATAAATTAAGCAATTTAATTTATTATCAATTCAACAATTAATTAATTTATATTTGAAGATCATGTGTATCATCTAGCAACGTGTCATGATTCCTGACACGATCAAAAGATTGATGTCTTATCCCAAGTTCAGGAGTGTTGAAGTAATAAATAACCCAGGAAAACCGAGGTCGAACCACATGGAGGTTAACTGTATAAACTACAAATAAAGAAATAGATAATAACAGAAAAGGAGTTGAAAAGAGCTTTGAGATATGATATTGATGTAAGGATTTAAACAAATATAAAACAATTATCAAGGTTAGAGGATCCATTAATGGTATTTCAATAAGTATAATATAAACTCTTTTTATTATTCAATTAGAAACCACACACAAAGAAGTTTCCAATTGGATTATAAATTGTTAACATGATTATATTAATTATCTTATTTGAGTAATGTCAATACTTGTAAATATTGTCAAGTATTCATGGTGATAACTTATGTTAACAACAAATCAAGTTCCTTTCATGATGATAACTTATTCATGGTATAACCGACACTTGTGCTATGAAAGTGTCAAGTATTTGTTGTATCAAGGGTTGTTCAACACAAATCTAGATTAACCATTTAACAAGCAAAGTATTAAGAGTGAGTAAGATAATAAATACAAAACATGTTAGTATCAAACATTAAAGTCCATGTTAAGTTTATACTATACTTATTCTTACACTATTAGTGTAACCTTTTCACCTTGACATAATAAACTTAGTTGAACATTATGAATAAAAAAAACATAGATAAACAAGATAAGAACATAACTATATAAGTATAGTAAAGGAAATGAAAAGTATAAACAAGAGATTAAGCAAAATATAACATGGAATAAAACTTGAATATTACAAAATATAAAGAAAGAGAGTGATCTTGATCTAAACACTAAGATGCTTAAATGCATGGCAAATGCCTCCTTTTATAGGCCAAAATTCAAAACTATTGATTTGATAACTAATTGTTGAGTGGGTGGCCACATCTTGACTTGATGACAATTCTTATCTTCTTGTCTGAACAAAACGTCATTGCTAACATCATAATTTGAATAGATAGTCTTCATGAAAGTTCTGGGAAATTGTCTCAGATTTCCAACAAAATAAGAATCGATGCATTTGGATTTCTAGAACTCGAGATATGGGCTGAACACTGAACAATGTCTGGGCTGCAGGACAGATTCCGACTTCTCCATTGTTGCTACCATTTGAACTCGAAAATGGCACTTTTAAATCTTAGACTATTCATGAAAGTTTTAGGCCTATGTCTTAACTTTCCATACATATAAACCAGACCTAAATCCAAGTTCTACAACTCCAGTTATGAATCAATAACCAAATGGTGTTCCAGTTTGGACTGAACCAGCATCTCTTTTCTAAGCTTAGCCCTCTCTTTGTCTTCTTAATTTCAGTATTTAAACTCATCAATCAATCCTTTGATTTATATGATAGGCCTACATTTAAGATGAATATTTACCATAAATTAAAGGTATCTTATATTATTAGACATGTTATTATAAAACATGCTCTAGTTAAGGAATTATTGATACTTCAAGTGTAAAATGATGATATAAAACCTTGATAAAAATTTACTTTTAAATACTAATCAATTCCCTAAATATTAGAAATGTTATTAGTGGTTTGACATAACATTTCAGTGACTGTTTTCTTAGTATAATTAATATATTTTCATCAATAATATTTTGATTTAACATTAAAGCATGAAGTATGTCTGCCAAGTTAAATCATGTTTGTTCTCTACATAATAGTAGTCATTGATCGTTTGAATAAGATTTGAAACTCTTTTCAAATCTCATTCCACCTTGGCCAAGGATTTATCAGTCAAAACTATTTGAGAACATATGAAAAATTTTCCCTAATTTACCTAGGGTGATGAATCCTCTCTTGATCACTTAAGTATCTTTGTATAGTTCATGTTATACTTATACCCAATGTATGCCCCTCTGTTACCTTAATTAAGATAACGTGAATCAAAATTAAAACATAACATTCTCTATATAAGATAACTAATGATTTCAAGTTTAAAGATCACTTACACAACCGTCAACCGTCATGTAAGCCTTTTAATGGATATAAATGATCTTTCCATAGGGAATTCTCATGCGGGTCAGTTCAGTGTACATGTCTTATGACAAACACTTATATATTAGTTCTAGATATTCCTTATACCTTAGCTTATGAGAACAACTACTTTCTTTTATAAAGAAGAAAAATAATATGTACTAGTCTTTATAACTCTAATAAATGTTTAGTATTTAAAATAGCATTGACCAGGAATATTTTAGGAACAATGTTTTGATGCAATAGAAATTTCATAATTATAACAATTTTATAATTTTCTTTGCAAAGAGTTTTTGTCCCATGGACTATACTCTAGAATCAAATTAAATATTAGATTTATTAATTTAATAATATATAAATATTAAAGATAAATTAAGCCTTTGTTAATAGAAAATATGTAATTATATGAATATAATAATGTCACGTGTAACCAACTGATTGGCTAGAGAGCATGTTAAACTAACATGATATTGATAGGATTCCAAGTTAATTTCTAACGCAGGAAAAGAGAGCGTAAATGTTATGAATGTGTTTTTTGAAATCATTATTTTTTTACAATAAGAAAATGGATATTTGTTAATATTATATATAAAAAACACCCTCTAAATATTCTGAATAGATCGCAATGATTTTATTTGATAACAAAACAAGAAATGAATGAGAATGAAGATAACCTCATAATGAGGGAAATGAAAAAAAATCAAAGTTAAATTACTAATAAATCAAATGTTGAAGGACAAATTGAAAAAAATCAATTTTAAAAAAGGATAAAATAAAAACCTGACTAGAGTTAGCATGCCAATTTTATGGCCCGTTCTTGAGATTAGGATAACTTTGTACATGATAAATGGAATAAAACAATGATGGTCAAATATCAAGTAAAAACAATGATGAAACTCGAGTCAACCCAGGTTATGTGAACTGATCAACAACTTAGGATATACGATCGAGATAACCCAACAAAAAGAAAAGTAGAAAAAATCATGAAATTCAAGGCCTAATACTCTTATGTTGAAGGATAAAATTGAAAGAAAATCAGTTTAAAAAAAATGTAAAAAACAATTTGAGTCAACCTCAGTTAACTCGACTAAGTATCAACCCAAGATAAAAGATTAGGACAATCCCATAGAAAAGAAAGGAAAAAAAATCATGAAGGCCCAATAACTTAAAGCCAAATGATAAAAATAAAAAACAGAATCAATTTCAAAAAATGAAACTTTGAGAGAAAAAACCTGAGTCAACCCGGATTAACTTGACTAACTCGCGACCCATGATATGAGATTGTGATAATCTCACAAAAAGAAAAGCAAAAAAAATAATGAAACTCAGGGCCCAATAATCTAATGTCGAATAATAAAATTTAAAATAAAACTAATTTAAAAAATAGAACTAAAAAAAACTTCATAATTAAATCAGATTAATTTTCAAAACCAAGTGATCTAAACCATGAGACTAGGATTACACCATACAAAGCAAATACAAAAAAAATCATAAAGAAAAATTCTTAATCATAAAAAATAAAGTAAATATCAATAAAAACAATGAGGACAAAATCTAGTATAAAAGGTAAATGAAAGAAACAATGAAGCTTTAAATTGAAAAATAAAATAAATCAAGTAAAATAGTAATAAAAAGAATGAGGACCAAATTAGATATAAAAATTAAATGAAATAAAATTTTAAATGATGAAATTGAACAAACAATTCAAGAAAAATAAAAAAAATAAAAAATAGTAATAAAAAAATTGAGGACCAAACTGGATAAAAAAACTATATGAAATAAAATGTTTAGGGATGAAATTGAAAAAAAAACAACTTAAAAAAGCATTGAAAGCAAAAGAAATAACAATCAAAATAATGATGACTAAAATTGATATAAATATAAACTACAGTACACGTTTATTTTTGGAAGGGATGACGCAAAATTAAAGGCGAGGAGCGAGAAAAAAAGGAAGAAAGGAAAAGAAAAAGTCCACCAGAGTCTAACTGCTTAGCTCAACCATGTACACGCACCTGGTCATCATGAAGAGGATGTCGTTACGTTTATAATCCTATCACGGAAGGTGACATTTGATTATTAGGACGTGCCACACACACAACCTAAAGAGGACATGTGCCTCTTAATCTTTGGCCGGTGCGTTGCACATGTTATCCACTTTTTATTTTTTTTTAATTATTTTTATATCTGTTAAAAAATAATTTGCTCCCCATTCACATTGCTTATAACTAAAAGGCCATAATGAAATTACAAAGAATCCCCTAGATGTTTGTTTTAATTTTTGTGTTTTTAAAGGTAATGTAGTTATTTCACTGTGCTAACAAAAAAAAAAAGATCAAAACACTCTTAAATCCCATTTTTAATAACTTTGCTTTTAGTGGTAATAAAATGATTTCACTGTGTTAAAAAATATGTATAGACAAATTTATCCCCAATCAATTTAGTAATATCCAATGGATCCCATAAAAAAAAAAAACAATTACCCCTAATATCAAGTTTTATTAGTTTTTTAAGAATGAAAAAATATTATTACATTGTTCCAATACATGATACAATAAATCTAGTATTATAGTAAAATTTTATTGATATACGTTTTAGTATTTTTTTTAATTGTAACCGTAATAATTTTTTTTTTAAGTTGATTTGATGTTTATGTTGCAAAAACTATCTTATTTTGAGAAATAAATTTAAAAGTTCAAGGAAATAAGCATTGTTTTAAAACCCGGACTGGCCCGGCGGATCGACCCGGGACCCGGGCGACCCAGGCATGGAACCGGTCCGGGTCTTAGTAAAAACCTGCCAGGGAGTTAGACCGGCAAAACCCGGTCGACCCGACAGGTCGATCCGGAATCCGAACGACCCGGATAAACCTGGCTGAAACCCGACCTCTTTTATTTTTTACGTAGACCTGAAACGAAGTTGTTTTAAACTTTCATTTCCTATTTCTACATTTTCTTAGAAACCAAACAGAGGATTTCAAAGTAAATCAATACTCGCACCAACAGAAAGAAATTGAAGAAAACAAAAGGAAGAAAAAATCATAATTTTAAACAAGAACCTTTCGATGATCTCATGAAACAAACAAAAGAATTGGCACTTGTAAAAGATATTCCTTAAGTCTAAGCGCTTTTCCCATCCACTTGGCACTTGCAAATTGAGGTGCAATTCTTGAGATTCGCTCTCTACAGAATCACCACCACCAAACAAATCCCTAGTGATCAAAGTTGTTGATTTTGCCCCTCCAGGTTCACTCACAACGGTTCGTAATTGAATTGAGAGATTCTTTTTCTTCGTAATCTGGATGAGTGCGCGTCCTTTGTCTGCTGAAAGCCGGGTTGATATTGACGGCTGGAGAACTCTTCATATCGTACAGAGGTTCCCGAAGACCCCTCACTCAATCGCCAGCTTGACCTTTCATTAGGATCGTGAGAGAGAGCAGGAAAGCAAGTAGTAGTCTAGGCTCACCTCAGCTGCCATATTCACAATAAAAGAGCTCTTGCAGCTAGTGAGACAAAGGGAGAGTGAGAGGGAGAGTGAGAGTGGATGATCTGTAACTCTGTGTTAAATAGAGAGTCTCATGTTTTTTTTTTATCCGGGTTAATCCGGATTAATTTATCTAACTTGTGATTTAATTATTAAACTAGATTAAGTTTCAAAACTATGAAAATAAGCATTGAATGCACCGTTATTTGGGGGAAAAAAACTACGGTTGAAAATCATCATGTGCGGATAATAACGTGACCAAATTGTCTGTGCAACTTTTAATAAGATTTGGTCTTAAAATCATCATGTGCGGATCCTTTTTTTTTAAATAATATAATCCTATTAAATATTTGAACTAACTCCCATAATTCTTGTAATGGAATTAACTAGTTATTTAATTTTCATAGTTATAGACTTTTTTATCTAAAAAAAATGAACATATATTTTTTTATGTTTTTTTTTACATAAAACAAATTCTAAGTGTAAACAATAAAATTTATGGCAGGATATAATTAAATAAATCGATAATTATCTATGTATATATATAAAAAAAATGATATGCCTTGTTTTTTTTTTTTATCTTTTCTAAGAGTAAAAATATATTTTATTGTATTCTAAGGAAAAAAAAAACCAAAAAAGTTGGATGGACTCTACTTCTTGATATTTAATTTCTCTTTCTGTGATTTAATAATGTGATGTAAATGCAATACTGCTGCTAATTATAATTTCTTAAATTATTTTCTTCAATTTCCAAAAAAATACATACATCTTCTAGATATGTTTATACATATGTTAACAGTACTGATTGACCTTTTTTTTTAATTTTTTTAATTTATTTTATATTTTATGGTGGACACATGCCATCATCAAATTTGATAAATTAATCAAACGGGCTCACAAAACTAGCAATTGAGAGCAAGGGTTTAATGTGACCAAATTATTTGAAAATGTATTAATTGGAACAACTATCAAGCTAAAGGGGCTATAAGTGATTTTTTAACTTTTTATTTTTTTTATATAAATAGTATTGCTAGGGTGAGAAAAAAAACTATATAAATTAAAAAACAATAACAAAAATACCGGAAAAGAATCATTCCAATTACCTGTAAAGCTTCCATTCTGATTATTTTGTATATCTTTCTTGTCTCACTGTTTAACTGTTTGGAATATTCTGCTCTTCACTATTCAAAGTTAAATCATGGATGGGACAGTGCTGGTCAAAGAGAAAGAAAGGAAAAAGAAGAATTCTTGGGCATAATGATAATTTCCATACTAGAATTCAGTTCGTGCATACGGTGCATATATTATATCTCGAGGCGCCAGCCTACCCGCAATGCCATGATATATGATAATTTTTAAAAAAAATTTAATTTTAGTACTAGCTTATTAAAACCATATAAAACCATATTTTATATTATATTTATTCATTTTAAAATGTTTTTTATTTAAAAATATATGATAATATTTTTTATTTTTAAAATTTAATTTTAATACTAGCATATTAAAACCATATGAAAACATAAAAAAATCAATTTCAAATAAAAAAATAAAAAATACTTTTGGTTGAGGTTGGTTTGATATTTATATATGTTTGGTTAAAACTGTGGTTGAAATTGAGGTTCAACAAAAAAATAATTTAATGTGTTTGGTTAAGAATGTTTTTCAAATTGAGGTTGTAAAATAATTTCAAAAAATATATATTAATATTGATGATTTTTAATTTAAATATTTTAGATTTAACTACTACTATTACATCATGAAATAAATAATATTTTATATAAATATTTTTTATTGTTCTATTAAATTATTTACAATTCCATCACGTATGAAATACATCCGACAAGGATTACAATTTCCTTGATTTTTTAAGAGCGCAACAACATCAGGTAAAATATCATCAGAAATAAAATTGGGATTGCGATCTCCGTCTAATTTATCATTAGTGTCATTGAATAATGTTAAACACTAATTTTTTAAATAAAACACAATTAAAAATAAAAAATTAAATTTTTTATTTTATTTTACTAGACCAGATAGGTTGGTAGTTATGTTTTAAAATATATTAAAGTAATATTTTTTTATTTTATAAAATTTATTTTTGATATTAATTTATAAAAATTTAATTTAATTTTTATTTTAAAAAATAAAAAAATAAGATAATTTAACCATAATCCAAACATATAGCCTAATCATCATTGAGAAGAAGAAAGCTAGTGATGGCTTGGCATTCGCATTAATATCTGGCACCCCATGGATTTAATTTATTACGATGGATAGAGCCCGTAGAGAATGAGAGCTCAATTATTTACTGAAACAAGCAGGGAGCATGTGAAAGCATCCTTAATCAAGGTTGTCAATTCTGTTTCGGCAAGTGTTTTGTTTTTTTAATTGAAATGGAATATTTCAGTTTTGGAATATTTTGGTGTACCATTTCGGGGTTGTACTGTTCATATATATATATATATATATATATATATATATATATTCAACAAACATTATTCAAATTCAAGATAAATTAATTATAAATTATGCAATACAAACACAATGCCAAACAAATATAATTTTAAATTTTAAAATATTTCTAAATAGTCAAGATTAAATAGATCTTTAACTTAAAACAATTCAACTTAAACAAAATATCAAAATATTATGAAAGTAAAATGTTTTAACACAAATATTTTAAATACAAAGTTAGGTTAATGTTATCAAGGCTAATATAATTTAAAGCATCCTTTGTTTTGCTCAAATTCCTACAAAGTATAAACATGAAAAAAACAACATGAATATAAACCATATATATTAGTGATAAATCTAATTTTAAAAAATTAATATCATTGTTAATGAAAATAGTAATAATAATTTTTAATATTATTATTAATATCATTGTTATTGAAAATTGTAATAAAAAAGAACTTTTTATAATTGGGTGATTTAATTAATTAAATTGAACAAGGTTCAATTTAATTCAATGACTTTTCAAGAGCGGAACAAAATATGTGAAATGAAACAGGAACGTTCCGGGTGGAATTTAGCCGAAAAATCCGGAACGGATCGAGATTTAAAATGAGATGAAATTTGTTCCGTTTTGTTCCGTTTTTTGAATTGGTATGGAACGTTTCGGCCATTCCAGACGAAACGAAACGGAATTGACAACCTTGCCCTTGACTGCTTCTTCTAACCCTGCGTCTGCGTTGGGGCCATGAACAGTAAATAATTTTTTTTTTTAACCAAATGTTTGGCTCCTGCATTTTGCTTTAACCGCAATTGCCATCTCGTAAATTAAAATTATTATATTAGCATCTTTAAATTATTATAAATTCTTTTTAATTAAGGAGTAAAAAATAACATAAAAAAATTAATCAAGGGTAAATTATACAAAAAAAAGTAAAGAAAAGAAAAGAAAAAAGGGTCTAATTTAATAATTTATTGAATTTGGATATAATTTTATTACTTTTCAATTTTAATTAGATGTGATATGTATGAAAATGAAAAATATGAAGAAAAAAGGAGTGTTGTTTTAATATTAGTAGCAATTAATGGTAAAAAAACACAACATACAATTTATGAATTTCTTATTTAAAAGTGTAAAGAATCTCTTTTTGATTATTATTTATATTTTAGTTATTGGCTTTTATTAATTTTTTGTAATCATTTTTAAAGTTTTAATAGTCAAAATAAAGTGTTGAACATAGAATTCATGTTCTGTGTGTGTGCTTTTTCCGTATGATAGCTTAAAAGAAATCTTACATGTAGAATCCATATGACTTCCATAAAACTCAAAGATGAGAGATATGAAACTACTTAGATGATGATTTAGTGGTAAAAACTTGAGATTAAGAGATTTGTTTTCTCTATAGTTTCATATTCGAGTCATGTGATTGCTTATATGATGGTCACTGGTGGTTTATATAGTCGTTAACTTCAGGACCCGTGAAATTAGTCGAGGTACGCATAAACTAACCCGGATATCTACATTAAACTAAAAAAAAAAGGATGAGAGATACGAAAATAGAGGAAGATAAATGATCTCTTGAATTATTAATCCATGTCTACATACATAGGTTCAGACATGACAAGAGACATTACCAAACTTCTAACAATAATAAGCGCAACTACAAGATAGGTAGGGAGGAACACTGATGCAAGAGCCATGACCCTGTTGAATTCCAGGATGTCTGTTATAACAAGCTACGTCACAATCTTCATCCCTGCAGCCGCTCAGATAAAAACCAAAAGTCTCTTTGCATGTTTTATTCGATTGCTGTGGTGATGAGCATCCTTCCACGTTCTCCGAGCATCTCCCTTCCACTGTTGATATCATGATTGTCCCTGTATATATATGAATCAAAATCCAATTACATGTAATTAAGAACATATTAGAAAAACTAAAGAAAAAAGACGACTATATATGATTAAGAGAAATATATGAGAAGATAATACCTACCAAATACTAATGCAAGCAGAAAAAGCTGGGGAAAGCAATAAGATGGGATAATTTTAACCATCTTCTCTGTTGTCACAGATTATTAAGAGATATCTTGCTGGTTCTATTGACTATGAGGTGTGCGTGTCTCTGATCTCTCTCTCTCTCTCTCTCTCTATATATATATATATATATATATATATATATAGCGAAGGATGTATGAGGATGATAATGCCCTACGAATCATCGTTTCAAATGAATTGGTTTTGTTAGACAATTACTTTATCTGATGTGATGAAAATAGATAGATTATAAATATTATTAAATGCGATTTGAAATTGATTCAAATCTAATTGAAATGTATATATTAGTATCATATATCTATATATGTATATTGCTCTTTTATTGGATAATTGTTACCCAAATTAATATTTATAACTTGATAAATAAATATAAATATTTATATATTTTTTTATCCCATGGATGATGAATATGATAACCAGTGTGGATGATGGTAACGAAAAAAATACAATCACAGAAAAATCACTTTTTTTTTTTATATTAATTAACTTTCATTTTAGTTACTTGCCAAAACAAATAAAACTTCCATATTAGTAATTGATGTGATATTTTTCATACAAATAAAATTTTTAATTCATGGTAACATGATATAATAATCTAGAATCTATCATAAATTGTCACATTAATGTTTGTAAAATAAATTGCTAACAAAATTAATTTATTTTTAGAAATAATTAATTTTTATCATTATATTTTTGATGAATTATTCAAACACAAAAATAATTAGAATGAATAATAAATTTTATGTTTTAGAAATATTTTTATTTTATATATCATATTTTTATTAGTATATTTATTGTTGCTGATAGCATTCTCTTTTCTTACCATAATTATTGTTATTTAATAAGTTGAATAAGAAAATCAAGATCTTGGTGGTTATTTTCATGTAATTAAGAATCTCTATAATTTAATTGCAGATATGCAATTAAATTTTAGAGATTCTTTGTTACATAAATAGCATTTAAACATGATTATTGTCATAACTCAATTTTGGGTTATTTCTTAAAATTCATTTTTTTTTCAAAATAAAAACAAAAAATAATAATAAAGGCTGGCAACGTGGAGAAAGTAGGTCGGGAAATCAAGTTGTAATTTTTGAAGGAAATTCAAGACCTAATTGTGCCCTATTATGCCCAAAAATAGAGAAAAAATGAAATTCAAGGTTAACTTAAATGATTATTGGATGAATTTGCATAAAAATTAAGTCCAGTGACATAATTAAATTTTTAATAGGTCAATTTGATTTAATCACGGGCTAAATTAAATTTTAATTATGTTTAAGAATTAATTTGGGTATAATTAAAGGATTTAATTAAGTGCAAGGACTTAATTATACTTTAAATGGGTCCAATTAATTTTATTTGGTGCTTAATTGGTGAACAATTAAGTTTGAGAGCCTAATTTGGGCTTAATTGAGAAGATTGAAATTTTAAGAGACCAAATTTAATTTTTACCAAGTTAATTGATTGAAATTAGGGGCCAAATTGCAAGAAAATTAAAGTTTTGGGGTCAATTAGGGGTTAAATTGACAAAATTCGAAGTCAAGGACCAATCTACAAAAGGTGCCAAACTATAGGGGTTTAATTGACAAAATCTGGGGGTCAAATTGACGAAATTGAAAGTTTAATGGTCAATTAGGGATAAAATTATATAAATCTAAGACCAAGGACCATATTGCAAAAGGCGCGTAAATCCGAGGCTGAAGTTGAAGTTCCGCCGGGACCAAATTGCATTAAATCAAAAGTTTAGGGTCAATTAGGGATTCTATTGAAAGAAATTGAAAGCTGAAGGACTAAATTGAAAATCGGCAGAAATCCCTAATTTTAACCCAAAACGACGCCATTTTTGAGTTAAAAAAAAAAATACCAGGCGACGCATCGCGTGGTCACTGTTCATCATCTTCCGCGTGAAGCTGTCAAGGTAGCAGTTTGGCAGGTGCATTTAATGCCTTGTTTGTCCCCCAAAATTAACAACTCATGCACCAAAATGGCCACCCGAAATCCCTCTATCACCGTGTATGGTTCGTTCAGGCCTATAAACGTCAAAAGTGCTCAGGTGACTGGCCTAAAATGGCCACCTCGGACAGCCTTGGACTGTCAAATTTGGCAGTTCAAGGTGCACACTTTGAATCGACGGTTTGGATGCTTCCAGTCAAATCAAGGGCTGAAAATTTTTCCCTAATGAAGACAAGATTGCCCTTTTCCACCGCCTATAAATATAGGTGGATTTCATGGTCTGAGGGAGAAGAAAATCAAGTACAAAGTTGACAAAAAAAAAAGCAGCCTTTCTCCCTTGTTTTTCATCATTTTCTGCTTCCTCCTTCTCTGCCGCACCTTCGGCCGCCACTAATCTCGCCACTGTCCCTCCCACCACAACCTTCATCACAACCAGACACTCCAACGACCTTATGTGGTGTTTGTACCACCTCTCTCTCTCTCTCTCTCTCTCTTTTCTTTATGAAAATCTTTTTTCTCTCCGCCACCGTGACTCCAACAGTAGCAGCGACCACCCTTTCCAGCGGCTTCCACCCTTACTAATAGCAGTAGAGGCAGCGACTCTCTCCTCAGCCGCTCCAACCGCCAGTGACCGCAACACCAACTGTGACAGCAGTAGCACCTGCAACTCGAGCAGCAGCAACCCCGGCGGCTCAACTCTCCACCGTTGCCATCGCTTGCACCACGTCGTCCTCCTCGGTCAGACCACCCTCATGTCAGGTAATTCTCCTCTTTCTCTTCCTTCCCCCTCTTCTTGTTCCTCCTCCCTACTGTTCACGCAACTGTTCACTGCGTGAACAGTAGGCGTGAATTATAATTCAGGTCCTACTGTTCACATGAACAGTGGCGTGAATTATAATTCATGCCCACTGCTCATGCAGTGGACGTTGGGCCAGGCCGTATCTGGCCCAACCCAAAGTTCTGGGCTAGGTCCGGCCCGGCCCTAAAGAAATAAATAAAAAGTTTCGAGCCGAGATCGACCCAACCTCTTCTATGGTTGGGCCGGCCCAGCCTATGTAGATTTTTATTTTATTTTATTTATTTTATTTATAATAATATATTATAATAAAAAAACAAAAAAATTCCAAAAAAATTTCAAAAGTCCTTTTGAAAATTTTTTGATTTCCTCAAACATTTTTCTACCAATTTTGCATAATATCGGGCTGTATATTTACATTATAAAATACAAATCCAGTATTAAAATACCCAATTTTCTCCGAAAAAAATTCCATGCATACGGCCAAAACCTAAAAACATTTCCAAGCATATTTTTATTAAAAAAAAAACTTACATCTTTCTCATGTTTTGAAAATAAAAATGGATATCATGACTAATTTATGATCATCTATTAGGGTTTGGTCAAAATATCAAAAACTTTTTTTTCAATTTTTTTTAAGATCCAGATGTAAACTTTAATATTTGTGGGTGTAAAATTACACGATAAAGTACACCCTCAGGTATTAAAGATACAAGGTGTAAATAAATGTTATTCAGACTTTAGAATGGTTAGGATTTAACCCAATAAGGTAGAGACTTTCTCATGAAGAGAAATCTACCTTGAACCTTAGAAAAGACCAACAAATAGAAATCTAACTTAGAAAAAAAAACAATCAAACAACAATGCAGCTTACCTTAGGTAAGGTGCACTGGAGGTGATGCGTCTTCCCCTTGCACAACCAGTCCCTTACTCAAACTCTCGCAGACCATAGGTTCCTAATAACCATAATACTAGGTGGCGACTAAAATTACACGATAAAGTACACCCTCAGGTATTAAAGATACAAGGTGTAAATAAATGTTATTCAGACTTTAGAATGGTTAGGATTTAACCCAATAAGGTAGAGACTTTCTCATGAAGAGAAATCTACCTTGAACCTTAGAAAAGACCAACGAATAGAAATCTAACTTAGAAAAAAAAACAATCAAACAACAATGCAGCTTACCTTAGGTAAGGTGCACTGGAGGTGATGCGTCTTCCCCTTGCACAACCAGTCCCTTACTCAAACTCTCGCAGACCATAGGTTCCTAATAACCATAATACTAGGTGGCGACTCCTAAACATTAATCATAATTTTATGATTAAATTCAAAAACCCTTCTCAACACACAACACCTCATACAGGAGGCATGACAAAGAGCCTCCGTCGTCGCCAGACGACGTCGCAGCGCTTGCGCCCCACGACAATCATGATTAAATTTTAGATATTTTTCATCATTACATAAAAATAATTGCAATTAAATTTTAGAGATTCTTCATTGCATAAAACAATCTAACAATATCTTGATTAAATTTTAGAGATTCTTCATTACATAAAAATAACCAAATAAGATCTTAATTACCTTATTTAATTTATTAAATATGCAATTAGGAATGATAACGGATATACACGGGTTGAGTTTATACTATATCCATACTCTATTAATTATCTAACAAGTAAAAAAATTTAAAATTTCATATTTTATTTATCAAGATTGAGGTATCATTATCTGAGTGTAATTTATTATTCAATATATAATAAAATAGTAATATATATTGGTATATTATATGATGAAATTCTAAATGTTATATGTGTGTGTGTGTGTGTGTGTGTGTTTGTTTGTGTGTTACAAATATATATTTCTCAACTTAGGTTTAGATTGGGTTTGAAAATGTCACATCATATTCATTTTCAATTGAGTAAGGTAATTATTTGAAAAAACCCACTTATTTGGATTGATTTGTATTTGGAGTTTAGATAAAATTCTCATCGTTATTTTCAAACTCAATTTAATAATTTTTCTATTAAAGTCATTTGTAATTTAGTATCTACCACTGAAGTCGTTTGACACTCCATACAAGACTGTAACATAGTTTTTCTAGCATACTATAACGAGACTCACAACTAATGAACTTCTAGCTGAAATAATTTATGGCTTGGTGTTTCCTTCCACAATCATCGTTGGCCCAATACACATCCTATAGCTAATATAGTTACGGTCAAGTATAAAATAAGGAGTCGGTACAAGCTGTACCAAAAAAGATGGGTTTTGCAAGCACTACTTAATCTTATCAACAGCTTATTGACATTATTCATCCTATATCCCATGATTCTTCTTTTCGAGCAAGTGGAAGTTTGGTTTATATGTAGATTTCAAGTGAGAGATGAAGTAGGCTATGTAGTTCAAACACCTAAGAAAATGATATGAACCAAATCAGGTCTGCCTTAAAATATTTGCTGACCAGTTTTGCAAGATTGCGCGTATCTTTCAAACTGTACATCAGATTGAGCTATAATTTTACAGGGAGATACTAGACATATGGAACTATATTATGGTAATTGTTCCGGTGAAATTGAATTCAGTAACATATTATTTCAGAGGTTTGAAGTTACTAAATAAATCTTGTCAAATCTATTAGGCTAGACCTTCATGTTATGTTTGGACATATTTGGCACTACAGGTGAAAGTTTGCTATTATTCTAGTTAGGATAAAAACTAGATATCTCAATATTTCCAACCATATATGGTAGGCCTAGTAATATATCTAGATGAGAGAGAATGACATGTTTGAAGTTCAGACTAAAATCTACCAAGAATGTGAAGTTGGAGATTCGGGTTACATGAAGAAATTTTAGCATGGACAATTTATTTTTATTATTCTATTTTATTTATTTATTTATTTTAAAATAATTTTTTTAATTTGAATTTGTTTTGGATCATTAGATATTTTTTAGAGGTTTATTTTATTACTAGACTTATTGAATATTAAATGGGACAAATATCATACATTTACTTATTGAATATTAACTGGTTTTATGACATCATTCGCATACTTAGGGTTCTTAAATATAAGGTTATCTTTGAGTCCAAATCTTTTTTCTATACCTTTGGTTCTTAGATACAAGGTTATCTTTGGGTTAGGATTCTATCAACCTGATTTTCAGCTTTCTGAAATGTTACATATTTCATTGGGGGTTGCTTGACCACTTGATCAAGAGATTTGCATAAAAAACTTCTCATTTTCTTTTTAGTCTCGTGAGTAGGCATGGTTTGTATGGCCTTAACATTGCCAGGATCTACTTCAATGCCTCCATCGCTCATAACAAATCCTAACAACTTTCTTGATTTTAATCTAAATGTACACTTGGATAGATTCAACTTTAACTGATACTTCATCAATCTTTCAAAGAGCTTTAAAAAAGTTTAAACATGGTGTTCTTCCTTCTTTAATTTAGAAATCATGTCATAGACATACACTTCAATCTCTTTCTAAATTACGTCTTGAAAGAGTGTTACCATTGTTCATTAGTAAGTTGTTCAAGCATTTTTCAAACTGAACAACATGATCTTATACCAAAAGGTACCTCAAGGAGTGATGAATGTGGTTTTCTCCTTATCTTCTTTAGCCATTTTGATCTGACTATATCTAAAGAAGATGTTAGTAAATGAATAGGTGGATATCTATATAAGGCAAAGGAAAGTCATCCTTTAAGGTAGCTTTGTTCAAATCCCTAAAGTCCACACATACCAAGATCTTGTTATTCTTTTTAAGGACTACCATGATGTTTGATACCCATTATGGATATTCAACCATTTCTACAAAGCTAACATCCCACTGTTTTCACACTTTTTCCTTAACCTTAACCAGTATGGCAAGCCTTATTCTTCTCAACTTTGCTTGATTGGCTCATACCTTGGCATCAGGGGTAGCCTATACAATATAATGTTTGTATCCAATCCTGATATATCTGTATAAGACCATGAAAACATATTTGTGTGTTCCTCTTCTTCTCATATTTATTGAGATTAACATCCTATCTTCAACTCTTTTTTATTCTTTTTGGTGCCCACATTCACTAATTCTAACTCTTTTTTAATGAGTTTCCAAGTACATTCTGAAGAATCAACTAGCTTATTAAATTACTTGATATCAACTTCTTCCCATTCTTTCTCATCTATGGTAATTAAGTTTCCATTGAAGATAGGCCAGTTATTCTCAGTGTAATAAGTTTGTGTATTTATTAAAGATTAACTTTCAGGATTCCTAGAAGTAAAAATTATTTAATGTTAGTATGTAAACTGAATTGGAGAAACAAGTAAAATATAGAAAAGATAAATAAAATAAAATAAAATAAAAGAGGTAGAGTTTGATAGAAAATACATGATCTCATTAAAATTTTTGAAAAAGGCTCAACACAATTAACATCCTTTAACCAACATTTGAGTCATAATTACTACCAAGGTAAATATAGAGAAAAAAAATAAGGCACACATTTTTTTAAGAAGATAATATGAACTTTATGAGCTTTCAAATTGTCCAGTTCCTCTCCCTTAGCACATTTCCTTTAAAACTCTTTGGTTAGCGGTGCATTCTCAAATGTTTCACTATCAACTAGGGCATCATCTTACGAGAGTCCTTGTCAGTTATGAGGTCTCTAACATAGTCCCCTTTCTTATCATTTTCTAGGTTATTTATCACAGTATCAACAAAATTCTTATTAACATGCATATGTGAGAATTTTTAAAATAGGTCAATATTCTCAATTGTTCGGTGAATATTTGATTTAGACATTTTCCATACTTAAATTTTTTATATTTTTATTTAAAATCAAAAGAATTGGTTACTTCTCTTAATATCCACGTAAATGGTCCATGTTGAATGTATTTAACCTAAATACCAAGAGTGAATAGCAAAACATTTTTTGACATGATTTTTAAAACAAAGATGAATTATTTAAAAAAAAATAAATGTTAGCCCATTGTGCCTTTTAATGTGGGACAGAACCTAATGGGCCTTGCAAATGCCCAATGATGCATGAGTGAATGATTTTGATTTGTTTTAGTTAAAAACCAAAAAGGGATAACTAACAATTGTTGATGGTTTGATAGTTTGAGGTTTAAAATCAAAATAGAAGGTTATAATAGTATATAAATGTTTAAGAACACGTTAATAATACAAGATGGAGTTTGAAACATAGTTTTCTGCTATATGCAAGGAAAACACCTAGACAAAAAAGTTTCAAAAGACCTATCTTGGTTGGCTTAGGCTGATGCTATAAATTCAAAAAAGAAAAGCTAAACTTGAAATATGTCATGTAAACCCCAAACTCCACACTGATGCAAGTATCACAAAGGAAACATAATGAGTGCTCATACATATGTGACTGCCTTCAGTAAAAGACTTAAGATACCTAATAGTCAAGAAGATCAAATAACAAGCAATCTCAACACAACTCACAAGTAGTCAATATGCAACACATATAAGTTTAGTTATCAAGTTAAAGAGTTCTAGTTAGGCTTACTAAGGATGAGCCTTGGTGTCAACCATGCCATTTTCGTTAGAATATCACATACGCAACACATCCCAAATATTCGCAAGTCCATTTCAAAATCTTAAAGGTTTCAATAGAAATTATTAACACATTTACAACAACACGTATATTTACAATGCCCAAAGTTCAAATATCAAATTTAAAAGGAAAGCAAAATAAAGGCAACAATAATGTGTGTGTGTTTTCAAAAGCCTAAAAATCAAAACATCAAACATAAAATAAATGAAGCAACAACAACAATATCAACTATATAAGCATAGATGTATACCTAAACTTGTAATTTAAGGATTAATTAGACAAATATATGAATACCTAGGGCTTTTGAAAACCCTAAATCTCAGGCTCCAACACAAAATTAAGACTTTACAACTTGCTTTTTCCTAAAATCATAAGAGACCTAAAACCTTAATTTTTATATTCTTAGTACTTTTCAGGTTTTCTCCCTAAAAAAATTATTTTCTTTCATTCGCATTGTTCCTCGTTTTCCTTTCTCTTTTATTTTCTAACTAGACCTATTTATAAGCAAGATAATCGACTTAATAAGATCGACATGAATTGTCAAAGTGCAAGCAACCCAAAATCAATCATTGAAGGGCCTAAGACATAAACTAAGACCACAAGTTTTACACAAGAGCATGCAATGGTTGTCATAGTGAGGTGTAGTAAGATAATTGTTGAGGAAAAGCAGCTAAATAAAACAGCAAAAGAAAAAAGAGACAAAAAACCTTTTATGGTGAAAGACAAACTACTCAAAGACTAGACGATGCCAAGATTATTAAAGGATGACAAATAACATGGCTCCAAACAATCCCAAAATTAAGCCAACCAATAGTGAAGAGGTATGTCGATTGTGAGGCTTTAAAAGGGCTAGCTACTAGGGTTTTATACAAGTCAAAGGAAGAAGAAGGTTGGGTATTCGACTCTTTGAAAATAATAGCTAGGGTTATTTCCTCCAACTTTGCTTTAAGGAAGAAGACAAAAGAGACTGCTTTGGTATATATATGGAACCTCTAAGAGGACAATATTTGATGTGGTGAAAGTTCAAAGCAGTCCTTACAAACTAATATCTTTTCTTTTCAGTTTTAATAGTCCTATAGTTCTAATTTTGCAATCTATAACCAAATTTAAGTTAAACAAAATAAAAAATTTCAATTGGGTCTTTGGCCAAAATTAAGTGAACCCTTTCATTCTCCCTGCATTTTTCAAAGTGGTTATTAGCTTGCAAAACTTTCAATTAAAGTCACAAACTATAAAAGTCAAAAATTTATCTAATTAAAACCTTGATTGAATTAATAAGACCTCCCAAATAATACCAATTTGTCAAATTTGATCATTGATCCTTTAATTCCTTTAATTACAACTGATTTAGTTTAGTTACACTATTGGAACAATTATCATATCCAATTAAAGCTTGAAAAACATTTGTCCAATCAATGCAAAAAATATTTTTTAGATTTTCTTTTTTTCAAATGTTTTTTAAAGTATTTTTGGCTATTTCTGAAGAAAAATTACTCAAGGTTAAAATGGGTTATAACAACCCTATAGAAAGAAAATTGAAAAACAAATCATGAATCACCATTTCTAAGAAAACCAAATGTAAAATGATGAAATAAAAAAAAACTCAAATAATAAAAAGGACTTAAGAAAAAAAATCCTAGTAAACCCAGGTGATCCAACCAACCCCTATTGAAAATTGGTTATGTGAGTGCGGTAAACAAATATAAGGTAAAATGAGAAAACAATATAAAGCTTAATTTCCGAACAAACCTAATGTTGAATGACAAAAATAGAAAATAAAATCAACTTTAAAAAATAACAAAAAAAAAAACCATCTCAGGCTAACTCCCTGAATTTGCAATCTAGGTAATGAGATTGGGATAATCCTATAGGAAAAAAAAACTCATGAAGTCCAATCCTAAATCAGCCTAATATTAGAGAAAGAAATTAAAAAAATACTTTTAAAAAAATTTAAGAAAAAATTAACTGGGGTCAACCTTCTAAACCCGTGACTTAGGGCATGAGGCTGGGAACCTTCTGAACCCGTGACTTAGGGCATGAGGCTGGGATTATCTTATAGAAGTCAAACGAGAAAAATCACAAAACTCAATCCCTAATAAGACAATATTGAAGGATGAAATTGAAAAAATATCAATTCAAAAAAAAAACATAAAAAAACAAATAGTGATAAAAAGATGACTAAAATTGACAAAAAGAACGTGGCAGGACACCTTGCAAATTTGGATAATTCAGCTTGAAAATCAAGGATAGGAAAGAGAAGAAAGGGATGAGAAAAAAGAAAAGGCCATTAGATCTTTACCACCGCCCACTCGTTGACATGTGCTGCCCCAATGAAAAAACTCATTGAGTTGCTTCCAATGCCACCAAAGAAGGTGATGTTCAACCACTAAAGGAAGTTACATGCGTTGCTAAAGTGTATCGGCTTCCTTCAAGTGTTGGTGCATGCAATGCAAACGTCAGCAAGTTTGTCCATGCTCGTTTAGCCCAATTTTTCCTATTTGTTTGAGTTTGAAATTTGATCCTTTAAGTCTTAATTATTTTAGATCAATAAAATTTTATTTTATTTTATGAAATCGAGTATCAACCATGCACCAAAATCTTTTCTCGACATCAAAAGATCCTAATATCTAGACAACCAAAAAAAGGGTTATGTCTAACCTCAAATAAACACAATGTGAATGGATTTAATTGAAATAAAAATAAAAATGAATAGGTGACTAAATAAAATTTTGAACCTTTCTCATGCTCATGCAATTCAGTCTTTGAATATTTATCATTGTTCAATTCAATCTCTATAACTTTAATTGTTCTAAATCAATAAAATTTTATTTGATTTTTCAGATTAAGCATCAATGGAGCGATAATTTTTTTTTCAATGCTAAATGCCCTAACTTAAGTAGCCAAAGCAAGACGCAAAACATATTCCCAAATAAAAGCGACATTAAATGAACAAATAAAAAAAGGTCTAGGGATCAAATTAAACAAATTCCAAGGATCATTTTAAAAAACAAATGTGGAACAGTATTGTGGACACAGTGTTTTGCATCTATATCACAATGATTTTGATATCAAATTTAGTTTGTTTTTATTTTTGTAATTTAACAACAACAATGAAGTATATTGGAGTTACAAGTCTACAAAATCATCCATTTATCATTTGAATAAACTTTGAATAAAGAATCATACAAATCCGTTTAATAACAAATTTTCTTGATTTAATCCTCATGCCAAGAGGCAATTAAGAAGGTGTTTACAATGAGTTACCATACGACCATGAAAACACTCGTTGTTAATTCATTATCAGTACGAAAACAACAATAAAAGCTTTGATACCAATGTAATAAAGTAATAAAATCAATTGTTCCACTGGTAATGAGGCAATAACCTTAACTTGAACATCTCATTATTAATACAAGAACACATCAAATTATCAATATTTATCAAAATATTGTAATAAAGTAAACATATCCATTAGTCATTCTCTCTTTCTTGATTATTTCTTCTTGTTCTCTAGTCATACTGCTATTATTTCTTGCGCTAGAGCTGGATTGTTCTATATATCTTTATAGAAGTATTTCTTAAAAGCTTCCATATGAGCCACCTGCAAACATATTGCTAATATTACAGACCCGTCTCCATTAGGACTTGGCAGAAGCAATGAGTCCCCATCAAAATCATGAGTTCCTGGTCCCATATAAATCTCCTTTCCCCACCCAAAATCAAGGCCATAAATAGGTAGGGTTAACCAACTAACCACCCCGATATTTGGGTTCCCGTAAAAGGGTCCTTCAGTGCCTCCTAGTGCGTGAATGTCTTGAAACCTTGTCAAGTTTGGTTGATTCTTCAAGAAATCAATCGCAGATCTCACATACGCATTTGTCACCGTTTCAATTGCCTCCCTTATCTTTCTTGCGGCATATCCCAAGGGCTTTGACATGAGCTTACCGGCGTGACTAACCGCGATCACATTAAGAGTAGCATTGCCGAAGTAACCATCAGGCAAAGGTGACTGCATCCGTTTACGTGAATCAACACAAACACCTAGAGCAGTTGGCTGCTCTGGGTTGTGTCCACGAGCCTTGCAAACAGACCTCCAAACATGTCCAGACAAGGTCTCATATCTAGTATAACCACGACCACTATCTGTACTGATTCTTTCCTCATTTGCCACATTCTTTAAATTTTCAACCTGAACTTTGGTTAGCCTCAACATGGCTACAGTTGCCTTCTTTTTTCTCTCTTCAGCGTTATTCAACTGCCCCAATAGTAATGGTGGAAGATCGAACTCCGCATGATGAAACTGTGAAGCTATTGGAGGATCCCGAGCTCGCAAGACCTTTCGGTCAAGAAAAGGAACCATGCCTAATGGCTCGCCACGGGCGATTCTTGCCCACTCTGACATAAAGTGAAGAGCACTTTGCCCATCAACAACAGCATGAGATATTGTTAAACTTAGGCTAATACCACCACATTGGAACTTGGTGAGTTGCACTAATAATAGAGGCAAGTCATGTATTGGAACGGTATAGTCAACATATGGGATTAGGTATTTGTACTCTGAAGACGGTAGGAAGTCGCCAAGATCTTCAAGCTTGGATTCAGATTCAGCCTCAGTGAACATAACACCCATGGCATTGCACTCAAGCTCGAGGCGGCCACGGCCTATCCAGTGTAAACGGCCAGCTAGTAGATAAAATGGCACCAAAGCATCTCTCAATGAATCTTTAAGGTTATTGACGACATCATTGGATGATGTTAGCCAGTTTGGCGATGGTTTGTAGAAGTAGATAGTGGGAACATGCGTTATTGTTCCAATTTGATCCAACTCAGAGAGGGAAACGCGGCCGGTCCATGTTGGTTTGGCAGGTTTCACTATATAAGAGCCTTTGATTGCCACCACCACCATTATTATTATTATTATTATAAGAGTGAGATCGAGTTGCGAATGCTACAATAAGTTGTATTTAAAAGCCATGTTCAAGAGTAAGAAAAATGAAGATACGTAGATACTTTGTTGAAATGATTTTTTCGTGAGTCTAGTAGTTCCCTCGAAACGTCCGATCCTAAGGAGAGCCCATCAACACCTTCAAGAAATTAAAAAAATAAATGTTGTTCTCTTGCAGTTCCCAGGGAATGGATGAATTTTTTTTCCAAATTCTTCAACTTTTCATGCAAATGAGAGGAAAGGCATGCACGTGAGGTTTGGATTGTGCACGAATAAGCCCTGAAAAGAGGGTCAGTTGGTGAAGGAAGAGCAGTGACGACTTAACAAGAGCGAGCAGTGCATGAGAAAAATATAGCGACTTGAATGAATTTTTACAATCAAGGGATAAATCGTGTAGAATTATTTAAAAATCAATAATTTTTTTTCCTTGAAACCCAGGTAGCCAAAACATTTGACCAATCGAAAATTGAGTTATTAATTAATTAGTGCATGAACTTTGTGTTGTTATTTGTCAAGTATACAAAATTTATTTTTTACCGAATAAGTTTTTTTAACCTTTTTGAACCGGATCAAGTAAGTATAAAATGTATGCTAAGTTGTTCACTAAATGACAAATGGAATCATAATATGTAACAAAAATATTTGACGGGTTGAAAATTGGTTCATTTTTCAGCCAAATAAACCAACCCACAGCATACATAGAATCTTAATTTAAATCAAACCCAATTTAACTACAATCTAAAAATACTATTTCACATAATCCATCTTTAATTTAACATCAAAATACATGGTCGTTACTATTGTATGATGAACAAAAATTTTGATTCTTACCTGACTCTACATCGAGAATTTCCTAAATGACGGCTATTGTGTCACTCGCAAGTTCTGAATTCAAGATGCTACATGCAGGGCTTGCCTTGATGCAAAATATGTGTAGGGAGTATACACCCTAGAGATAGGTTATAATTCTTTTATGTGAGACAAAGGGTAAGTTTTCTACTTGATCTCTAAAAAAAGTTTCTTATTATCCTAGTGATCACCCCGGTAAGTTTTCTACTTGATCTCTAAAAAACGTTTCTTATTATCCTAGTGATCACCCCGGTGAAGACAATATGAGGGGGTTTAGTAGGTAATGGGATAACATGTGTACCAATTATTACTAGTCTAAGCACTCAATGAAGAGTTAGAGTTTACACAAACTTAAACATTGACTAAAAGTCATAAAGTAAACTGTCAGTTCTCCACTTAACTTAAAGTTTTTCAATGTGTGCCCTCACAAATAATATAAGTGATGCATGAATACCTTTGCATGACAAGATGTAAAAAGGATACATGCTAAAGCTCTTAAACAAAGTAAATCATTCATTACAAACATCAATCTTATCATAACATGAACAAACAAAACAAAGCTTAGTCTTAAGATCCCTAGTGGAGTCGCTATCTTATCGTACCCTTTTCATGGGGGCGTGGCGTCGCGACGACACTTCCCGGGTGGTGTTCTGGAATGATCTTGGGTTTGATAAAGGAGTCATCACCTAATATTATAGTTACTGGCATCCCGAACTGGTCTTTTAGAGATTCTAGGAAATTGTTTAGTTACGTAAATGAATGGTATTAGCACCATTAGTATGTTTTACCTAATATAGGTTGCTAGAACCCATAACATTTTTCTTTTTATCTGTCATAATCTGATGATGCTTCTATCATCCTATTATGACAGGTTTGTTACAATGAACAAACCCTGGTTTTCTCAATCAAGAATTCGGTCTAGAATGGTGAAATGTTTAGAGTGAAATATTCTCTATCACTCATTTGATTTTTATTGCTTTGTAGGAACAATTTGGAGGCAAAGCAAAGAAATATGGACCATTAGATTAACTATATTGATTGTGGACCATTTGATTAAAATTTAGGTTACTTTGTGAGAAGGTTTCTAATTTTAAAATCAGTATTTTTCCTTTCACAATTACAAGTAGACCACTAAAATCATAAATGCATTTTCTTTCTTTATTTTTTTATGTTTTGAGTTTTTTAAAATACCAACATCAAAGTAGACTATATAAGTGCGTTTAAAACGTGTCGAAAGTAGATTTTTTAATGTTAAATTCTTTGGAAAAGATGTTGAAAATGCTAAAAATGATACGAAGACATTAAGAACATATTTTTTGGGTTTTTTATTTATTTTGTTTTGCTATTTTTTGGTTTTTTAAAAAAAATAAAAAAAAATTGGGTCAAAAAATTGGTTAACAACACCACATATGCTTTCCTTGTAGAAAAGGAATCCTTACTAAATAAGAAGTTTATAAATCAAAAGGAAACAAATAGCAAAACTTGTATAACAATTTCTAGCCTGACTTCAAACATGTTGTTCTCTCTCGTTTAGATGAATTATTAGGCCTACTATATATGTATGGAAAGATTGAGATATCTAGTTTTTAAACCAGTTAGAATCACATTGAAATTCAACATATAGATCTGCATATGTCCCAAATAGTACACAAATATCTAGTTTGGTAGATTAGCAACTTGTTAACCCAAATATCCATAATCAGTACAACCAATTCCTCTTGGATCTTTTTAGTTTTAGATCTTGTAATGAGCCTAATTAGCACCTCTAATGAATCCTTTGGTGATGCTTGTTGACTCGTATTATTCTCTCTCTCCTCAAAAGGATTCTTCCTTGAATCAATAATATAAACACCATCTATGGGCAATACATCCTCATAATTTTACAACCAAGAAAACAAAAGGAAAAAACGTGACCAAATACAAGTATCAAGTTCATTAGTGTTAAAATATGCTTATTTATTTTCCTTTTTTTATAAAATCTAATTTGTTTCTTTATTTTCTCCACACTCTTCTTTTCTCATCCTTTTTTTTCTTTTTCTATTTTCTTCTTTCTTTTCTCAACTAAAACCCTATTTGTCTATACCTTGGCCAAATTTGTTATCTCAATGCTCTTATTTTTTTACTCTTTCTCACATCTTTACATGGTTGTTCTGAACTTTTAGTTTTACCTTTCTTATTTAGCTTCATAAATTTATCTAGGTATTAATGGTACAAGTGTGAATGTCTTCCCATCTTTTTCAATATAATATTTATTCTTAAACCCATTATGCTTGGCTTTTCTATTACATTGTCAATAACACACTAACAATAAGTGAGTAGCATTCATAGGAACCACATCACATAAAAATGACACACTAATAATAAATTAGTAATATTCATAGAAACCACATCACATAAAATTTCATCCTTATACTTCCCAATTGAAAAAAGAAATCAAAACTTGTTTAGTAACTCTTACTTCAACACATGCATTCAACCATTAAAGTATATATGGTCTTTCATGCTTAATAATATTTAGACTCATTTTCTAACAATTGTAGCACTAGAAACATTAGAACAACTCTCATTATTAATAATTATATTACATACTTTGTTATTTAAATAGCATCTAGTATGAAAGATCTTCATTTGTTGCTTCACATCATCATCCTTAATTTGAATATTAAGTGACCTCATAATCATCAAAGCCTCTCCATCAACTAGATACTCAACATCACTACAATCCTCAAGTAGTGGCATCTCACCCTCCTCAGATTTGTCACCTTTGAATTTAATCTCTCAATGTTATCTCATAATCATAACCCTTTTGTTTAGACATTGTAAAGCTATATATCAATTCTCCAAACACCTAAAACACTTAATATCATGATTATAGTTTCAGTTTACCTTGGACAGTAGTGGTTGAATCCTTCTTTGTAGGCTTAGGTGGTTCAGCTGTGCTTCTTATAGTATTTGGATTTAAAGGGGCAACCCCCTCTCTCCTATAATTTGGCCACAAAATTGAAAAAGAACTTGAATTACCCACTTGGCTTGTAGTGCCCTTTTTTTTCAACTACCTCTCTACCCTGGTAGCAATGTGAACAATATCATCTAACTCAATATAATGTTGTAATTGAACCACATTAGTTATCTCTCTATTCAAATCATTTAGAAACTTGCTATTATAGTCTCTTTATACTTCACAACAATAGCTCTAATCATGACAATCTTCATTTCTTTATGGTAATCTCCACACTTTTAGACTTTTGAGTCAAACTTTGCAGTCTCTGTAATAATATCCAAGGACAAACTTTTTTTCTTATAATTTCTTTCATCTCATCCTACGTCTCTACAGGTCTTCCTCTATTTCTTATCATATCTAAAATAATCTGAACCCACCAAATAATAGCATAGTCAAAAACTTAATAACAACAAGTTTTACCTATTTTTTTCTCAAAGTAATGGTGACAATAAAAAAATTAACTCTACTTTCCTCTCCCATTCGAAATATGCTTTAAAATAGTTTCTTCCCTAAAACATCAGAATCTTCATCTTAATACTCCTCAAATTTATATCCAAACCATCATAAAAACCATCCTCCCTATTTGCTCTTCTACGGGTGAAATAATCATGTGGCTAAACTCCCCATGTTTGTGTATTCTAAGCTGTTAAATCCTCACACCATAATCATGATCAAAATCCTTAGCCTTCTTATTTGTAGTTTCAACTATAAACTTCTCTAAAGGTTAAATATCTCATCTCGTAGGCATTCTGCCCTTGAGACCTTTATAGACTAGCCCATTTTGAAGGCTAGCTATTTTAGTTCTCAATCTAGTCATCTCATTCATAACCTCTCCAAACATTGAGTTCATCATCTCTAATTGTTTTTGCATAACCAAATAACCCTATTCTGGATTATTCTTATCCTTTGGTGATGATGATCCATTTTTTGTTGACATAATCAAAATCTAAAAATCTTATAAAGAGTTTTAAGGATGAAATTTTCTCAAATTAGTTACCAAAAATATCTTGCTTTTTACTTTCTCCTTTCGTGGCTTCTTAAATATATTTGGCTTTTTGTTCTTATATGTGAGTATTGTTATCTCTTTAATTAGATTAACCAACTCTTTATTTTGATTTTATGTTTTCTTAAGGATTATAACTTACTCATTCATACATCTCACCAAAGGTCCTAAATGTAATGATCTTTTGTTATTTTCCTTGTGATATAATTTGATTACTAAGTTATGCATTCTCACAATTGTTTCTTTATCCACCTTTCAATTCACATGTTGTAAAAATATGTTATGCTCGCCCACATTATGTATTGCTCCAGGATCTTTATGTTGCATCTTGTTAATATAAGTTGGTTGATGTATTTGTAATTCCTCTTCTTACCATTTTTGGTTTATTCCTAAATATATTTTTATCTAGGAATTGATAATGAAAGTAACCTGTAAGAGTAAACCACATTGACATTATGGATAAGGATGGAGATTTTGAGTCAAAATAAGTTTGAGAGGCCTCTAACACTAGTCAAGATCGGTGGGAATCAAATCCCTTTTTTTTTAAAGCACTAACAGTTAAAAGATAACTTTAAATGATGTTGCTCTTTATGTAATTGCTTATTGTTATTATTAATTACCATCATCAATAAGATTGATTGGCAACTTATACCTTTTGTATGGATAGATTTATTTTAAAAATAATAGTTTAGTTGTTATTTGACATAATTTCTAAGTAACCCCTTTGTGAATCTAAAAAACTATAAACATTATGTATACTTAGAAAAAAGTGTTGTGTATATTCAAACATTAATATGGTTATCTATACATTTACTTATGTAAAGTATATGGTTAATCATTAGAGCAGCGTGAAGGCTTTTTTTTTTCATTTTGTCTGTGTGCATTAAATTAAACACAATATGCCAGTCCTGCCAATTTATCTTTATTCATCCAACCATTTTTTTTTGTTGGATGTAATTTCAATGGGAACTTACATAAAATAATAGAACTACATCGTTACAATACTTTTTAAACCCTAAAATGAGATTCACTAATGATAGGTTATGTATTTTATTGCATTCATATCTTTTTTAATCCAATTTCTTATCCCTTTTAACCTCAACGACATGTATTTTAGATAGTTTTATCATATATTTCATGTTCATTTCTAGAATTTGATCTATGTGTCAAAGAAGTTAAAGAAACTTTAAAGACACTTAGTGTGTGTTAAATTTAGTGGTGACGAGTGAAGTATCACCTAGTCAAGTTGGGAAATATATTTTTACTATAAAAAGGGATTGAAGTGTCATTAATTTAAAAATATTTAATTCATCTCAATTGAAATAATGGCTATGAAGGTGTATCATAAAGAATGAAAAAGGAGACAAAATAGGGATTGAATTACATTGATAGTGAGGTAACTTAATAAGTTGGTTGTGGATATGAATATTTTAAATGGTTGGAATGCTTTCGGTTGGCACATTACTTTTAAGGTTATTGAAAATATGGTTGAAGGATAAAGGTGTTTTCTTTGTATCTATGAATAAACAAGTACGAGTTCAATTTCATATTTTTAGCAAATCCTAGGCAAAAGTTCAATTTCATATTTTAGCAAATTCTAGGCAAATGACATTTTAAGAAAATGTGTAATTTTAACTTTAATCACTTTGGCTTAAGACTATATGTAAGAAGAATCATTAGACAAAGTTTAAGAATAGACATATTATTTGTTGGCAAGCATTTATAAAATATTGACCAAGGGAAAATTTTGGAAGCAGGTCTAGTGGATAATAACATTATGGACGACACCGAGAGGAGAGGGAGTAAATGAATTGTTTTAAAGTTAGACTAGATAATTCCATATGCTATGTTGTGGCGGGACTAAATCTTTTTTCATGTAAAAAAGTGCCCAGATAGTGTCATTAAATCCAACATAGTGGGTTGAACCTAAAACCTCTCGGCCATACTATTTACCTAGCTCGAGCTTCAAATTAAATTGTATAGGAGTTGTTTTGGCGTGACCCGGTCCTTGGCAAGTTAAAGAAAACTTGGAAGACTAGTAAAAATGTGGTTTAACTTTAAAGATATTTTCAAAATGGTATCTTTTTTAAAAAAAATATTGAAACAACAACACATTAGATCAACCCGAGTCAATCTAGGTTAACCTATCAAACTCACGACCTGAGTCATAAACTTCATTGAATTTAATAACTTTTAAAAACTTTTTTATTTAATTATATGATAAAAAATAGATACTTGAAAAATCAAGCACCAACTCAATAACAGTATGTTTTTCAGAGACCACGATAACCCTATAAAAAGTAAATCAAAATAAATTATGAAGTTTAATTCTCAATAATTATGTTTTTTTCTAAAATTATTTTTTATTTAATAATATGATAAAAAATAGATGCTCAAAAAACCGAGCACCAATCCAATACCGGTATGTATTTCTAAAATCATGATAACCTTATAGAAAGTAAATCAAAATAAATCAAGAAGCTCAATTCATAATAATTACATTTTTTTAAGAACCATTTTTTATTTAACAATATGATAGACCATATACCATTTTTTATTTAATAATATGATAGAAATAAGTAGATGATTGTAAACTGAGCATCAACCTAATACCATGATGTTTTTATCAGACCATGATGATCTCGTATAAAGGTAAACGAAATAAATAACAAAGTCTAGTTTTCAATAAACTCAAATTAAAATTTAAAATTTTAAAAAAAAAGTCATGTTACCATTCCAATGAAGTAACATGTGAGGAGGAGAATGGTGATTTCCCTTCCTTAATTAATTCTTGTTAATTTTGAAAAAAAAACTTGAAATGGTTCATTGTAATTTAGTATGTGATGTGCTAGAGACTGAAGCAAAATGATCAACATGGCGTAGAGAACTTAGTGTGGATAATAGTTTTGCTCTTTGTTAATGATAATTTTTTTTGTTCTTCATCACTGCTTGTGTTACAAAGTGATTAACTAAAGTTTTGATTTTTTTATCATATTCAATTGGACAATTTCAGTGTTAAATATGGTAAGCCTTTTTTATACCTTTCTTAAATTGAAATGAATAAATACATTGACCTCTCAATGAAACTTGTATGTTTCTTGACCTCTTTTGAGATATTAAAAAGTTCTAGTGTTATTTTTTTAATGCAGCTATTTTCATTCACACTTGGATTATAAGTTACTAGAAATAGAAGTATAGGATCTGTTGAAGAAAAAATAAGAATATTAGTGGGATATATATGTCGGATCTATCATGCCAAATTGCAAGTGAGTTGGAACTAGAAGGTGTTTTTTAGAGGTAACCTTCATATTATCCATCTTCTATAAATTATTTAATGTCTACATATTTTTATTATTATACATGAACAACATAAAAACAAATAAAATAAAAGGAAACAATGATGATGCAATGGAGGATAGGTGTCCTCCATGAAGAATACAAGTAGGAACCATACAAACCAAAATCAAGAGTCAATGGCATGTGACTCTTGTTACATAAATGCTAAAGAAAAACTTTTAAATTTATTAAAATAATAAATGATAAAGACATCATAAATTATAGTCTACTATCAACTATATAAAGTAATTTTGTAAGATTATAGAAATCAGCTTCATAAAAATATTCCAAATCAAACAAATTATGATACATCTTTTATAGACTAAAGTAAATTCTAAGGTCTTTTCACTTTTTAAAAAAATTCCTTGCAATTCTTATACTTTGTGATGAAAAGAAAGGATAATTGAAGAACATGATGTAGTAGCAAACAATAGAAGTGTTTCAAGTTTATTTATTCGATGTAACATCCCATATATTTGCATGTTATTTAGAACATATATTCAAGCTATCTTTATGAAAAGTAGGACCATTTTTTTCAACTCATCATCATACAATCTTTTAAATAACATTATAAACAACATTTACCTTTTTTTAATCTAAATGAATTTCCTTCTTACATGATACTTAATATATTTCTCTTTTGCATTTTGATCATACTCATTGTGCATTTTTAATACAACTTTCCTTTTTATTTATGAATCCACACGATAATGACAAAACATTATCTTTTTCTTTACAAGCTTACAACACAAAGCCTTTTACAAGACTTTGTGCCTTAAGTACTATAAAGATGAAGGACAACTGTTATAATCCAATTTTATACTCTTTTTCAAAATATTTTAAAAAAAAAACAAAATAAGTTTTCTATGCATTTTGACCATTTGCACTACGTTTTCTAATTTTCAAATTAATTTTCTCTAGTAGACATCCATTAAAAAAAATCAAATTCAAAAAATATATGTTTTTAACTCATTTGTATCCAATTCGTATTTCTTAAATACTTTTCTTATCAAATCAATGTTAATGTTGTTCCTTGAAAAAACCAAAATACAAAAAAAAATCAAAATAGAGAGTAAAATACACAAGTTGGTTAATAGTGCAAAGTAAAACAACAAGGGACCAAAATAAAATGATGTTGCTTGGAAACCAAGCAATTGGAATGAAAATGACAACTTTTAGCCTCAAAATAGTTGGAAAGGCCACCATTGAAAAACCCAGGCCACCATTGCTAGGAAGGGGGAGACATAAAAAAAAAACCTATATGTCTGCTCTTATGATCATAATAATCATATGGTTGGACTCCCTTATATATGTGGGTTCAGTACTGCCAAAACCTATCACCATGTCTGTTGTGATGTCGCGGTCGTACAAATTAATTACTCTAGTTTAAAACAATACACACAAGATAGTATAGAGCAAGCAAGTGATCGATCCCACGAGGAAGGTTTAGTTCAGATTTTTATGTTATATGGTATGCAATTTGGGGGGTTTGGAAGTTATCCAGGCTAAAGCAAAAGAAAACAGAAAATTATCAAGCAACAGTAAATAAAATCACAAAATTATCAAGAGAGCAAACCTTGGTTTCAAGTAAACATCCACCTACAGAAACAGAACTGATCATGGAAATGAAACGTCAATTTATACTCTGAATATTTATCTTTTCTTATGTTGATTAGTTAATAGATCCGCTGTATAACTAATCATAACCATCAAACAACCATAGTGTCCGCACTAGTAATTTAATTCAATGGCAGCCTTAAGAACTAGATGAATTGATTAATTTAGACAACAAATTGTCCGCAATCCATGTTTGATTTGATCAATCAAATGTTCTCCCTAAGATTATTAATCTGGATCTGCCACAATTATTAATCTTAGTTGCTTCACAGGTTAATATACCACAACTTCGGTTTTGATAGCAAACTTAGCAATAGATTGTTCACAATAATACTTAGAGTATGCTCTGGCCATTACAATAAACAATCATAGTAAATAAACATGGGAGAACAAACATATTCATTCATCATATAAACTGAAAATAAAAGGTAAAAGAAATCTCACAGTTCTTGATATCCGAAGGTTTTTGTGTCCTTGCAACCAAGAAAAAGAGTTTAGTTTTACATGTCTACTAAACAATTATTCAAAAAGAAGGAAGAAAACATGATTTTAGGTTTTATTGGAGGAATATGTGTTTTTCTTCTCTTTGCTGGTCGTCCCCCTCTTTTCCTTTCTCTCTTTCTTTTTATATCCTAGGAAACCTTAATCCTTTTTCTACAAAATAGTCCTTTTCTAAGTAGACAATTTACATTTAAGTAGTTCAATAATTATTTTTTCCTAAAAAACAAGAAATAGCCTTATATAAAATCTTCAAGCTTTGACTTTTGACTTAGAAGAGCTAAATTGCTGAAATAAAGACTTGGATATTGGTTTGGATGCTTCGGGAAGTAATTTGAACTTGTTACTTCACAAAACCCGTCTGCTAGCTGAATTCATGTGTTATCTTCAAAAAATCATATCTCTCTCATATGAGCTCGTTTTCTGCTGAAATTTGGTTGGCAGTTAGGTCTTCGAGTCAGGAGTCCAACAAAATTGATTTTACATCAAATGGAGTTTTGTAGCTCAAGATACTCAAGTCAGAATGGTTGAAGGACAACATTGGCAGAATGCGAGATTTGATTTTGAAGGCTGCGATTTCCATGCTCTTTCTTTTTTTATTTTTCTTGTCATATATGTGTAGAAAGGTATGGATGTTAGCTTTCAAATTCCACTGGAATCACTTCGTTTCGACCTCTAGAGCTCAAGCTCTGCACAAAACATCAACTGGAGGTCAAATCTGCCAATTATCTCCAATTTACTTCTTTTTGAATCTTTCATCCAAAAGTGCCTTCAAAACATAAAATAAAGAATATCAATGCATTTTATGTATAAAACACTAGGTAAATGTGGGTAAAACTATCAAATAATATGGTTGCATCAATATCCATGATTAAAATCCTCGATCTCCTCATTTGTATTTTTTGTTATAGACTCCTTTAAAAGTGAAACAACTTGTCTCGTGAACCTTATACCCTTAAGATCTTTATTGGCTAGCACTCCTTAAAGGCTAGTTGCTTTAGTTCTCAATCCAGCCATCACATTCTTAACCTCTCCAAACCTTAAGTTCATCATTTTCAATTGTTGTTACATAGTCAAATAACCTCATTCCGGATTGTTCTTATCATTTGGCGATGATAATCCACCTTTGGCTAACATCGTCAAGATCTACAAATCATGTTAGTAGTAAAAAAATATATCATCACACTCTTCCTGTGTTTACACTCAATAGATGTCACTCCTCTCATGTTTCACTCAAAAGTTTAACTTTTTATAATAATATATACTCATATTTTTCCTTTTATCTCTCAATCTCAAAATTTCAATTTTTTTAAGAAACTAACTCATAAAATTCAAAAAACAAATTAGCGCAATCCAAAATAATACAAACTCAAGAAATAAAAAACCAAAATCTAACAATATCAAACTACAAATATGAAAACATAAATAGCAAAACGCAATCCAAAATAATACAAACTCAAGAAATAAAAAACCAAAATCTAACAATATCAAACTACAAATATGAAAACATAAATAGCAAAACAAATTCATAAGAAGTATGAATGATATGAAGAGACAAAGAATTATGAAAAAAAAAAACTGAAGTATATACGCTACCTTTTCCTTTGCATATGGTGTAAAAGAAAGAGGCATGATATTGAAGTAACATTATTAGCACGCACTTCGAAAGGTTTAACTTCTTAACTTTCCGAAGTGACAGAATGCATCTTTGTGTCTGCTTGGGGACCAGGAAAACTTCTCCTTTCATTTGTTTAGAGATTCTCTCCCCTACCCTTATATTTAAAATGTTTTTTACCAGTCAGAAAATAGCCACTCCCATTCATAAAGTTAAACTTGAAGAACTAAAATTTAAACCTATTCAGATTCTTGCAACCCAAGCAAAATACAATACCATAACAGTACCTACAACAGAAATATCGCAAGTCACCCTTGTAAGAGCAGATTTACAAAAAGAGGTGCGCTGAAGAATTCAAGTTCCTCCCAGCTTGTAATGAACGCATTTGAGATCATCTCAATTTTCTGGGAAAACTTTTAGGAGTAAGATTTTTCCTACATGTGGAATTCATCACGCAGTTAATTGCTCTGTCCCCAGTAGAAAAGAAAGAGACATGATATTGCTATATTTTCCAACTTTTATAAAGGAAAGCCAGTCACCAAACAAAAACAAACCCAACAGATGATTTTACAGCGTTTGCCATCAGGAAGCTTTTCCTTCCAAATAATTCATTCCCTTCGAATCTGTTGCAATCTAAACTGTTGTCCTACTGATGCTCCTTTTCCTTTGGGTCCAAATTGTTGATCTACAGAACATAAATACAAACCGTTTGATGGCACACGTTTACTGAATTTACAATTCCAACCCTGTTCCTAATGGTGGAAGCTTCCTGAGGCATTCATGTATTCTTAACATGATCAAGTCAAAGATTGCTTGCATGATATGGTTGTTGCATGTCCCATGCTACTTCTGCAAATGTTGGAAGAATGGGATCAGCTGTGAGGTTGTCACATGTTGCAGCTGTGCTAGTACTAGACAATCCACGACAGTGCATCTGCATCATATCATGATGTTTGTCCCTCTGCATAAACGATAAGTTTAATGGGCAAAGTGAGAGCAACAACAAAGCCTCAATCCCAAACTAGTTGTGGTCGGCTACACAAGCATATTTTCAAATAATCAAAGGACACTGCTAATTTCGTGTTCCATTTACCAATGAATCAGCCAGAATCAATAGCCAGTAGTACATTATTCACAAAAAAAGTAGAAACCCAACATGAAAATTATCATAGAGATTTTTTAAAACCAATAGTATCCTATACAATCCAGTCATAAAATATCTAATCCTCTCTCTCAACCAGGACAATATCCAAACTGAAAGGGTTTGTATTAAACGGTGAGCCCATACAAGTTGAAATCATGTGTTCGTCCAAGCTAGATATTGTAACTCATAAAGCAAATATGAAGATATTATGGGAAGTTCAAGTTGAGATTCTCCCACTTAGTCATTCCAGGGAAATGAATTCCCAGAGGGGACTTTTGAGTAGTTTTTGACATGGAAAGATGACTACATCGTGATAGCTTTGCACCATACTTCATTTTGGGAATGATGGGATCTTCTGGCACAGGGACATAAGATTTCCAATCACATTTATTGCTTTTTCATGGAATTAAAAATTCCTGAGTTTCCTACAAAAGTTACCACTTTATTGTCCCCAGACTGTTGTATTTTCTAACCTGCTATTCAAGTGACATCTCTTCCAAATTATGAACTCAATATCTCTTCAAATAAAATCTTCAAGGTAGAATTCATTCGTCCATTTTTTATTTCCCAACAAATAATACTTAACTAGACATTGGGAGCTGGAAGAAACTGTGATCAAATGAAACCTGCAGTCAAGCTAATCTAAAGGGGTCTCCTGATGTCCAACTTGCAATAGATAGTGAAGCAATACAAAATTTCAAAATCAAATACATGTAGAATTAGTGAAACTAAAAAGCTTATACCTTCTCCAAATTGCTGTTCAAACCTAGCAACAATGTGCTTCCCATAAGTATATTTCTTCAGAGCATGCACATGTGTTCTTATACGATTAAGCAACATTGCCCGCTGAATATCAGTACAAGTGTCAAGAATCTTCTGGACCACATAATTTGCATATTGGTCCTTCATCATTATCTAAACATAGCCACAGGTAAAAAATGACACATTTAGAACTCTTTCAAAAACTAATTAGATAATACAATCCCATAAGGAAATGCAGAATTTCAAACTTCAAAGTGAAATTGAACTAGAGATTGAAGGTATTGGCAAGCGCGCAAGGGAAACATTATAACAAGAAACAGACCCATTTGTGCCTACAATTAAGATTGTGAAAGAGATTCTCAATATATGAGCAAGAACCGCTATGAGAGTGAGAAAATTTGAGAAAATCTGGAAAATTATCGTGTAAACTGCTAAAGGAGTAAAGAAAACATTTGTGATTGCAAATAACTATCAGTGATGATTAGAGTAAATCTTGGACTCTGGCACACTAATGAAATGAAAATTTGGAGCTCATTGTTGATTTTGATTCTCACAGGAGATAAAAAGATTTAAGATGCAAGTTCATATTTCTTTTGCAGTTATTAATAGAACACTGTTGTATATCAAACAAAATATGAACAATAGAGAAATCCTAAACATGCTAAGATTTTCATCCTTCGAAGCCTTGAAAGTTTATGAAAGAAAATGGAATACCATAATAGTCTAACACTAACAAATTCACTCAAATGCTTCAAAGTTTGATATCATGATCATTGCATAACAAAGGAGTTGTGCAACTCATACTGATACCTAAGCATAAAAAATAGCTTCTTGACATTATAAAGCGTGATTTAAATGCAGTTGGAAAAATGGAGAAATGCATGTTAGTTTATTAACTTTAAGTCTAGTAAGTGCATTGCTTTCCGTTCACCTTTGATGCCAATCACAGACACGGAATTCAATTTGTTTACAATATAAGAAAAAAATTATTTAAAATGGTACACACACGAACATACACCATATATAGTATTTAGAAGCTGAAGGCAGTGAGAATGTTGGCAACATGTGTTGGTGATAAAAAGTAGCAGCTAATATGCTTTCTGTCAATGAGTTTAGAGAAATTCCATAAATTCTGATTTTAATTATTCACGGTGACCTCAGCAGAGCAACTAAGTTAGCTACCTGTTAGCAAGGTTGATGTGCTGAAGGATTTTAAAACTAAATAAAAATAGTTTCACTAGACTCACCAATAGATTATCGTTTCCTTCATTTTGTCCAAGAATCTCCTGAATTATTATTTCCCGCTCAGTGGCACCACCATACTCCAAACATTTCTCAACAACATTGGACGCAAACTTATGCTGGCTGAGTGTAACAATATGCCCCGACAATTTGCTAATAATTTGGCATCTTTCATGAGATTTTCCCCTCTCCAATACATGCTGTTACGAATACACGCATCATTATTAATACGGCAATTGAAACATGGAATTAAAGTCCCATTGGATAACTTGGCAACTTTCATGGAATTCACCATTAACACAGCAACTAAAACATGAATTCACATTGAATACAGAATAGGAGGAAGGTTTAAGCTGAATTCCATGTTTCAATTGGATAATAGATCTGCATCCAAGTCATAGTGCTACATTGTAACACTCTAACTTGACACAGATCTATCTTTCAGGGAACAAGATCTATCTTTCAGGAATTGTACACTGGGAGTTCAAGTATCTAATGATTTCTTATTCTTCCTCCCCCAAACATAAATATTAATCCCCTTTCCCCAATAACAATTCCCGTCCCCCAAAATTTACCAAACAAAATTAATTGTCACTATATCAACTATCAAACCATTTCACCCTATACCAAACCCACCCCAAATATAAAGAAGATTTTTAGAAAGAATGAATTGTTTGCTATAAATTCCGAGGAGATACAGCACAAAAGATGCACTGACCTGAGTCACATAATTTCCATACTGGTCTTGCGCAAGAATGCATACAGACTCCAAGATCTCATCCACTATGAACTGACATTGCAGCTCATCTGCACAACGCTCTAGAACTCTCTACAATAAACCAAATGTATCAATGTTCAATAATGTTCTGACAGACAACCATAGGTGGGAGAGGAAAAGAGAGCAGGTGAGCTTCCAACACACCAGTCAAGTCTAACATACCTGTATGACACGGCAACCATAAGGATGCATGGAAAGTGTTGCAACTTCACCACGGAAGGCAGAGATTATAAATCCAATTTTTTCTGCCGGAACACTCTCAATGCACTTCTGTATGACGTGATTACCATTCTGATCACGTACACACTTCATAACATGTCCATCCAATTCACGAACAAGCTGTGCTTTTTGATCAAGTTCAATCACATCAAGTGCCTAAGAACATCATAGGATCAAAATCAATGTGATTCCAACATAACAAAGAGGAGAAGGTTTATATTCTGAATAGGAAGCAATTAATTAAATATCTAACATCAAATTTCATCCAGACATCTGTTAAAGAAACCAAAAAAAAAAAAAGCATTATTCAATCAAGGCTTCCACGATAGACATTGTACGTGTTAAAAATATTTACTTTTCTGCATGATAACTGCACATAATAATTTAAAAAAAAAACCCTAAATTGCTGAAAACTTGCCCCTTTCCCAATTGGGTCAGGCAAAATTGGGTTTCTTTAGCTTGGTTGCTGGTTCAGGTAAGATATCCATTTAGTCAGATACTCAGATTGATCCACAACTCTTTAAGATTTTCACCAGCACTTGGAATTTTGTGGCAAGGACCAGAACCACAGGAGGCTCATTTTTGTGCCGCGGCTGCATCATGGACCAGTGGAGAGATAAGACCTAATGGTCTGTAAATTCACACAATGTACATAAAATGAATTGAAAAACTATGTCTTGAATTAAACGATTCCTTTTAATTTCCTAAAGCCCATCTATTTTCTCTATCCTTCAGAAACGTAAAGGCTAGCATCTTGTGATTAGCCTCAGAGAGCATGCATAAAGAACCCTCTTGATTCCTGCACCAGACAATAAAAATGGCTTAATGCCAGAGTTGATGTGGGATCAGTATTGATGGAGCACCTAACACCAATAAGAAGCTTGGCATTCCTATTCTTACTCAGTGCTGACAGCCTGTATGCTAGTGTTTACACATTTCCATGGTGCTGAACTCAATGAGGGTAGGCACCCCCATCTGAGGAAACTGCCAGGAGGCCCAGGACAGACTTCAATAGGCTGCCTATTGTAGGGGTGAAGAGAAATGGAAGACAGGATGCTCTCCTTAACTCAAGATCAAGACATAAAAATAATCTGATTATAAGAAAAAATGGCCAAACTAATAGTAGTTATTTTGAATAGGCAGAAATTCAATATTGGGGCTAATGCAAATCTGACAATCATTCTAATCTTGCAACCAACTGAATACAAAATTATCTACCTAAAACACAAAACAGTTTAAAACCCAGCTCAACCAAAGTGTTGTGGAATTTTAAGAACACGATAAAAACAAGCAATCATACTTGTCACACAAGTTAACTCATATAACTATATTGAGTATACAAAGAAATGGCTCAAGCTTCATTGAAGCTGTATCAATCTTTATGATTTAACCAAATTCCTGAACATCTCAATTTCTGGTAGGTTTCTCTCTTAGGCCCGCTCAGATGACAAATAGAACCATTAGAATATCCACGAGGACCACAACCTAACTTTATGAAATTGGTCACATCAGCAAGTATCCATTCAGGATTCAAATTTCCCTTCTTTTATCTTTCTTTTTATACTTTCATACATTCAATAGCACACATAAGGGGAACATCAAGTAGGCAACCAGAATGAAAAACAACACAATCAAATGCACCTTAATCTAAATGAATGAAAATACAAGACTACATAAATATCATGGACAGAGGTTTAGACCCAAAAACTTTCCAAAAGTTGTTCTATATACGCCATTATTACACTTAGGAGAGATATGGGAAAAAGTTCCAGCAAAAAAAAGCCTAGTGACAACATTTGCAATCAGAAATCCCAGGTATCTTTCATTGACTGGTACATTTCCATGCCAATGAAAATAACCAGCAAAGTACTGGAATTTGAAAGCAATCTACATCAGATGGCAATAGAAATAACCACAAATTTGCTGGAAGAAACATTCTACCACAGCTCCACAAGTATATGAATCTCAACCATGCCTAACTTTATGATGTTACACAAACTCCTAAGAAGCTCAAATGATTAACAAAATTTACAAAAGGTATATACTCCAGTGATAATCCAAAGCAATTCTTACTTGTAACCAGAGAATTTGCCCAAAAGAAACGTGAGTAAATGGTATTTCCATTGTGTAAAGCAGTGCTAAGGCACATTAAAGGGCTAAAGGCTATTAGAGAATAGAGCCTAGATGCGAGGTGCTCAGTGAGTAGTGCACCAAAGCAAAATAAGGCACCGCCTTTATTGTAAATATATGATTTTTTATAGTAAGTGGATTGAAAAAAAAATTGATAGTATAAGTAAAAAAATGCAAAAATGAATGATAAATGATCTATGTAGCCTATCTATCACCTCAAATGGTTGAACATTGTGCCACTGCAGAAAGGTTGTGAATCAAAATTCTACAACAACAATGTAAGTTTTTTAATCCTATCCAGTAATTTCCAAAACATTATTAATCATACTGATATGGTTAAATATGCCTGCGTGACCACCTTAAAAAAAAATAGATAAACTAGTAAGAAATACATACTCAGAAAAACAAATAATTAGTTAAGTAGAGAGGCATCTTCATCTTGACGCAAAAAAGAGTGCCTCTAGAGGCACACCTAGGTGAAGGGCTTTGGCTAGAGCATAAAAATTGTTTTCATCATGGGGGCAAGTTTCTAGTCCCTAAGGCGCCTTGGAGCATTCTTTTAGCCACATTGGAGTAAACAAAAGTCAGTGCAAGACACAATGAAACATCCTATAGCTATTCCCAAACCTTGTATACAGAATCATTATGCATTTGTTATACCGAATCATTATGCATTTGTTTTCTTTGCATGCAAGAAGTCAATCACGAACAGAAAATCAGAAGCTACTAAATGGTTGTGTGGAATGCATGATAACAATGTCCCACAAGAATCACACATACCTTTTGGATTACCCGACAGCCATACATCTGCAAACTTAGATGTAAAATCTGACCAGTAAGCTGAATAGCAAGTTCCTTCCTCTGCTCAGTGCTTCCATACTCAAAAAACTGCAAGTAAACAAAAGGAAAAGGACACCAAGACAATCAACATTGTCAGCAAGTGGTGAACATAGCACCAAAAAATTGCATATTTTAAGCACTCACTTTCTGAATAACATAGTTGCCAAAAACATCAGTCATTAATTTGGAAGCATAAGGAAGAACTTCTTTAAATACAGATGCCTTCTCTTCAGCATTGCAATTCTCTAACTTCTGCTGAATAAATCGGCTACCATGTTGATCAGCACTGAAGTTTCAAAAAAGTCTTCATCATACAACTTTTCAATATAAAAGAAACAAAAACAAAGAAAGCAAACTCAGTAAGGACTTGCCTAAATTCAATAATGTTCCCTACAATATCAGACAACTCAAATCTGCGGCCTTTGCCAGATTTCAACTCCTCAAGAAAATTATATATTTTAGGGTCATTAAAACTCTCTGATCCTCTTTGACCTCGCCAACCAGAATGTACAGCCGCATATCTTCCACTGCCTGGCGAGAACCTCAATTCATTTCTCCCTCCAGAAATACCAGTGCCCCCCACTGGGGATCCTGGAAAAACAGGGCTAGCAAGTGGTGATGTGGGGTACTGCAATATACCCATGTTTGGAGAATTTCCAAAATAGGGAAGATTCATCATCTGCCCTCTACCTTGATTCAGATTACTTGCTCCACCTCTCTGGTGAAGCAATTTCTGATCCTCCAAACCAGCAGCAACCTCAGATCCTTTCTTTGAGTCAGGAGCATTGTTTTGTCTCCCAATAACACCACCTCCAGATGCCAATGGATCAAATTGACTAGATGTATTATATGCCAGTCCATAAGGCTGTTGATAGTATTGCATATATACAGGATCAGTAAATGAAGGTTGAACTGCATACCCAAGCTGCCCAAAGAACTTGTTATAGTGTTGCACATCAGCTCCGTGGGCAATGCCTCCCCCGCTTGAAGCCCCAGACATTCCGGCATTAAAGTTTTGACTAACAGAGCCGTCAAAAACCATTGGAACTGTACCATGAGGGGGGTATCCAGCAACATACGGAGGAATAACATTTGAATTCAGAGCATACCCCCCTGTGCCATATTGTGGAGCACATAATCCTGGAGCCTGTAGATTTGGGTAAAATGGATTTGGTGAAGTCATGTAGCCAGCTGTTGCATAAAGAGGTGTGAACCCAGATGACTGCAATACCGGCTGCACCTCTGCTGAGAACTTTGATGGGCCATGGAGAGCTTGGTCCACATCAATATATGTAGAATTTACTCCCTGATGACCCATTTGAGACTTGGCGCTTTGAACTTGAAATGAATTGTTCGGCTGTTGATGGACTTGGTGTTGCTGCACATGGCTTTGGTAGCTGTGTTGCCACTGCTCTTGATTTGTTTGCTCCTTGGGATTCTGAAGGCTAGATATATTAAGATCCTTCATTCCAGGTTCAATAACGTTGACGTCTGCAGTATTTAAAAATCCTTTGCTACGAGGTGGTTTGGGTTGTATGGTTCCTGTACGATTACGAGACAATGAGCTTGAAACAGGATCAACTAGGGGATCAGCATTCAAAGGTAGCCCCACAGTTTTTGTACCTAGAATTGATGGACCAGCATTGGATGTGCTAACAGTGGGGTCAGGCAAGGAGCTAGAAACAATATCATGATCAGCAGGTTCATCTGTCATTCCAGAGCTTAAGGAGCGAGGCTGGTTATATACCGGAGATGGAGTGCGGGGGAAATCCTCCTGTAAATGTGAATCAATAAATAACACGTGCATAATAATGTAATTCAAAAGGAACAAAGACAAATGAATCAATCTCCTTTTTTCATGCTAATGTTAAGCCAATAAGCAGCATACTGAGCATATAAATTACATTAAATGATGGGTCGATTTTTATTTTAGTTCAACCTTATAGAATTAGGATTGCTACGTTTACTGTTGTTTTGTTGGAACAAATGAAAATTTACAGTTAAATTTACAAACCAAAACATGTCTGAACTATAGTGTGGTACATCCATGATTAACTTAATCAACAAAAATACAAAAGAAAGAAACATGAAGCCAAAATTTGAAGTTAACAATGAAGTCACTATTACATATGAAATATATCCAAGCATGAGTGGTGCATAACTAATGAAGAACATGTTGTTGCAGACAAACTCCAACACAGACGAAATTCAAATGGAACACGAATAGAAGCTAGTAATGACAAACTTCTGTCAGTTATGGAATTTACATGCTAAAACTAACAACTCTTCCATTTGCATCAGAGTAATGTAGCTAACAATTATCAAGGGAAGCTATCTGAAAGGCAGGGAAATTAAGTGTCAACCCAACAGGAAAAGTAAATTATATAAAGAGGTATCCAAGCACAGTAATTAATTGTCAAATCAATGAGCATTTCCTAGAAATGAAAATAGCTACCTGAATTAAATCAACCAAACTTTTGGATTGGCCTGCCAATGAAGCAGCAACCTCACCAGACCAAAACCCATTTGTTGTGTTGACTAAACTTTCCACGGGCTGCTTGGGTGAGTGATCATCCTCCAACTCTTCCTTGTGTGTAGAAAGTACTCCTTGCGACAAATGCAAGGAACTGTTACTGCTGTCATCTATTGGAGTCAATCCCCAATTAGTACCAAACTTAACAGCATGGTGTTCTGCAAGCTGATTCTCCCTTGGGATGGGTGAGGTGTTTGGGTTGGCACCAGTACCATAATAAGATACATATGACTGCTTCTCTGAGTCAAACTCTTGAAGAGCATCATTTGAACGCCCCAACCTAGGATTAAGGTTGGAATTTTGGTGGAAAATGAGGTTGTTTATGGCCAAAAAGGAGCCTTCCATATTTGGGGGTGCACTTCCACTTCGATTAGGGACTGTGTCTCTCCCACTTCCATGGAATCTTTGACCCTTTCTAGGAAATCCCAACTCCTCCACTGCCATATTAGGAGTTGGTGGTGCAAAGGTTGCTGGCTCCTTGTGCGGGGGCATTCTAAGTGGACTTTCCGTTGCCATATTGCTAAACTATTATTATTATGGTGCTCTTTCCTAATTAAGGAGTGACAGGATATCTCACATAGTCCCCTGAAAAAGATGCATCAATTTACCATGGTCATGAGTAATAAGGAAATATCAAGCTAAAGATGTGACTCGGCTATTTGGAGACACATAAACGCTGGATTGTAAAGAAAATTGTAGAATTGCATAAAACCACAAGTGCATTGAGAGAAATTGTCATGTTGGTTCGTTGGGAATTCTTAATTCAACATCCCAAAGAGTTTCCCTTCTGCCATTGTGAGGGGTTTAGGTTCAATTAGAAGTCGTTCACCATGCATATGGCTATGAAAACACAGAGAAAGAATCAGCAAAAGAATTCACAACATTAAGACTCTCTAGTTGGTTGCTAAAAAAAAGCTAAATAAATAAGATAAAAGAAGACTTCCAAACGGCAGAACCAAGCACTTCACTCTAACCCGGTTGAATCGAGTTCCTAACTATTTGGAATTCAGGAGAGAGAAAAAAGTTCCGGACTTTTCTATTCTCTTGCTTTCCTCATCAACAAAACAAAAGGATATTAGGACAGTCCCTTCTCTCTAAACTGGCACTAGAACAATCCCTTGTTTTCCAAAAAAGCAGTCATTTTGCATAAACACAGGCCAAAAACAGAGCCGCTTACACCCCACAAATTCAAAGAAAATAAACAAATAAAATGACTAGAACCCAATTCAAGAAAACAGAAATGATAGAAAATAAACAACGAAACACGAGTATCCATCCAGGAAAGTTATTCCTCTAAAATTCACAAAAAAAAAATGGTCAAACAATAAAAGGAAAAATAGTAACTACCCCATATAGTAAAGACAATAACTTTACTCGTCAAGAACCCTAAATGAAACAGTATAGATACTCTTACCTATCAAATTAAGAAGGAAAGATTCACTGTTTAAAACCCTAGAGTAGATTGTTTCTTTTTCTTTCTAGAGCGAAGGAAAGAGTTGTGAACTTAGAGAGAGTAGCTATAAAATGATAAATTTGGATTTAGCAGAGGTGATATTTTTACAAAAAAAATAATAATAACAAAAGTGATGTGATGATGCAATAAAGAGGGAAGGAACTAATGCCGGTTGAGGTTTTTGCTAAAATTCGGTCTGGTTTTTTTTATTGCAAACACAAAGACAAAGTAAGGACAAAACAAGAAATGGCCACAGAATAACGTACGAACATCATAAAGAGTGGGACATTTGACACGTGTACGACCTCGCAATGACTTTGTTACCCCGTTCATCCACACTAGCAAAAAAAACGTGGAAAGTTTATTGTTAAAGTTAAATTTTGCTTTTGTCATTAGAAGAAAAATTGATGTGCTTTGTTTTATACGGTAATTTGATTTTTTTTTAATTGTTAATTGGTCATTAAAACACAACATTGTCAGGAGGTATTTTCACCTTTTTTTTATTTTTTTCAGATTCACTTTAAAGTCAAAAATATTAGAGTTGTTAACCTGAGTGTTTTTATCTTTTCCTTTTTTACAAAACAGTAAAAGGATTTTTTTTTCCTCTGAGAATCAAAAAAAAAAATTAAGGCATGTGTTTAAGGATGTTTTTATCTTTTTACACGGGTTTTTTTTGTTAATTTCATAATCATGAAGGGCATTTTGGATTTTTTAATCAAAAAATTATTGACTTGTTTACCTCACGTATGTAAGAGGCATTCACACCTTTTGAGTAGTGCATACAACGCCTCTATAAAAAGTGTAGGTATCTCTTGGTGGCTAAATCTGCTCTTTTACCATGTCGTTAAAAGTGTCATCTCGTTCTCTTCCTCCTACTGTAGCTTGTGATGGAGGCTGATGGATGATTAATGCTAGTAATTGTTTCTTCTCTCTCTTATTGTAAAAGGAGAACACCTTGGCCTTTTTTGTTTTTAGTATTTTAATTTTAATCCTTATTCTTTTTATTTTTAATTTTTTTTCTTGATCCTTTTATAAAAGTTTTGTTTATTTTCAATTTAGTCTTTCAATTACAATTTGTAATATATTATATTTTTCAATTTGATCCTTATTCTTTTTCTTTTTATTTTTTTTCCTTGGTTTTTTTATTAAAATTTTATTAGTTTTCAATTTCATCATTCGATCAAAGTTTATGGTATATTATTTTATGTGAACCTCATGATCACGTGGTCACACAACCCACAACGAAGATGATAACTTCCCCAAGAAAGTCAAATAATCAAGTTTATTGAACATTGACCCAGAGCTTATCTGTAACTAAGAACTAGATGTATTGGATGATAGCGAATGATGCCATAAGATCAGATATACCTTTATAAGTCAGATTTACTCTTCGTCCCAACAAAGAAGAAGAAGTTTGCTCAAACAAAACTAAATTTCATTGATGTTTAAAAGCTGCCAAATTTGCAGCAAAACAAAATATAATCCTAAGATAATAACTCTAACAGCCCTATATGAGACTACAAACCAATAGGCCTTAACTAAAACTCAGCTAAGCACAAGCTTAAAGCCTAAAATAAACATAAGCATTGATTTTGGCCAAAACAAACCTATCATAAATAAAAACACTAAAACTAAAATATAATTATCCTAAATATTAATGAAAACAATACATAAACCTTAAGAAATATTCAGATTAATACAAGTTATCGAAACAACCCCAAAACTGTATCTCCTTGCATTGGATCCTTTAGTGACGAATCCAAAACTTAGAAGAAAAGGTATCTTTTTGTGTTGTCCATTAATTCTTTTTTCTTGCTTCAAATATGTTGTCGTGAATGCTGAAGTTTTTCCCTTATTTAGCCAAAAATATGCCCTAAAAAATAAAAAGAAAAGTGACTGAAATATCTCATTTAAATAAGCTTCTATAATCTCTCTTTTGAATAAGAAAATCAAGTAAAATAAGGAAAAAAACAACAAAACAATCATAAGCCTCCTTGTCCATACATTCCATAATGGATATGGAATTCTTGCATACCATAAATAATAATTGCTACCATAAATGTCTTCTTATTTGATATGGATTCCTTATAGAATAGGTAAGCCAATTGTTACCACACATGCTTCCAAAAGTATTAAAAAATCCTTATATTAATTAGAATCCATAATTCACAAGGAAACAATGTTTCTCCTATTTTCGCATATTCCTTGTGGATCTTAGTCCTAACTTCAAACACGTGGTTCTCTCTTGTTTGAATGAATTAACAATCCTCCCTTATATAGATAAAAAGGTATGAATGTCTACTTTCCAACTCAATCTCAGCATAATTCCTTCTATAGCTATAGATATAGTCCAAACAACAAACAACAAACAAAGGTCCAGATATACAAATTTGACAAGATTTGCCTAGTAACTTTGACCATTTGAAATAATTACTTACCGTACTTTAATTGACATGATATTTTAACTTAATTTAGAACATGTCTAGAAACGTTTTTCAAAATATCAGCTTGATCCATAGTCGAGTTGAAAGTTATGTCTGATAATAATAGAGTTGAAATTAATTTTTTCTTTAATAAATTTAAAGCATGCTCTTGTTCTTTATCCCATTTAAAAACCCACAGATTTCTTAATTATCTTAGTTAAAAGTGCAACTAAAGTACTAAAATCTTTAACAAATCTCTTATAAAAACTAGCCAAACCATGAAAACTTTTTACTTTAGTAATTGAATTAGGTGTAGGTCATTCTTAGATAGCCCTAACTTTTTTCTCATTATCTCAATATCTTTTGCACTAACAACATATCCAAGAAATACAAACTTTCCATGCAAAAGTCATACTTTTTTATATTAGTAATTAGCATATAAACATTCTTTTCACAAAACAAACCAACATATTTCTTAAATGTTCTACATGTTCCTCTAAATTCTTGCTATAAATCAAAATAAACCATAACAAACTTGCCTATATAATTGCGCAAAACATGGTTTATTAATTTCATGAAAGTACTAGGTTCAGTAGTAATTTCAAATGTATAATTAGCTACTCATACAAATTATATTTAGTTTTAAATACATTTTTCCATTCATCTCACTGTTTCATTCTTATTTAATGATATTCACCTTTCAAATCAATTTTAGAAAACACACAAGACCCATGAAATTCATTTAATATATCATCAAGTCTTGGAATTAGGTATCTATTTTTTATTGTAATATTTTTAATGGCATAATAATTAACGCACATCCTCAAAGTCATATCCTTTTTTGGTACTGTTAACACCAGAACTGCACAAGGATTCATGTCTTCTTTTATGTACTTTGTTATCATCAATTTTCCCACTTACCTTTGAAGTTACTTTGTCTCCTTGAGATTATTTCTATAGGCTGACTATTAGATATAGATGTTTTAGGTACAAGATTTGGTGCTCAATTTTCCTAATAGGTGGTAACTCAATAGAATTTTTATTAGGAAAGATGTTTTTATAATAACGTAATAAAAAAACACAAAACTAGAAATACAACGATCAAGGTTATTAGTGTTAAAATATGTCTTATTATATACAAGTAAAATCATAGGCATGTTAAGACAAAATAAGCATTCTTAAACTCACTTCTCTTAGTATAAAAATTAACATATTTTTATTTTTATTTTTATTTTTTCACATTCTTGTTTCTCACTCTTCCTTTCTCTTCTCCTCTTTTCCTTTCTCTTATCTCAGTTGAATCCCTAATAATTCCTATGTTGGCCTAATCTAACCTTTCTCTCTCTTAACTTACTATAGTTTCACTCTTCCTCACAACCTCGCATGTTTGATCTTTTTCTTCAGCATCACTTTCTTCTTTCAATTTCAATCAGTCTTCATACACTTATCTAGGGAACAATTATACAATTATGAATATCTTCTCATCCTTCTCAAGAAAATACATGTTCTTAAACATATATTGCTTAGCTTTTTTTATTAAATTACTAAAGTTCCCCCAATAATAAATGAGTAGCATGCACAGACACAACATCACAGAAAACTCCATCTTTATATTTTCCAACCAAAACTTGCATAGTAACTTTCACTTCTCCACAATCATTCAACTATTAAAATCTAGAAGGCCTTTCATATTTAATATTTTTTGTATTAAATTTTTTAACAAGTGTTGTACTAGCAATAGTAGCACAACTCTCGCTATCAATAATCATACTATATGTCTTATTATTTATATGGTATTTAGCATGGAATATTTTCTCCCTTTGTTGCTTTATATCATCCTTCTTAATTTGAACATTAAGTGTTCTCCTAATCACCAAAGCCTCTTCATCAACTAGATACTCAATATTATTATAGTCTTCTAATGGTGGCATTTCATCCTTCTTGGATTTGTCACTTTTTGATTCAATATCCCTATGCTCTTTTATAGTCATAATCCTTTAATTTAGATATTGTGGAGCTATATGTCCACTCCTAAAACACTTGAAACACTTAATATCATAGTTACTATTTCATGGGATCTCAATTTTACCTTTTGTTTTAGTGGACGAATCTTTCCTCCAAGCCTTAAATAGTTTTGATTTGTTACCTACAGAATTTAGCTTTGATGTTGCAACCATTTCTCTCCTATAATTCAAACTCTAAGTAAAAAAAAAAAACTTGAATTGCCTCATTGACATATACTTCTCTTTCTTTTCAACTGTCTCTCTATTTTGAAAGCTATATTAATCATATCTTGAAAATCAATATAATATTGTAACTTAACCACATTAGTTATCTCTTTAATTAATCCATTCATAAGCCTTGTCATTGTAGCTTCTTTATTATTCACAACATTATCTCTAGTAATGACAATCTTTATTTCTTTATGGTAATCATGACAATCTTAACATAGTGTTGCAATTCAACCATATTGCTTACTCCTCTTATATTTCATACAAATTTTTGTCTTTACATTCTAATAGGCTCACCTTTACCTTTTACCATTCAATTTTCAAGATTTCAGCTTTAATGGCTTAAGAGAGAGCTATTTATATAGTTCAAATTTAAGTTATTTACAACAATGTCTTTATGTTTAGTTCATGTGTTATATTTTTTATTTACCTAGATATTCCATCTCGTTTCACTATTTTAAAATATCACACTTAAAGTTTATATAATAAAAATTTATTTCCAATTATTTATTTTTCTTCCATTTTGAATTTTACACTAATTTATTTCATTATTGAGTTTAATTTTTATTCTTTTATTAACACCATAAAATTTTAAATTAGGGGTTTACATGGGGTATGATGATATGTTGCTTGATAATGCATTTGATCTTCAAATATAAATCATTAAATTGTTGAATTGATAATAAATTAAATTATTTAATCGTAGTTTATTTAGGATTATAATTTATATTTGTGTCAACTTATTAGAAATCTAATGGGTAACACATATTAAGAACTACTAGTTAGAAATTAAACTAGGATAATTAATCAAGTATGACTTGATTTTGAATAAGTTTTAGAAATTAAGGACTAAAATATAATTAATATAGGGGATTACAATTCTAGACCTAGAAAAATCAAGTAGGGACTTGATTGAATAAATTTTTAAAATTATCTTGAAATAATATATGTTATATTTTTCAGGGGGCAATTTGGTATTTTACCATTTATAGGGTTATGAGGTTTTTCCTATAAAAAGAATTGCATATCTCATAATTTTTTATGTAAGATCTGATATAATTAGATAGAGAAGTATGTTACAGAACATATGGTGAGAGTTATACAAGCTAAGTAATAGAACATATGGTATAAGAAACACTTGAAAACATAAAAAGACAGAGTTACCACTAAAAGACATAGTGATTCATCTCTTCTAAAAGAATTTTAGGAGATTTCTCACTGATGATTTGTGTGGATTGCTGTTAGAGGTCGGACACTTAGATGACTTGTGGTTTGTGATAGTCCAACCTTGAAGAATTTGATTAAACTTCAGAAAGAAGATTTAATCTTCAAGTAATCTTTACTCATACCCTAAACAACTCTATATTGTTTAATGTGATCTTTAAAACTCTCGAAAAATTCAAACTTATTGTTTCGACCAAACAACAGTGGAACAATCTTGGATTTGATATGTAATGCCCTTATACCTAATAAATAACAAATCTTAGTTTATAGATCATTCTCTTATGCCTAGTAATTAAAAACCATGTATGATTAGTTTATGACATGATTTAACTCAAAATTGAAACCCCAATCAAACGATATAAAAAAGAGTTCAAATTTAATATATAGTGAAATTTTACCCTACATAACCAATATATCAATTTTGAAGTGATTTCAAGATGGTTTGATTCAGTTTCTTTATTTTTTTTACAACAGAATTGAATTAGCTTGAATATCATTTATTCTTCTTCTTGTTTTTTTTTTTTTAACTTTTTTATGTTGCTGATATGTTCAGGGATAGTAACAAAACAAAACAAAAACACTTTTTTGTACTAAGATGTTGAAAACACAAAAAGAAGAAGAAAATTGAAAAACACCATTAAACTTATGGAACACAAAGAAAATGAAATTTTCAGAAAGATATTATCTGGGTTCAAAAATGTATTTTGTCCAAACTCATAGAAAAATATTAAAGTTGTTTGTTAACCACATTAAAGCCACTAAAAAGAATAATCTTTGTGTTAGTGGGTTCCTTTTATTGAGTTCAATGAAGTGATTATTTTCTCTAAACAAGGTAGAAAATGTAGATCGGGATCTTTTTAATTTATTTTGATATGATTGATTTTCATTTTTGGGAATGTTTAGGGGTTGTTAAGTTATTTTCAGGGTTTAAATGGTGTTTTGGAGGTGTTTTAAGGTGAAAAAGAGTTGAAAATCAAGTTTTTATGGTCTAAAAAGATGAATCCTAAATTTATGATCATGAAAGGTGACCTGAAAAAGTCGGGGTAGTAACAAGTCGCTTGCCTTTAGAAAAAAAACTAGTTACATAATTCGCGCGATGCCGTGAGTTAATTTTTTTTATATAAAAAATATTAAAAAAAACGAAGATCTAAAAATGTTAAGTTTTTTTTAGAAGCTATACTTAAGAATTTTGGGTTTAGCTGCAACACTTAACCCAAAAGTAATATTTATAATATTAATAATAACATTAAACTTACATGACCCAAGTTTAAGTGGGTTTGACTGCAATACCATATCCAATAGTCTTGGATGTGGTTTAAGCTGTAAGGTCGTGTTATAAGAGTGTGATAATTAAATAGATTAATTAAAAAGAAAAAACACAAATAAAAAAAACCAACAAGAAGAAAAAAACTAATGAAGAAAAAAAAATCTGAATTAACTGGGTTAACCCTTTAAACCAGGTTAACCCGTTAAACATTGGATTTGTGTCGTGAAAGTTTAATAACTAAATAGAAAAAAAAAATTGATGGGTTACCCAGAATTAACTGGGCTAACCCGTCAAACCAGGTTAACCCATCAAACCCGGGATCCATGTCATGAAAGTTTGATAAGTAAATAGAAAAAAATTGAACATTAACAAACTAAATTTAAAAAAATTAATTAAAAAGGAAAAAAAATAAACAAAAGGCATCAACCTTTTCATTGTGGACTACACTGTGCAGTCCATAGTTAAAGGTATAAAAACGACAAAAAAGAAAAAAAAAACTAAAGGCATCAGCCAATAATTAAATAGAAAAAAAGTTAATATTGATGAGCGAAATTAAATAAAAAATTATTAATTAAAAGAAAAGAAAAAAAAACTTATAAGAAGAAAAAAACTAATGAAGAAAAACAAAAAAAAAATCAAAATTAATTGAGTTAATTCGTCAAACCTGAGATTTGTGTCATAAAAGTGTGATAACTAAATAGAAAATAAATTAATTAAAAAGAAAAAAAAAGCATCAGCTTTTTCACCGTGGACTGCACTGTGCAGTCCATAATGAAAGACATAAAAAGAAAAAAAGAAGAAAAAAAATAAAAGCATCGGCCTTTTCATTGTGGACTTCTTACAATATTAAAAGATGAAATCGGAAGAAAAAAAAACTAATGAGGAAAAAGAAAAAAAATCTGAATCAACTGGTTTAACCCATCAAACCTGGAATTCATGTCACAAAAGTGTGATAACTAAATAGAAAAAAGATTTAATATTAATGAACTAAATTTAAAAAAAAGATTAATTAAAAAGGAAAAAGCAAAGAGAAAAAAACCTACAGGAAGAAAAAAACTAATGAAGAAAAAGAAAAAAATTGAATCAACTTGGTTAACCCGTCAAACCTGAGATCTGTGTCATGAAAGTCTAATAACTAAATAGAAAGAAAGTTAATACCAACAAACTAAAATAAAAAAATAATTAAAAAAGACAAAAAAAAACTAAATGCATCAGCTTTTTTATTGTGGACGGCACTGTGCTGTCCACAGTAAAAAGCTTAAAAAGGAAAAGAAAAGGAAAAAACACAAAGGCATACGCCACGAGTTAATTTTTTTCTTTTATAAAAATATCAAAAAAGGCTAAGATGTAAGAGTGTTAGGTCTTTATGCAAAGATATACCCAATAGCCTTGGGTCTAGCTGCAACGATTGACCCAGGAGTAATATTTATAATATTAATAATAATATTAAACTTACATTACTCAAGTTTAAGTGAGTCTGACTGCAACACCAGATTCAAAAGCCTTGGATGTGGGTCTGACTGCAAAGTCGTGTCATAAAAATGTGATAATTAAATAGATTAATTTAAAAGAAAAAAAATCAACAAGAAGAAAAAAAACTAATGAAGAAAAAGAAAAAAAAATCTAAATTAACTGGGTTAACCCTTCAAACCAGGTTAACCCGTCAAACTTGAGATTCACGTCATGAAAGTTTGATAACTAAATAAAAAAAATTAACGGGTTAACCCAGAATTAATTGGGTTAACCCGTCAAGCCGGAGATACGTGTCATGAAAGTTTAATAATTAAATAGAAAAAAATTTAATATTATCAAACTAAATTAAAACAAAAACATTTAATTAAAAAGAAAAAAAGCAAAAATAAAAATTCCGGATTCACTCGTCAACTCAGGTTAACCCGTCAAACCCGAGATCCATGTTATGAAAGTCAGATTACTAAATAAATTTTTTTTAACATTAACAAACTAAATTAAAAGAAAAAAACACAAAGAAAAAGAAAAAATAAACCTTAAAGGCATAAAAAATAAAAAATAAAAAAAAGACTGCTCAGCGTTTCACAGTGGACTGCACAGTGAAACACTGAGCATTTTTAGTATATGTTATAATTCTAATTCTAATAGAAGGGTTGCACAATGATGCTTGCAAAATGGATCTAAAACTATGAACTTGTTGTTTGGTTTATTTCTAAGGCATTCTCTGGTGCAAAAAGAAAGAGATGGGAAAGCTGTAACCTGTCAAAAAAAGACAGGGAAAAATATGGCAGGGAGCTTGCCACGTAGCCACCAAAACTAACAAAAGAAAAAAGGCCAGAACTTATCGCGAGAATGAATAAAACTCTCCCCGATAAATACTTTGAATCCATAGTAAAAACAACACAGGAATCCACAATGATTTTAGACATAATCTACAAGGATTCACTGAGCAGTTTTAGTTTTTTTTTTAATACAAGAGATGAAAAATATAAAAAAAATCTAAATAAGAGCCTAGGCTTTTAAGACCAAGTGTGCCTGGGTTTTTATGATCTAAAAAATAAATCTTAAATTTATGATCATTAAAGATGAATTGAAAAGGCTAAGGTAGTAACAAGTCGCGTGCTTTTAGAAAAAAAAAATACAAGAGATAAAAAATATAAAAAATCATAATCAGAGCTTAGGCTTCCAAGACAAAGTGTGCATGAGTTTTTTTTTATAAAGGCCCTGGCCAATTAGCACCTGGTTTTTTTTATCTTTTAATTTTTATTTTTTCACCCCTTTTTATTAATTGTTTTTTTTTAAATTTTGATTTTTTTTACAATTTTTAGTTTCATGATATTTTAAAGAGATTTGTTTGAGTAGTAGAAAAATTTCTTCTTTTTTTTCTTTTTATATTTTATATGAATTAGTTTTATTTGTATGATGAAATTTGTATAAAAAACAAAAACAATTTGTTATTAGCACTAACATTTAGCCACTAAGATAAAATAGTTAATTTATTTATTTTTTTATTTTATAAAGCATAAATAACATTTCATATTAAAAAAAAAAATATAATACATGAAAACATATTCATCGCATAATAATAATTTTTTTTTTATAATAAAACGTAACTCGAAGTTTTATACGTAACAAGATACTTTCATAGATAATATATTTGTGTTTGTGAATTAAAAGAAATGACTATTCCATAATATTAAGACACTATTTTATTATATTCTAAATTAATATGGAATTCCATCCACACACACTACTGCAGACTGCAGTGCAGGCGATAAAACCAGTCCCAAGTTAAACAACTCTCCTCTCTGATGTAAAATAATGGTGTTATTGCTGGTCATGTCTTCTAGTGTATATAGAGACACCCACACCCACACCCACTGTATCTGACGGAAAAAAAAAAAAAGTCTTTGGCTAAAATCTCAATAATAAGAAAATATTTTGTCCTTTTTGAAGATCTTGTCAAATACTTTTCGCAATTTTTTTTTAAGATTCCAAATGAAAACCAAACACGTGGCATTCCTTAATCTGAGATTCCTAAAGAAATCATAATGAGGCCCTCCCGTAACTCCGCCCTGAGAGAGAGCATCTCCGAGCTATTCTCTCCGGCGAAGATGAACGGGGCTAAGCGATCTGTCGAAGCTGTGGGATGTAAAAAAAAAGACCTTTTCTCTTTTGAGCGCGAAGGACTTTTGTCTTGTCCGAATGCGCATAGATGCCTGCCTTTCTAGCAAAGCATTTTGTATTATTTCCCCCCCCTCGAACTCATAAATGTATTGATAAGAAGAAGGGAATAAAATCCCAAGAATACATTTATAGTGTTATTTGGTCCCTGTATCTTGAATTTTTCTCGATCTGGTCCCTCAATATATATATATATATATATATATATATACATCATAATGTTGAGTATAATTTAGAAAAAGGAGTCATAACCCATATAGATTTGGCTAATTCATATCCTTAAACAAACAAACGGATTTCTATCTTAAATTATCACAAACACATGGAGTATTGTAAGGAGATGAAATAAGGATGAATTACAGGAAAGTAAATAGTTTGAGGATCAAATAAACAAGAATACATGAACAAAGGACAAGTGAAAAGAAAGCAAATCCAGCTCTTATTTCCACACCCTTTTATTTTATTTTCTAGTCTAGTCGACCTCATTTTCCGGGACAAATCCAGCTTCATCAACCGAAACATCTGCTTCAAATCAAATATCCGATTCATTTCTTTCAATCTCAAATAAGACAGTTTTGGAGCGTTTTCGTATTATTACTGTGATGGGGAAGGTGGCGGTCGGAGCAGCGGTTGCTTGCGCGGCGGCACTGTGTGCGGCGGCGGCGTTGGTGGTTAGGATCAGGATGAGATGTTCAGGGAAGTGGGCCAGGGCTATGGCGATACTAAGGGAGTTTAAGGAAAACTGCGGGACTCCTATTGGGAAGTTAAGACAGGTGGCTGATGCTATGACTGTTGAGATGCATGCCGGCCTTGCATCTGAGGGTGGTAGCAAGCTCAAGATGTTAATCAGCTGTGTAGATAATCTTCCCTCCGGGTAATTAAATACTACTATTATTCCATAATAACTTCTTTACTCGTGTATTTTTAATGTGCTTGAGTGATATTTATGAATTTATGGGATTGTTTTTTGTTCTGAAAAACTGCACCTTGATGCATTTCCTTATTGTGGCCATTCTTTATATACGTGAACTTTTAAGGGTGATAATTTTGAACCTGAGTGTATAAGGAAGAATCTTTAACATATTATTCCTGTTTGGGACTTTTCTTTGTGTCCAGTGGAATTTAGTGGAAATGGGTGGTTTGTTAACTTGTTTAAAGAAAATTTTCTCTTAGTGAAAGGAATATTCTTTTCTAATCTTGAAGTTTACCTTCCTGCAACTGAGCTTGACATATTTCATTTGTTTTCTGTAGGGATCGTAAATATTTTTAGCATTTGCTTTCTAAGTTGGCTAACCTTGTAGTTCCCTCGTTTTCTTTCAATCAATAAATGCCTTTTTTTTTGTTGTAATTCTTTCATCAATGGTTTACTCTCTTCCCCTTTTTTTTAATACTTACTGTTCATAGCTTTACTACTACCTTTTGATTTTTAAAGCTTATTTACATATCGAATCCTTACTTTTCATATACCCGTGATTAAGGAAATTTTCCTGGCATCGAGTTCTCTTATGTTGTTTTAGTATCTTATCATGTTGATAAGTTTGATGAAATCTTGAGCTTTTGAAGTGGGAGGCCATTTCGCTTACTAAACAGATAAGCAAACAGTGTTTAGCTTGTATTGAGTGGATAGATTCTGCATGGTTTGTTTTGTGGCTGCTGATTTGATGTGTTTCCTACGGAATATGGATTTTTATGATCAGTTGGTGGTACTGTACTGTTGATGAAGATTAACTCTGTGGTCTACATAATTATCTTACGATGCACATCTATGTTTTATAAAAAAATAAATGTAAGATGGATTTATTTGAGATTTTTCGTGTCTTTGGATAACTTATCACTTTAATTACAAATCTGTGCTGGTTAACTTGGTAATGATCAACTTGGATGAATGTATAGAAATTTCTGGGATGTGCTATTCCTTTTAATTGTTGAGCCATACGAGTGATTGGTTGGTGAACTCCTTTTAGCTGCAGATAGCCCTGTTTAAATTGTGGATAAGGTTTTTTTTATATATATTTACAGAAAAAGAAATGAAGAATTAAGGAGTGACAGAAGACGAAAGAAGCATTGATGTTCTTTAGGCAACACAAAAGATGTTGCTTTGGTGTAAATTTTTTTTTCCTGAGAAAATGCAATTTCATTTGTCTTAATATTTTATTTTATATTAACTATGGATAGCCACTTCTGTGCTTGATTTTTCAGAGATGAGAAAGGGTTGTTCTATGCATTGGACCTTGGTGGAACAAATTTTCATGTTATATGGGTACTGCTGGGTGGGAAGGATGGAGGCGTTGTCAAACAAGAGTTTGAGGAAGTCTCACTTCCTCCACACTTGATGACGGAATCTTCAGATGTGAGTATCATTTCAAGCTCGGCTAACAAACTTGACCCTGATTAGAATAGTTGGTGATCTGAATATTTTGTACATGATGGTGGTTTCAGGCACTATTTGATTATATTGCTGCAGCGCTTGCTAAGTTTGTTGCCACGGAAGGTGAAGGTCTGCATCCTTCACCTGGGAGACAAAGGGAGCTTGGGTTTACCTTCTCGTTTCCAGTTAGCAAACATCAATAGCATCTGGAAATCTTATAAAATGGACAAAAGGCTTCTTGATAGAAGATGCGGTTAGTCCTAATTACCCTGACATGCCTCTCTCCTCCCTTCTTTTTGCTGTCCTTTTTCTATTATTGCATTACGATCAGTTTTTGCAATGACTGTTATTGTTTTTGATCTTGGTGCCTTATCTGGTATGAGAATAAAAAACTTTAAAGAAATTCTTTTACTATCTAAAAATGTCACTGTTATCCCCTTTACCCACTCCACCTCCTTGCATTCCATTTATCTTTCTTTTTCTTCAATTTATAATCACAAAATTATTATAGCATGCCCATGGGGTACTGGTCATGTGCAGTGTCAAAAATTGCATGCATACTATGTTGAGCCATCCTAAATTACAGTGCAAATAATAGAAGTCTTTTTATTGCACAACACACATTCAGCTGGCATGCACGTGCACACACACAGGTGGTACCTGATTTCTGATGTTTTTTATTTCACTTTAAATATAGAAACCAATCTTTGGCATCTGAAGTATACTAATTTCAGTCATACTTGTTTTCTGATGTTCTGGTTATCACTCTGAATTCATTATGAGTTTCCATTGATCTCAGAAATTTAAGCAATCAGGCATATTCACAACAACAATTCTGAGGGAAAACACATGCCAAACATGCCAGCCTAACTCCAGGAGCAAAGCAATTTTCTATCCCAGCGTTCATTTTCTTTCTTGAGTTCTTATTGCCCACGTCTAGTCTTCATAATTTAGCTAGCATATATCTCAACAGTGTGGAAAACTCAAATTGGTCACATGGATCTTACTTTGAGTTATCAATTCTGCCACATATGCTCAACTTTTATTTGTAAAAGCAGGCAGTTTCTCGATAAATAGCTTTGTGATGGTACATCCCTGATATTTCTGCTCTTGCAAGTGTTAAAAGTAAAAATACTGTTACCAGCACTTAAACTCAGGACATATTGCAATAGCTTCAGTCAATAACTGTACCTCCTTTTTCAGTCAATTCCTTTTTAACGTTGTTGTTTTCTTCCTGATCTTTAGGTTGGACAGGATGTTGTGGGAGAATTAACCAAAGCCATGGAGAGAATTGGCCTTGACATGCGCGTTTCAGCTTTGGTAAGTTATTTGGTTGTTGTCCCTAGGTTTTCTGTTTGGAATGATTTACAATTCAGTGCTTATCCAATGTGTGGTTAATGCTTAATGCATTCACATGTCTACATAACTAAACAGATTCATCAACTTTCTGGGCTGATGTAGGTCAACGATACTATCGGAACATTAGCTGGAGGTAGATACTACAACCCTGATGTCATTGCTGCTGTAATATTGGGTACTGGAACAAATGCAGCATATGTAGAGCGAGCATATGCAATTCCTAAGTGGCATGGTCTTCTACCCAAATCTGGGGAAATGGTTGGCATTTCAGATCTGATTCTCTTCTTTTTATTTTCTTTATGACAGGAATGCTTATTATTTCATACTGAAGCTTTTCTTACTAGGTTATCAATATGGAATGGGGTAACTTCAGGTCATCACACCTTCCAATAACAGAATATGATCAAAAGACTTGGATGCTGTATCTTTGAACCCTGGAGAACAGGTGATACAATTTCTTTTATAGTTTTGACTCATTGCTGCTGATGGAGTTTGTTTAATTTAATCATAAGACCCTTGTCGTTATTGTTTGCATATTTTTGAAAAGATTATTTCTGGTATGTATTTGGGAGAAATTGTACGCAGAGTTCTACTGAAAATGGCTGAAGAGGCCGACTTTTTTGGTGATGTTGGTCCACCGAAACTGAAGATTCCATTCATATTAAGTTCTGCCATATATATCTGTCTGTGAGCTGTCTGCTATGTATTGAGTTTAAAGTTTGTGGTCTTTTTCCTGTTTTAATTTGAGATGGCTTATCAATGCATCTTGATCCACCCAATGTTGTTGATGTTAATACAAGCTCTCACTGCTGTTAATATACAGGACTCCTCACATGTCTGCGATGCACCATGATGCATCTTCAGATCTGAGAGTAGTTGGAAGCAAACTAAAGGATATCTTAGAGGTATTATGCTTTGCTGATTGTATTTGGCTTCTGTATCATTTTACCTCTTACATCTTGAAACTTTTTCTTAATAAGAAAAACAGATAAATAGAAAATGAGCTTAAAGATCGAAATTTCCTCTTTACTTGCTTCAAGTATTCAAGTAGGTATTATAATGAAATGATGTGGTGGAGGTTTTGTTTGTCCCTATTCCATCTTCATGTTTTGGAAAATTTCTTTGTGATATCTCATTTGGCATTCATTTTGCTTTTTCTGGACTCAAAATCTGTGTGATGCATTATGTATAAGAGAAAAAAAGTAATTTCACTAACTAGTCAGGTTAGGTTTGTGTTAACATTATTTGTAGTAACCCTGCTCTATCTCCTGTCAAGAAATTTTGGTTTTTCTGCAAACATGCCACATTTGGCTTGGGGTGAATCGGTTTGTAGAAGAGTCATGATGTTCAATGTCATCTATGCTGTTCTCAAACTGCAAATATATTGCATTGGTTAGCTACATACTCCAAAAGCACGTTTCAGTTTTGATTCATTTCCCCCCAGATACCTAGTACCTCCCTCAAAATGAGGAAAGCTATTGTTGAGTTATGTGACATTGTTGCCACTCGTGGTGCCCGCCTATCTGCTGCTGGGATTGTAGGCATCCTCAAGAAATTGGGGAGAGACACGGTAAAGGATGGTGAAAAGCAGAAGTCTGTGGTAGCATTGGATGGGGGGCTGTACGAACACTACTTTAAATTTAGTACCTGCATGGAAAGTGCACTCAAAGACTTGTTGGGAGAGGAAGTTTCTGACAACGTTGTCATTGAGCACTCCAACGATGGCTCGGGCATTGGAGCTGCTCTCCTAGCAGCCTCGCATTCCCAATACCTTGAGGTCGAGGAATCTTGATAATAACCCATCGGATGAAAGTAGTGTTACTTTTTCATTATTATTATTATTATTTTTTCTGTGTATATTATCCCTTTCCAGTTGACTTCAAATCATCTAGAGCTTTTCAAGCCTTGTAGTTCTTAGGATGATGCCAGCGAAATCCATATTTCGTGGTTGTAAGTTGAGCAGTGTATCAAATACTCTTTTGACAAAGTGCCATTAGCCCAGAGTGGCAGTCTGACACGCTGCCCTGTTTTTACTTCCTTTTGGCATTTACTTGAATTACACAATAAAGTGTGGGATTTACAACAATGATTTGATTTGCTACATTTAGCGGAATATTTTTCTATGGTTCCAAACAGAAATAAAGTGTAATTCTACTATTATGATTTATTTCCAGCATTAATTTGTGTGGTGTAGATTTCCCAGTAAGGTAAGCTTGATTAGATGGGGGTTAACTCTGCCGAATATGTTGTGTTCATTAGATGAACTCTTTCCTGGCATGCATGCAGGGATCATGTTCTTTGTTGATTTTTTGTTGCTGGTGGAGTGGTCAGCCGAGTGTTTCGGTTTTTGCCTTCATATTCGTGTGCAATTTTAAATAATGTAGCTTGTGGCGTGTGGGAGAAACTCGCGGGTACATTTATTGTGAAGGTGGTTCGCCCAAATCTGTGCCTCATTATCAACACCTCGGACGACTGTTGGGCAGTGCTTGTTTGCTGTAGTAAACTAGAAATTGCATCCTTGCTTGGACACTGGACTCAAAATCGTACAAGCCACAGCATTGCAGGTTCCGATTTCCTTCTCAATAGGTTTAGAGGGTATCCACTATCTTATACTAGTTCATTATGCGCCTAGCTATACATGTTTTACAATTTGAACTCCAGAAATGACACTTTATTCTTTAGGTGAACAGTAAGTCTAGTGGTGATTTCAGCGCATTCAGCAGAGCGATCAAACATCGGATGCCAAAGTGCCGTCACTTTCTGATGACCTCTTGCGTTTTGAGTTCTTGAGCAAACTAGTAGAATCATACTCACTCCCATTGTTCTTCACCCCATATACCAATGGGAGGCTGCTTCCTAATAAGACTTGCAAAACCTCCTCCATGTTTAGGTCTAGCAGAAGGCAATGTGTTGATCCAGAAAACCCCCAATTTGAAAACATTGCTCATTTCATCCAATTAACAAGGCTCCTTTATCTCCTCATCTAAGGCATCGACTATAGGCTTTCCTTCTTGCATGTGACGCAATGCCCATTTGGCAAGGCATGTATGCTCATCACCGTAAGTTGCTGCTTTTCCCGTTGTTGGTTCTAGAAGGACAACTCCAAAGCTATAAATATCAGTCTTCTCATTCACTCTAACTGTTTGAGCATACTCTGTGATTGAAGTTGTAAAATAAGAAACTTCAATACTTGTAGTGGAAAAGGAAGCAAATCCACAAGGATGTGACATGGAAAGTGACTTCTTACCTGGAGCTATGTAGCCAAAACAACCGGCAATAGCCGACTGGAGAGGCTGTTGTAACCTGGGACCAGTGCTGGAAGGGGGTGAGCAGGGGTGGCGCGTGGGTTCCACGTGCCACCGTCACTGTAGGCGCGTGGTTCCATTCGCCGTCATTGGTTAACTAGAAAACAAGGTGGATCAAGATTTGCTCCTTCTGCTTTTGGAAAGGAGAGGCTGGTCGTGGGTCGTTGGGGAGGAGTCTGACATTAGATAAGGGAGATTCGGTGTAATGTCCGGAGAGAGAGTGATGCCAGCCAATGTTTTGTTTTTTTGAATGTATGTAAGTTGGTAGAAGATGATTTGCACAGTAAGGGAGAGAGATGAGTGAAGAATAATATAATTTTTTTTTTTTATCCCCGAAGACAGTTCTCCAAAAGATTAAAAAAAAAATAAAAAACATACGACGGCTATTAGGTTTTCTTTTGTGTGAGACAGTGTTTTGGCGTGTATCGAGGTTGTTTTTCTTTTTTTTAGAGGGGAGAAAATGCGAGAAGGTGTTTTCTTGGCTTTTACTTATTTATTGAACGTGTAACTATCTATCTATTTATAGGCTAAAAAAAATATTATTTTTAATTATTTGATCTTAAAAAAAAAAAATTTGATGATCAAGCAACTCAAAAACAATTTTGATCCTTCAATTTTTTTCTTTTCACATTTGATCCCTTTATAAAATTTGTGTTTTCTTATTTTTTATGCATTTTGGTATTTTTTGAAAAAAAGCAACTTCAACATCGATTTAAAAAGTACATTAACAACTGAACACATAGAAAAAGATGTTGCAAATAACACAAAAACATATTTTATTTTGCTTTTATTGTGTTTTGCTTTTTTGTAATAAAAATTAAAAAATAGAATAAAAAATTGGTAGCAACAACCTAGATTTTAACCCTTATCAAGTTTAATAACCATGTCTTTTGGATTGTTTTTTATTGAACAATTAACAATCTAAAAACAATAAAAGGAACGGTCATAATCAAAATTTAAATAAAAAAAACATGCAATTGTTGTCAACAAATAGTACTAGGAAAAATTCTAATTTGTGAATTTAAAATTTGAAACATACATACACGTAATAAAATTATAAAATTGGTTGAGGCTTCAATCCATCTATAAATGTCAATATTATCATAATATTATTTTTTAAAACTAAATATCAAGTCAGAAATATAAAAGATAGATATAGATCAAAACATATGATCTTGATCTGCAATAAGCTAAGATTTTTTTATTTATTTAAATGTTGATATTATATATATATATATATATATAAAAGAATAATAATAATTTAAATTTCATTGAAATAAAATGATTTTCTAACCGAGTTAACTCCTCAACTTATGACGAAGGTTATAGCTTTTACCTAATAACCTTATCTTTTTTTTTTTATAGTTTGATTTAACAATCTAAAAAAATAAAAAGAAAGGTCGTAATTAAAATTTAACGCAAACCAAAAACTACATTAAAAATAGAAAGGTCTGAATATAAATGAGAGAGAGAGATCAGATGTTTTTGGGTCTGATTTGCAACCCTAATATACTTGGAAAGAAGCCCAAGCCTAGGCACATTTAGGCCTGAAAACTTATGCCTACATGCATAGGTTTGTTTTTTTTTTTTTTGAAGGGATATATGGACATATCATTTGCCCTTTTTGTTTATTGTTTTTTAAATAATGTGTAATTGTTACAACAAGTGACACGTCATTTAATTCAAAGAACCTAGATTCCGACCATCAATTATTATATTTAAATAGTTTAAGGTTTAACCTTTTGGATCTTAAAAATCCTTTTTTCAACCAATTTATTTTTTTACCTAAAAACACTATGCAGGTCTTAAAAACCCATTTGTGATACTAAACTTGGAAAGAATAGGTCCCAGGGCGCAAAATCACATAATATATATATATATATCTATATATATATATATATATATATATATATATATATATTAAAAAAAAAGACCTCACAAGACAAAATCACATAATGAAACTCACACCAAAAATAACATTTTTCATGAATGAAATCATGGTCAACTTAAAACTCTCTCTCTTCTCCATTGTTTTTTGTTGACTTTATCTCTTATCTCTTAAATTAGGGATCAAAATGGAAAGAAAATAAAATGTTGAACTAAAACATTTGATCCTCAAACTAAAAGGACCAAAAACTAACTTTAATAAAACTTAGAGGAAAAAATTATCAAAAAGCAGAGGGACCAAAAGTTTTTTTTAAGAAGATAGCTGCATTTTTTCTTCTCATTCAATTTTGGTCTCCTAGCTTTCAAACTTGTGCAAATAATAAAATCATATAAATTCTCATAAAATTAAAAACCAACTGAATGGTGGGATGATTTGCCAAGATGATGGCAGTCCTCCCATGGAGAGTGATGAGAAACAAATTATAAGGTTCCAATAAACACATCTTTTAGTGTTTTTTACAATTGTAATTCCTAGTGTACTAGATTGAAATACCTTCATAGGATACTATTGGAAATCACAGAAGGCATGATCCCTGCAAGAGTTTCAGCCAGTGGAAATGTAATGTGTTAGATATTAAAAATAATTTATAAAGTAGGGATAGCGGGACACAATATAGAAGAATGTAGATGAAGATCCGATTGAGTTAACTTGACCTAAGGTCGCGGACCTTATTCTTGTTCCCACTCCAATATAGAAGAATGTAAAATACAGAAGGGGGCAGAGTCGATGAATAAGGTAAGAGGTAGTGTCTAATCTGTAAAGGAGCTGTCCAATTTTCAACTGCGGTGGTCAATAAACCAGCACAGCTAGCTAGCTAAAGCTACGCCCATCATTCTTCAGCATATTTATATCTCTAGGTAGGCTGAATCCCTAACGCCTGCAGGAAGCACACAACAAATAAACACATCTATTAACTGCTGACAGTAAATCGCTAGGTTTTTATGACCGAAGAGGAAGAAACTAAAATGTCCAGCAACAGTTTACAGCCAGATCAAGAGAACACCCCCTCACCAAAAAGTAGTGCCATCAACAATATCTCATCAATATAGAAGATCTCCAACGGTAGGGAAAAGGAGAATTTGTTTTCTAACCCCATGCCTATTCAAGTACTCAATATTTCATCATCATATGCAATAACTATTTCTCAGACATTGATAAGAAATCCAGCCACAGAGTAATAAAAGGAGAACATAAAAGGATGGATTAAGCCCCAAGCCAGAAAAGATACTAAAATCCAATCAAAGCATTCCTACCAATTAGCAAAAAAGGCAGATCCTTAACATGCATTGCAAAGGCACAAAATGAAGTTACAGAAGTAAACATAAAAACATCAAATTCAAACACACAAGCTGACACAAAATATAGAGAGATGGAGGCACAGCCACAAACACTGTATTTGCAAACCGAGTTTCAACAAGCCAGACCTTGGCCTCCATGATATTGAGATACCATTTCCCATCCAATAACATTGAGAATTAGTCACCCAAGCAAAAATCCATTAACCTCAGCAAAAAAAAAAAAAAAAAAAAAATACAAAATTGGCAGTGTATTATTATACATTGCTGCCACTCTGTTTCATAATTCAAGCAGAGAACTAAAATTTCAAAGAGGACAAGGATCGAGTTCAACAAGTTTGTACCTTCACAAGCTCCAAAATCATTACCTCCTAATAACAAGTTAATAAAACCCTAAACAAGCTCATCTTTTTCGATTTTTTCACTTGTACTCAAAATTTGGCACTGGTGGTGCGTCAAAGCTCTCTAAAATCTCAGTCTTGCTTCCGCTTATATTAGCCTCTGATTCCTTCTTCCCTCCACCGAACCACCCACCGAACCACGAACCCGAATTCGTCCCACTTGCAGATGCACCCTCTTGGGCATGGGCGTGGGGCTGGCCCATAGGAGAGCCATGCCCACCAGCCATAGAAGGAACAGGATCTTCAATCATAATAGGCATCTCCTGTTGAGCACTCATTACCTTATTGAGCATAATTCCAGCTCCTTCAATCAAAGCCAGTAACACGCCACCAAAAAGAGCCGACCGACCCGACGCGCCAAGCCCTTGCCGCATGGAGAGGAAGCCACCGGTGGCGGCGCCAGCGATGATCGAGTTCCATGGATCTTCCTTCTGGCGGAGGTAAACCATTGAGCAGTCGAAGGCAGAGAAGAGGCCGCCCCAGACGGCAAAGCTACCGCCAACACGCGGAGCGTTCATGCGAACTGCTTGAGTTCCGCCGATAAGCCGCGTGCCTGTTGGAGAGTTGTAGACGCCTTTGATGAAGTGGAAAGCTGAACCACCGACGGCTCCCATGCCGAAAGCGCCGCCGATATCATCGATAATACGATCTGGACACGGCTCACGAGAAGTTTCAGGTGTTCCCATATCGGCGATAGGATTCTTAGAGGGAGGTTTTGTTAGGTTCGTTCGACAGGAAAGAAGAGAGCGGCAGATTTTTTTTTTTTTTTTTTTTTAAGTTTTCAGCTTTGAAGGAGGGTTTAGAGGAAATGGGTCTATTTTACGATATTGTCCTTGAAATTACTATATTTCCTTTTGTATTTCGGTTTGTAATGTCGGTTTGCATTCGGTTTGTTAACAGAAATAGGACTACTTTTTTATAGTCACTTTTTTTCAGCGGTAGATTTTTTTTTCCCAACTTTGCAGGAGGGTTTAGAGGAAATGGGACTATTTTATGATATTGTGCTTGAAATTACTATATTTTCTTTTGTATTTCGGTTTGTAATGTCGGTTTGTTAAGAGGAATAGTACTATTTTTATAGACTTTTTTCTTCGATATTGTTCTTGAAATATACTACGATTGTTTTTTGAATTGACAAAAACTAGGGTATAAAAGAGGTGCTTCATTATTCAAAATTTTCTTGTTTTGGGATTTAATCTAATTCCATGAGATAAAATTTTAATTTGTAAAATAAATAAAAAATATATGATTAATCTCAAAGTTTCATAATTTATATTTTGATTTTAAAGGTTTTTTATTCGGTCCTTGAATTTTAAAGAAAATAGAGAAAATCATTGAAAAACAACGAATGAGAGGGAAATTCATTGGTTTGCCACATTCAGGCCACAAAAAATATTGTTCTTAATGTCAACGAATTTCATTTAATGATGTAAGTTCCATTGATGTGTTTTTTCCCTTTATCTTGCTTAATAAAGTGAATCAAGGTTGGGAGGTTTTTCAGTTTGATTTTGTATTTTTTAACTAATTTTGAAGTGTTTTGAGTTGAGAAATTATTTATTGACATGATAAGGATTCTTATTAGGTGGTTTTAGATAAAAATAGTTTGTGTGTGTGTGTATTCAAATTTTGTATCTAATTCTGCAATTAGACAAGCTTTACATTTTTTTTTTGCAAAAACTAATTGTTTTATAGCTGTTACTATTTCTCTGACAGTTGAAAATCGGTTTAGATTGATCAAGCTAATCGGTTGACCGATTCCTATAGATTCTGAGACGTTCATTCATGACGAACAAGCGATCGACCGGTTCAACTTAGAATATAGTTTTAACAGTTTTAAACCTGGTGAATCTTAAACTAACTAGATACATATTAATCCTATAATACATGCAATGTGAAATGTATGAATTCATTTTAATTTTTTCTATCAAGTAAGATATAAAGATTTACATGATAAGCACTAAAATGAATCCTTAAGAACTAAGTCTTCACTTGCTTTGTATCTTGGACTTGTTAATTTGTTTCTTCATACTTATTGATGATCTTTATAAAAACCTTTTTAAACTTAATCTCGGCTACACATATCATTAGTCCATTTTTGTTTAATTGTTATCATCAAAATATATAAATATTAATATGACTCAAAGGTCAAGGTTAACAATCTTCCTATTTTTTATGATGACAATTAATGTATACATATAGATATAAAAAGATGAATCTCCCCTTATATTTTGCAATATAATCCCTTGGAAACTTTAACAATTAACAATAATCTATACATACATGTTTCTCTCTCTTAATCATATAATTATGTTTTATATCTATTATCACAAATCTTCCAATTCTCTCCCTCTTTGTAATTAATGAAAAGTAATAGGGAAAGAATGATAAACCAAAAGCAATAGAGAAATAAAATACACAAACATGCTATAATGTTCAAAATGTAATATCCATTACAATTAGGGAAAGAAAATACAAAAACATAAAAAGATACAATCATGAAAATATGAAAACGCTCTTGGTACAATCGCCTAGGGTGGTGGATATCGACATAGTAGATTTGTTATCGTGTAAGTGATCGGTCATATGCTTTTGATTAGCAATGATGTGCACGCGATAGTTTCAAAGATAGCTCACATCTGTCTCAATATAGGCTATTTGATCTTCCATCCTAGATCTCATGCTATTTTTTAACATGAGCACCAACCTGGTCTTTAGGAACCTAAGCATTGTCGTTAGATAGTATATATTCCATATTGTTAAGGGTTCTTGAGTCTATTTCCATTTCCTTTGAATATGGGTTCTTATCCATATCAGTGAGGAAAATCTCAAAGTACTAAAAAATCTTGATGAGACACTGACCATAAGGCAAAGACTTTTATTTTTATCATGTGTCATGATCATATTTTTTTATCATGAAATATGATAAGTTAATTTGATGACCTTTAATCATGCAGTCAATCAAGCACATATCCATAAATGTTACTTCATTATAATGTCATTTCTAATGATTCAATGAATAAGCCTAAGTCATAAGAGCAAGTCTTGGATCTTAATCTTAACATCTGGTGCAAAGTCTAATTGACCAATATGTTATGTTATAACTTCATCATACACAAAATCACTTATTGTGGGTATAAATTTAACTTTAAATACTATAAGCCCTTCATTGCTTATACCTAAAATATTACCTAGAGTCTCACAATTAAATTCAATTCGTTTACTTTATAAATGACTGACTATTCTAGGCTTTATATTGATATACATGTTTGCAAATAACATCTTAACAAGCTTAGGATATGTAGGTTTCTTTAAAATGAAACATATTATGCCAACCCATATAATCAAAGATTGTATCAATCCCAAAATCACTTAACATACTTTCTAAACCCCTTTCAACTATAATTGATTGATTTGCAAAAAAAATTATAAACTTCTCTACAATATCACTTTAAGGAAAATCAAGATCATTTGCCTGTTTTCTCTTTGATTTCGCATCTCTATAATGTTTCTTAGGTGTCATATAGCTTGAATCTTTAAGAAATTAACCCTAATTAAGCTTAGTTTGGTGGAATTTAAGTTATTTGAGAGTAGGGTTTCAGTTTGGGGTTAGGGTTCTTCAATTTTGAGGATTCTGTCACTGTTGGAAAATGACAATAATATTTATACTGTCGAGCAACTGATCGACCAGTTGCATTGAGTTAGTTAAAACAGTCGATCGGTTTAACCTCGGCCTTGAAATTTCCTAATTTTATCTTTTGATCCTTCTTATCATATACAATTAAAAAAGTTCCTTTTCATGTAAAAATCAAGTCCAAAACTCAAAGAGATAAAGGGGTCAAAATCTAAAATTTTGGGCAGTAGCCAATTTATTTGTGCTCTATCTTAACTAGTTGACCAGTTTACACAAAATTCAAATTTTTTTGTATTTTGTCTTTTAGATATGTTTCGTGAGTTCAATTATACCTTTTTGTCCAACTTATAGACTAAAAATTGAACCTAACTGAAACCTTAAAATGCTATTGTTCACACAGTAGCAAATACTCTATTTCTCTATTTCAACCGGTCACCTGTTTGATTTGGTATGACAAACCGGTCAATCGATTCATCCCAGAGCTTTACCAACTGTCGCACCCTCGTGCGGGTTATTTGTTTTGTGTAAAAGGGGAGTCGCCACCTAGTATTATGGTCACTAGAAAACCTAACTGGTCTTTCAGATATTCTAAAGCAAGGGACTGGTTGCGTAAAGGGAAGGTATTAGCACCCCTAGTACGCCCTACCTAAGGTAAGCTGCTTGGTGTTTGGTTTGCCTTATAATTGTTATGGTGCTGTTGTTTTTTTAATCCCATCTGTTTTTTTAGGTTTGATTCAAACTAAATTGATTAAGATAGAAATCCAAGGAGATTCCATGTGCTTCAAAAGCTCATTTTTCCCTTAGTATTTCAAGAGTTTGCGACTCGTAAATCGCAAAGAGGAGGGACAAAAGTTTAGAAATCTAAAGCACTTTAAAAGCCTATTTTTACCTTAGTGTTTTATACTCTCACGGCTCGTAAACCGTGGAGTAAAAAAAAATTGAAATGTCCTCGATTATAATCAATGCTTCTTTCAAGGATGTGTGAGGATTTATTATTCCTAGAAAATTATTTTGGATATTTACCACTCAGGGTTTTTTTATCCAAAAATTAATAGTGAATAACAACAAATTATTCCCAATAATATTTTGGATATTCGTCCTTTAAAGATTTCTTTATCCAAACATTAGTGGTGAATAATAGATGAATTCCGCCCAAGATAAAATTTTTATATTTTTTGGAATATTGGCCAATACCCTTTGGAGTTTTACATACATGTTGTAAAATCCATAAATACAAGAAAATAATTTTTGTGTTTAAGAAATCCATGCGAAAACACATTTTCGAAACTTCCAATATTTTTTGTATAAAAATAAGCGTTCCAAACATGATAGGGTATTGGTCGTATGCAACATACATGAAAAATTTTAATTTTTTTTTATCGAAACACAAGCATCACAATTAAACACAAAAAAAATTGCAATTAAAGCTAACCAGCCGTCATATATATTCTAAGATTTATAATAAGCTTAAAGAAATTTTTTAAAAAAATCAGAGCCAACTCATCCCACGCAGACAGCAAAAACAAAAATAAAACTAGAGCAATCACTAAGAAAAAAAAAACAATGGCCGGCTGATTTCTTCTCCAGTGGATGTAAGGAAAACAAAAGGAAAGTTTCTAAATGTAAAAGTTCCTAAACATGAAAGACAAACCCTTTTTACATGGACAGTAGCTAACTCAAACATCATGGAAAAAATGGACAAACGCTGGCTTTGTCTAAACAGCAATCAATTATTCAGAGGGAAGAAAAAGTTTCACAACCGAATGACCAACGAATGCCTATAAAAACAATAACAAAGGAAGAGAGATTGGGGCCTATACCTGTAGATCCTTTTGATTTCTTCATTACCCACATTTATGGTTTCAAGTTCCTCTTTAGCAGGCCTCCAAGCCTATTCGTGCTGATCTATTAATTTTATGAATTCCCATATGTTTTTCTCCTCCCATTCCTCATCTTCTACGCTACTATGTATTCTTTAAAGTTTGGCTATTCATTCTCAATGTAAAGTGGAGGTGTTGTTGTGGAGGATTCGCTTTTAGGGTTCCTAAAAGCGGGAAATGATGTGTAAATGCACAGTAAGACATCAAGATGAATTTTGAAAATGCATGCTCTCATTAAAAGGAAACGATTGGCTCAAAAACAAAAATAAAATCCAATTGACATCTCGAGCTTCGATTGTCAATGAATAAAAACAAAACAAAATAGAAAAAGGTAAACAACATAGATAAAATTATAATCCAACAATCATTATTGATTACATTTTGAAAACCAATGGAGCTTCTTGGGTCTCCCAATTTTGGAACTTCTCTTCTTCGGTTAGCTTTCGAACAAAAGTCTTAGCGGTAAATTCTTCCAGGGTGTAGATGGTTAATTATGGCAGCTTTTCATACCTTCTTCTGGATTCAATCTTCTTGGCAATGTCTCGACTTGATCTTCCTCCAGAGTGTTTATGTTCATTGAAGAAAGCTTCTGAAGAAGGTTTCCATGTCCCTTATCAGGTTGTATCACATATGCGGCCTTTGGAAACGAAATCCTGATTGGAGGGATGGCTAAGCTTTCTTCTTCAGGTTTCCTTCCTTCAATGCTGGCCATTCTTTTCTCCCTTTTTGCACCAGTAGCTCGCTTGTAATCTTATTTCTTGGGCTTATATCAAAGCCTAAACCTCTGTTCTGCAGCTTTCAGCTTGATTATATCAATCCATTCAAGTCTTCCTTTCTCGATGTCATATGGAAAAGGAATCTTGTGCTTCAAAAAGCTTTTAGTGGCCATTTTGGTGGCCTCAGAGATTTCTAGTTTCCTCACCATAGTGTTCTCGGGCACCCACTCGGTATTCACAACTTCAAATGCATAAAGGTTTCCATCCTTATAATCTTCAACTTCAATGAATAGAACCACCATATTTTTTTACCATTGATATAGTCTCCTCAGCCTTAACAATAACCAGAACACTATTGGCAATGTACTTCAAACATTGATGCAGCAAGGAGGTGACAGCTCACGCAGAATGTATCCATGGCCTTCCTAATAACATACTATAGGAAGGGTGGATATCCATCACTTGAAGGGTTACTAGAAAGACTTGTGGACCCACAGTTAGTTCGACCTCAATTATCCCTATCATTTGCCTTGGCGAGCCATCGTACGCTCTAGCCGTCATCACACTGGGTTGCATATATGAGGGATCTACCAGTATTTCATCCAACATATGCCTTCATAACACATTAAGGGCTAAGCCGTTATCGATGGGAACTTTACCGATGAGACAATCTTTGCATCGGACTGTGACATATAAGGGCTTGTTATGTCCCGTTCCTTCAGTGTCAAGTTTATCTTTCGTGAAATATAAGTAATTGGCAGAATGGATCCTCCCTACTAGATGCTCTTATAATCTTTTGTTCAATATCTTGGGGTACGTAGGCCTTATTCAGTACTTTTTGCAAAGCATTACGATGCGGCTCGAAGCTGAGTATTAATGACATGATGGAGATCTTGGCAGGGGTCTTCTTCAACTGATCCACTATACAATACTCACTATGCTTCATCAATTTCAGGAACTCATTTATTTCTTCCTCAGTCACAGGTTTATTTACCTCAAGCTCTTTATCGAGGTCCAATACCTCCTTGCCTTTAGCCTTTCTTTGCTTCTCTAGTTCTTTAAGTGTGAAACAATGACCACTCTGAGTTAGCCCACTTATCACATTTTGAAACAATGGAAAATGAGTTTTGATATTCGAGGTATAACTATAATCTCCAGGCATCGCTCCATAGTCTACTTTGTTTGCATATAAGGGCTTAGTTAATACCAATTTTAAGAGCCCATTAGCTGTTGATTGGACTCTACATTTCCCTTGATTCTCTATCATTTCTATCTCTTCATTATCTTTTACAGCCTCAATCTTTAGCTCTCCTAAAGTCAGCATTCTCACAACCTTTCGATGAAACTTAATGCATTCTTCAATGTGATGCCCTTTCTTTTTATGGAATAGGCAAAAATCATCTTCCCTCATGCAATGCTCATATGGTTTCTTCAAATGTCCAGATTGTACCAATATTTTATACATCCTCGCCATGGTCACTCTTAGCACCTTCTCTTTGTTATCAACCTCCATAGTATTCACTCCACCACCACCTACAGCATGTTTGGGTAGAGGGTTCGAATTCATATTAGGCGAATCTTCAAAAGTGACCCATCCGATTTTGATCAGCTGTGATACCCTCTTCTTAAAAGCTACACAGTTTTCGATGCTGTGACCCGTATTACCAGCGTGGTATTCACAAGTCAACTCGGGGTTGTACTAGGTAGGGAAAGACGGTTGTATAGGAGGTAATGGTAGGGGAGCTATTTTCCCAATACTTAGCAACTTGGCATATAACTCCTTTAGGGTTATTGGCAAAGGTGGTAATTGTTCTTCTAGTTGTCGGTTGTCTCTCTTTTGGTAACTGTTTTGGTTATTGGTGGGGAATTTTGTTTGATAGGGTTGGTTTGGGACAGAGGGTTTGGAAAAGTTGATGCTGGTGATTTGAGAGGTAAGTGTTTGGTAGTTTTGGTAGTTTTTACCTTTCCCTTTGTAACTGTCTTCTAGGTTATTCACCTCAATTTCCTTCTTCTTCCCAATAAAACCCCTCTTCACTATAGGTTCTGCAATTCTCCCACTTTGGATTCCTTGCTCAATCCTTTCAGCAATTTGCACAACATCATAGAAATGCTGGGCTGAGCTACCCATAAGATGTTCGTAGTATGGGGCCCTAATAGTATTGGCAAACAGTGTTACCATCTTTGTCTTTATTAGTGGAGGTTGTACTTTGATAGTTTGGTCTTGCCACCTTTGAGCATAAGCCCTCACGGACTCTTGAGTTCCCTTCTCCATGGTAATCAAACTGGTCCTATCAAGAGCAATTTTAAGATTGAACTTGTATTGTTTTAAGAAAGCATTTGCCAGATTTGTCCATTTCTTGATCCTAACGTTGTTCAGCCTCATATACCAGTTGAGGGCCGATCCTGTCAGGCTATCCTGGAAGAAGTAAATTAGCAATTTATCATCGTGGATAACTTCTGCCTTCTTGTTATGGTAGGAACAAAGATGGGTCTTTGGGCATTCCATTTCGGTATACTTAACAAACTCCGGCACTCTGAACTTCTTTGGAATTACGATGTTAGGCACCAAACATACTTCAGCGACCCTAATTGGGTCAAATAAATCATTTCCTTTAACTGCCCTTAGCCTTTCTTCCAGCGCAGTCCACTTATCATACCCTACATTATTAGAGAATCTGATGTCTTATGGATCCTTGTTTGTTAAATCCATTGTAATAGGGATTTGGATGGGCTGAGTGGGATTATGATGCTGCTTATTTGGTGTATTTGCCCCCATGTTTATAGGTGCGACGAGGATTTGAGCTGCTGGTGGTGCTTCATCAGGTTGAGTAGACGTTCCCTCTCCATCTTTTGCTCTCAACATTTGCTCGAGCAAACTGGTCAGGTGCGCCACATCATTCCAAACTCCTTCAAGTTCTCTTTGATACTGAACTTCTGGTTGTGACCTTTCTTTGTTTTCCATCCTTTTTCTTTGTCGAGTGTTGTGGATTCTAGAAGGGGGACCTATGTTTCTTAGTCTGCAGATGCGTGTATAGATGTATAAGAAAATGCATGATTGTGATGAGAATGCTTTGTATATTGGGTATGGATGCAGCCTTCTTGTGAATGACTAATAGCCACCACCTTATAAACATAGGTTCTCTTGTCACATTGCTAGGAGTACTGTCTTTCAAGTCATTTGCTTGAATCATATTCACCAAGAGACAGATTTTGCATAAGAAGATGGGTCAACGCCCTTTTCATTAATGCTCGATAAGTTTATTATATTTATAAATAAAAAGGAAATACAAAATATATTAATCCCTTTCCTCCACAAACTCTCTAGCCAAAGGTAAAAAGGCAAAGCCGCGGTTCTCAATCTTCCCTAGAAAGGCACCGGTTTCAGCTAGGCTTCGGCGATAGCGAATGATGTCCCCTCCCACATTTCGCACATTGATTCTAATAATCCGAGTATGTGCAGCAGCTTCGTCCATTTGCTCATTTGTCTTGGTCATCTTTTCTATGAGCAACATATTGGTTCTGTTTAAAGTAGTGTTGTTGGCATCGATTTGATCTTTGTGTTTTTCCATTGTTGTTAGCTTCTTGTCCAAATACTTCACATTTTCACGATCCTTGTCAAGTTTTATCCTCATAACTTTTATCTCATTCTTCTTAACCGCTAATTCTGTTTCAACAGCCTCAAAACCTTTCCTTTTACTTTCTTCTTTTACAATCCCCATCGAACGACTTTCCAACTCCATATATTTCTTGTTCAAATCCTCATACTTCCCAATCCTATCCATCAGTTCGAACTGAACTTGTGCAAATTTTTCTTGGTAATATTTTGCACTTCCTTGGCAATTGTTAAAGTCAATCTCCATTGCTTCAAGTTCAGAGTAACTTTGCATCCAATCCAAACTCATCCCTCTTAGCTCCTTCTTACTTTTCCCTAGCAATCTTCTCATCACCCAGCTTTAACTCAAGCTTTGTTATTCGCGCATCTCTAGATTGTATTTTCTCATCTAGAAATGCTCTCTTTTTATCTTCTTTTAGCATCATTTCTTCCAACATTGCCTTGTCTTTTCTGCTTTTGCTCAACTTATCCGAAGTTTTTCCACTTGTCTTCTCAACTCCTCTTCATTATTGATCCTTTTCCTTTTAATAGGCTCTTCTACAGTTTGGGGAGATTTGACTCCTACACAAGGCATGACTGAAGTTGCTAAGTCTCTCCATCTTGCATATCCTTCACTTGCACTTGGATCCTTTAAACCTTCTATCTCAACCAAAACCAGATGCTTCCAATCTTGTTTGATGATCTCCAAAACTTCTTGTGCAATGAGATCTTTGAACAAACCAAAGAATTGAGCAATTTCCATAGTCATTGGAATAAATTGCATGCCCCCAAGTTGCCTTACCACCAGGGCAAGAGCATAACTCACATAGCCTGTAATCCCCACCAATGGCACCCAACGTCTCTGTCCACAACTCATTAGGACTTTCACTGTTGTTACCTATGAGGCTCTCCACTTGAAATCACTATTAGCCAAACCTTCTAATTTGTCAACCCAACCTTGGTTGTCTAGATCTCCCCATTCTTCTTCTTCTACCAACTTCAGGGGTTTTTGGGTGAACCACCAAAAATTATTGAATGCAGGTTTTTTTATTTCGATATGGCTAACCATCCAGATATACAACAACTGCACACAACATCTCATTGCTCCTTTTTTGGTCCTCCTACAATGATTAAGCGTTAAGATGGTTCAGCTAAAATAGCAGCCACTGGATTGATTTGTGTATTCTCATACTCTACATAAGCAGCAACGGCTTCCAAACTCACTACACCCGTCTGACTTGGGAACAACACAAGGCCAAATATGCCTAAGGTAATCAATCTCTCCTTTTCTAATCCTGACTTCTTTTCTAGTTTAATTTCTAGCATCCTCTATTTTAGACCGGTAGCATTCTTTTCCAAAAACTTTTCCAAGTTGGAGATTCTGAGCAGTTTTGATAGTTCGGGGATGATCTTGTCAGATCTCAAAGGCAAATAAATCCGATACAGATTTTTTGGAAACTTAGTCAACATCCCATATTCCTCCATAGTGGGACATAGGTCTATGCTTTCAAAAGAAAAACACTGGTAGTCTAGATCCCAAAAATGAACTATGGCTCGCACAGCCGGGCTTAAAACTTCTACCCTTGCAATTTCCACCAAACGTCCGTATTTCCTAAAAAATGCATCCTTATCCACATTCTGAAAGTGATTCGTTAACTTGTTCACCTTATTCATAATGCAATTCAGGTTCTTGATTGGTGACAGTTTCTTAGCATCGCTTCTAAAGCAGTCTCCTTTAGTCAATTGTGATAGTTCAAAATTTTTCCCATATTCTATAATGGAAAATTTAGCAATGGTGGCCATTTTGTTCACAAGTCCTGCAATTTAAAATGTCTTGGGGTTAGACTTGTTTTGATGCAAAGGATATTGATGCAACCATATTATTCAATAGTTTCACCCACATTTAACTAGTGTTTTGCCTATGTTTTATATATAAAATGCCTTGATATTCTTTGTTTTATGTTTTGAAGGCACTTTTGGATGAAAGATGCAAAAAGGAGTAAATTGGAGATAATTGGCAGATTTGACCTTCAGTAGATGTTTTGTGCAGAGCGTGAGCTCTAAAGGTTGAAATGAAGTGATTCCAGTGGAATTAAAAAGGTAACATCCATACCTTTTTGAAAATCTAAGGCAAGAAAATAAAATAAGGAAGAGCATGGAAATCGCAGCCTTCAAAGTCAAATCTCGCAATCTGCCAGTGTTGACCTTCGACCATTCCAACTTGAATATCTGGAGCTACAGAAGTCCAATTGATGCAAACTCAATTTTGTTGGATTCATGACTCAAATTTATATAAACTCTCAAAATTGCAGCCAAAAACGATGTCATATGAGGGAGATATGAGTTTTCAAAGATGACATCTGAATTCTGCCAGCAAACAGGTTTCGTGAAGAAACGAGTTCAAATTACGTTCCGAAGCATCTAAACCGATATCCAAGTTTTTATTTCAGCAATTTAGCTCCTCTAAGTCAAAGCTTGAAGATTTCATGCAAGGCTATTTCTTCTTTTTTAGGAAAATAGTTATTGAAGTACTTAAATGTAAACAGTCTACTTAATGGAGGACTATTTTGTAAAATAGAGACCTAGGGTTTCCTAGGATATAAAAAGAATGAGAGAAGAGAAGTGGGGCAGCCAGCCAAGGAGAGAAAAACGCCCCCTTCCTCTAAGAAACCCTAAATTATGCATTCTTCCTTCTTTTTGATTAGTTGTTCAACAAACATGCAAGGCTAAACACTTTTTCTTGGTTGCAAGGACACGGAAACCTTCGGATTTCAAGAACTGTGAGATTTATTTTACCTTTTCTTTTCAGTTTATATGATGAATATGTTTGTTCTCCTATGCTTATTTTTCCTATGATCGTTTATTTTAATTGCTAGAGCGGACTCTAAGTTATTATTGTAGACAATCTATTGTTAAGTTTGATATCAAAACCGGAGTTGTGGTATATGAACTTGTGAAGCAACTGAGTTTAATAATTGTGGCGGATCTACGTTATTAATCTTAGGGAGAACATTCAATCAAATCAAACATAGACTGCGGACAGTTATGTTTTCTTGATTAATCAACTTATTTAGTTCTTAAGGCTGCCATTTAATTAAATTACTAGTGCGGACACTGTGGATGTTTGATGGTTAGGGCTAGTTATACGGCGGATCCGTTAACTAACCAATGTTAAGAAGAGATAAATATTCAGAATATAAATTGATGTTTCGTTTCCATGATCAGTTCTGATTTCTGTAGGTGGATGTGTGCTTGTGACCAAGGTTTGTTCTCTTGATAATTTTCTGATTTTATTAAATTTAGTTTGATAGTTTTCTGTTTTCTTTTACTTTAGCCTAGATAATGTCCAAACCCCCCCCAAATTACATATCATCTAGCATAAAAATCTAACTTGAATCTTCCTCGTGGGATCGACCCCTTGCTTGCTCTATACTATCTTGTGTGTTGTGTTTGAAGCTAGGGTAATTAATTTGTGCGACCGCGACATCGCAACAGATATTATGGAGCATACACCCTAAGGATATGTTCTAGTTCCTTTATGTGAGATATAGGGTAGGTTTACTACCTGGTCTCTAAAAAAGGGTCTCTTGTTGTCCCAGTGATCGCCCTCGTAAAAGCAATATGGGGGTTCAACATATAGTGGGATGACACGTGTACCAATCACTATCAGTCTAAACACTCAGTAAAGAGTTGGGGTTTACACAAACTTAAACCTTGACTCAAGTCATAAGACAAGCTGCTAGTTTCGCACTTAACTTAAAGTTAAATGTGTGTGCCCTAAAAAAGATAATAATAATAAAGTGATGCATAACTATATCATGTATGACAGAATGTAAAGATGCATTGTAAAAATTTTAAACAAAGTATCATTCATATAAGAAAACAAAAACCAATAACACAGCATAAACAAACAAATTACCAAGCCTAGTCCTAAGTCCCCAGCGGAGTCGCTTTCCTGTCGCACCCTCGCGGCGGAGCGACAATCCTCGATTGATTTTGGGTTATTTGTTTTGTGTAAAAGAGGAGTCGCCACCTAGTATTATGGTCACTAGGAAACCTAACTGGTCTTTCAGATATTCTAAAGCAAGAGACTGGTTGCCTAAAAAGAAGGTATTAGCACCCCTAGTACGCCCTACCTAAGGTAAGCTGCTTGGTGTTTGGTTTGCCTTATAATTGCTATGGTGTTGTTGTTTTTTTAATCCTATCTGTTTTCCTAGGTTTGGTTCAAACTAAATTAATTAAGATAAAAATCCAAGGAGATTCCATGTGCTTCAAAAGCTCATTTTTCCCTTAGTATTTCAAGAGTTTGCGACTCGTAAATCGCAAAGAGGAGGGACAAAAGTTTAGAAATCTAGAGCTCTTTAAAAGCCTATTTTTGCCTTAGTGATTTATATTCTCACGGCTCGTAAACCGTGGAGTAAAAAAAATTGAAATGTCCTTGATTATAATCAAGGCTTCTTTCAAGGATGTATGAGGATTTATTATTCCTAGAAAATTATTTTGGATATTTACCACTCAGGGTTTCTTTATCCAAATATTAACAGTGAATAACAACAAATTATTCCCAATAATATTTTGGATATTCGTCCTTTAAAGATTTCTTTATCCAAACATTAGTGGTGAATAATAGATGAATCCCCCCCAAGATAAGATTTTTATGTTTTTTAGAATATTGGCCAATATCCTTGTTGTAAAATCTAGAAATACAAGAAAATAATTTTTTTTATGTTTAAGAAATCCATGCGAAAACACATTTTCGAAACTTCCAATATTTTTTGTATAAAAATAAGCGTTCGAAACATGTTAGGGTATTGGCCGTATGTAACATATAAGAAAAATTTTAATTTTTTTTTATCGAAAGACAAGCATCACAATTAAACACAAAAAAAAATCGCAATTAAAGCTAACCAACCGTCATATATATTCTAAGATTTATAATAAGCTTAAAGCAATTTTTTTAAAAAAATCAGAGCCAACTCATCCCACGCAGACAACAAGAACAAAAATAAAACTGGAGCAATCACTAAGAAAAAAAAAACAATGGCCGGCTGATTTCTTCTCCAGCGGATGTAAGGAAAACAAAAGGAAAGTTTCTAAATGTAAAAGTTCCTAAACATGAAAGACAAACCCTTTTTACATGGACAGTAGCTAACTCAAACATCATGGAAGAAATTGACAAGTGCTGGCTTTGTCTAAACAACAATCAATTATTCAGAGGGAAGAAAAAGTTTCACAACTGAATGACCAACGAATGCCTATAAAAAAAATAACAAAGAAAGAGAGATTGGGGCCTATACTTGCAGATCCTTTTGCAGCAAATAATGACCAGAGACCGAAAGACAACTCATGTGTGCCTCCTTAGCTACTAGTAGATGACGGAAGAAACAAAGATGTTGAAGCTGATGTGCTGGTGAGTTGAACGTTCTTCTTCTCTTGCTTTTACTGATTTCCTCATCGCCTGCCTCTCCTTTCTCCTCTCCTTTTTTTTCTTTCATTGTGACAAAAGGATGTATGAGAACCAAATGCTCTATGGATCAAAGAAAGAAACCCCTTTGTTCCCCTATTACCTGTATTTTTTTTACTCCCTGCCTCTCTTGCATTTTCCTTCTCTTTATTTTGCTATTTTTTTTCTTTTTTCTCTTCTACTGTCAATCTTCCCAACCTCACAGTAACACTGGCGAATGAAAGAAACTTTCTCTATTCTCTGCGTTTTTCTCACTTATTGTCTGCCTCTCTATCGTATTTTTTCTCGTCTTTCTTTTTGCTTGTTTTTCTTGCTCTTTTCTCTCCGTTTTTCTCATCCTCTTCTAGGTCATTAGAGGGGCTTATAGTCTAACACATCTCTATTTAGAAAAGATTTAATGCATTAATTCTAGGATGCAAATCCCTACTGATTTGTAGTTAAAAAAACGCAAAAAATTACGACAGCAACAGAATCAGTTTTTTTTAATGCAAATTCTAAAGGATTTATCCAACCTTAAAAACAAGATAACGAAAGAACGAATTTAGTATTATGAAGACCCCTGGTCAGTCTAAGAAACCTGATGATTTTGGCAGCAAAAGGGGAAGATAAAAAGAGTAGAAAACAACTCAAACAGGTTTTGAAAAAAAAATATTTCTTTCTCCTCTGCTTTTGTTAAATTTCCAGCAAACATGAGCTACACTCTTACACTCGGTTCAAAATGGGTATACACCATCTCCAACACGTGGGGTCCAAAATTGTGTAACAACACTAACAATGAATTTCGCAGTTAAAATAGATTTTTCATGCTAAGGGGTACAGATTTTATCACTCAAATATGTTCAACTTATTTCCATAATGTATACGCACAAAGATAAAACCTTAAATGTCATTAGCATGTATAAAGTCTAAATTCCTCCTTTTTTTTAGCAAAAGTGATCCTTACCTAAAAGCTTTATAACTACTAATTGATGTTTTGTTCTTACAAACTCAAGTACAATATCACCCTTCATCATGTAATCTCTTAAAAAGTGATGTCTCACTTCTATATGTTTTGTACATGAGTATTGTATAGGATTCTTAGATAAATTTATTGCATTAGTGTTATCACATTTAATAGATACATAATCAATATTAAGTCCAAAGTCTTTTAAGGTTTGTGTCATCCATAAGTTTTGTGCACAACTACTACCAGCTGATATATATTATGTTTCAGTTGTAGATAGGGTTATTAATTTTTGTTTCTTACTTGCCCAAGATACTAGTAATGATCCTAAAGAATGACATATTGCACTAGTACCTTTTCTATCAACCTTACACCCGGTAAAATCAGCATCTGAAAAGCAATTCAAACTCAAATTACTTCCTTTTAGAGACCGCAACCCTAAATTAATTGTACCATGCAATTATAAAAAAATTCATTTTATAGCACTAACTTGGTATTCTTTAGGACATACTTAAAAACATGCACCTAGACAAACACTAAAAATAATATTTGGTCTATTTACAATTAAATATAAGAGTGAGCCAATCATACCTTGATATTTGGTTATGTCTATGTTTTTACCATTTTCATCCATATCAAGCTTGGTTGATGTTCCCACGAGTGTGTCGGCTTCTTTGACATGTTCCATATCAAATCAGTTTATTAGATCCTTGAAGTACTTTCTTTGGTTGATGAAAATGCCATCTTTTATCTGCTTGATTTGTTATCCAATAAAGAAGTTCAATTCTCCCATCATGCTAACTAAGTCTTCACTTGCTTTGTATCTTGGACTTATTGATTATTTTTTTATTTAGTTCTTCATGCTTGTTGATGTGATCTTTATATAAAACATTTTTAAATTTATTCTTAACCAAGCATATCATTAATTCATTTTCATTCAATTGTTATTATTAAAATATATAAATATTAATATGTGACCTAAAAATCAATAATTTGCCCTTCATTGATTATGATAAGGATCAAAGTCATGTGATGGTGATGATGATTGGGTTTGATCTCATAAGGATAATTCGACTATAGATTTTTATTGGGAAGAAAAACAAAGAAAACAAAAAGAGTGACATGTGTTTGTTAAGAGAGTATGCTCCTAGAGGGATAATTCTCTCTTTTTCTCTAAATGAAGGAATATTTGTTGAAGTGTGAGAATAAGGATATAGGGTTTGGTTGCTTTTATGTGTGAAGAAAAGAGGCAGAGGTTTGAAAGTTAACATAAGAAAGATGGGTAAGCAGCCAAGAATAAGTTGATGGGAGCTGATAAGAGAGGAAATGGCTATGATTGTGTGGTAAGTCCAAAATGCTTTTGAAATGAGATAAAATTAGGGAGGGAGTGCTGATAATTTTTTTCTTCATTTTAATGTTATTTTCTTTTAAAAAATCTAGGTTGACTCTCTTGACTCGGGACATAAGGTTAGGCTTATGTTAATTTTCGAGTCGAGTTTTAAAATTATAAGTATAAGCGATAAAAGAAATAAAGTTGTTTGGAACCAATTCTCTACTATAATTGAATTCAATTATAGTATTTAATTTGAATTCAATTCATAAATAAATTGAATTCATGTATTTGAAAGAGATAAAATTCAATTCATTTTATTTTATATATTACTCTCATTATTTTGATCTTATTTCTTTAAAGGTCTTAAAATAAAGTGCTAGATGAGTATTCTAGAAAAGTTAGTTTCAATATTAAATTTTTGTTTTTTAAAATTGTAAATCAAAGGTTTTGACCTTTGGTTTACTTTTGTAATATTTTTAGAGATTAAATTCTGTTTAGAAATTATTTTTTAACATTTAAAGAGAGTTTCAAACATGAGATTTTATTAAAAAACTTTAAATGAATTCAATTAAGAGAATTTCAAACATATTGTAATTAAAATGAAAAATATTTACGTCGTTAGAAAAATGAGTTGATCATTATACAAGTTCATTTCAACAATATTGTAAATTAATCGTTATACAAGTTCATTTCAACAATATTAAAGATTATTACTCAATTATTGTTTGAGAGTCTGACCCAAATAGATATTTTTTAAAAATTAATTTTTAAATTTTTAAATTATTTTTATATATTTTTAAATAAAAAATATTTTAAAAAATAACGCTTTATCTATGTTCGAGGCTGAGAGAGAAGGAGATAAAGGGAGTTATTAGGCTTGAACACTAAAGAGCCTTTGTGTTGAATCCATCCTCCAGGTATTTGCTCTTTGAATTGTTTGTTGTTGCTTTCAATTCTTTCAGAGTTTCAATGAAAACAATGTATTCTAATCTAACAAAAGGTCAAGCATTTCCCTTGGCTAGAGAAACCCAAATGTCTAAAACCTCAGTCTTTGCCAATCGCGTCTCATTCAAAACCCTCACTAAACCCTCTATGTGTCCAGTTTACAACACTTTCACATGGGTTTGATCACAAATCCAATAACGTTTTCAACTTTGTGAGACCAACAAAAACTGATACTGGATTTCAGTGGAAGTTCATAAAAACGGGTGGGTTGGCTAGAGCCAGAAGTATTTCAGGCGGGTTTAGAATTAGAAGTGTAGTGCATTGTTCTGCTAGAAGTTTTTCTAGGTTGTTTTCGCAGAGAGTTGGTGAAGGGAGTGATGTGGTGAGAGTTGGAAAGTCACTTGCTTGGTTAAATTCTAAGAAAGTTAAGGAAGCAAAAGGGTTGGAGAAAGGGTCAAGTGGAAAGAGTAGTCATTCTTCTCGCGGGGGGGGGGGGGGGGGGGGGGGGGCGGGATCCGTGAAAAGATGGGAGAAAGTCGGTGGTGGCCCTTCTTGGGTGGAATCGGGGAAGAGGTTAGAGAAAGGGACTGTTGCGGAAACTGGCTACTTATCTTGGGAGGAGTCTAAGAAAAGATTAGAAAAAGTGGCTGAGAAACTGATCGATCTTCTTGGGAAGATTTGGCAGAAGCTGTTCCTGGGAAAAATAATAGTCATGCGGTGGGGAATAAAGAAAGTACAAGGAGAGTGGTAGGTGTTGTTAAGGACAAGCTAAGTGGTTATGGTTACAATGAAAGGGAAGATAGTGTTGTGTTGAAGGAGGAGAAGCAGAAGAGGAACTAGAGGTTGTTGGTGATCCAAGATGGGATAAGATAAACAATAGGTTCAGAGGAATGATGGGCGTGGAAGGCCGGGCTGAGAAGCCTGAGTTTCAAAGGTGGAATAAGAGGAGAATCGGGGAAGAAAGACATGGAAAGAGGCTACAGAATCGACTGTTCCGAAGATTGTTGATGAAGGGGTTTATGGGGTGGGTCCTGTTTTGGCTGCTTTGTCAGCTGGAAGAAGAGAATTCTATGCATTGTATATTCAAGAAGGGTTGGATTTGAGTGGCAATAATAGGAAGAAAATGGACAAGAAAAGGTTTGAGAAAGTGTTGTGGATGGCTAAGAAACTGGATTAAGCACAAAGGAAGTTTCAACATGATCTTAATATGTTTGTTGGTAATCGTCCCGATCAAGGCCTTGTGCTTGATGCATCTCCACTGGAGATGGTTAAAATACAGGAATTAGATGCTGTTTTACACGATGAAGAAAAAGGTTTTCTTTGGGTAGAGCCTTGGATGAGGTTACAGATCATCAGAATCTGGGGGCAATTATCAGGTCTGCTTACTTCTTTGGGGCTTCAGGGGTGGTGCTATGTGCAAAAAATTCAGCTCTATTGAGTGGAGTTGTGAGCAAAGCAAGTGCAGGTTCACTTGAACTAATGGAGCTTAGGTGTTGCAAGAATAGGATGCAGTTCTTACATCATCAGCTGAAAATGGATGGCGAGTTCTTGGTGGTTCTGTTTCTTCAAAAGCCGTTCCCCTGAATGAGGTTTTGCCTGGTCAACCCACAATCCTTGTTTTGGGCAGCGAGGGCACTGGTTTGAGGCCATTAGTGGAGAGAGATCATGTACTCAATTCGTTCGGAACCCTGGAAACATTCCTGTGGATGCAACTGTGGGAGGTGATGAAGTGGGAGGTGAAGAAATAAATCTTGAGTGCTCGAGTGCAGAGTTTGGTTCTTTTTTGGCCGTGGAGAGCTTGAATGTCAGTGTTGCAGCAGGTGTGCTTCTTCACCATTTAATTGAGAACAACGACGAGAATCTCTGCATAGGCCATACTTCACGGTTATACTTGAATGACTTTCCGTGGATGTTTTGCATAACACGTCCAGCTGAATTTCAGTTACAGAAAATTAGTTCTTTTCTCGTTCCCTCCTAGTATAGTATATAAACACTGCAATTTTATCAGCGTTGTCGAAATTTCTTTGAAAATTGAGGTAGATTAAAAGTTATGCTCTTCTATGGCATTTGGGAAACATGCATGATAGAACTTTCACTTTGTATCTCCAATTGCTATAGCAAGAGTTATCTCATCAATTATCTCATCAAAAATCAAATTCCAGTTATCTCATCAATTATCAAATGCTTTACTGATCGAACTGTCTATCATTTTGCTGCAAATATTTAGCAATTTTCAAGGGGACTGGGGTCAGCTTGACACTCTTTTATTGGTTAGCAAGAGAGAGACAAATGTTGCATCGAGAAGTAAACCATGGGATCTGGGCCTTTTCTGCTCCTGCATTTTCAGTATCCAAGTTTCTTCTCCCATGGATTTTCTCCTGTATATGAAACTGCCAGTGGGTTTCATGGAACGAAAATCTCCCCGCTAGTAAATTTTGGTATTATTAAGACACACACACATATACAAGGCATTAGCAGGGGGTAAACTTTATAGTAAACCAGGTTGAGTTGCTGAAAAGTATTCCAGAGGAGAGAAAAACTTCTCCAAAGTTTGAACAACTAGATCTTTTATCTTGAAAAGTTCTCTGTTATTGCGAGCTGTGAAAGAAGACGGATATCATGTAGAGGAAAGGAAGCATAAGCCTGGAAGCTGCAATTTAATCTAGCTGAGGTGATTGTTTTTTAATTAAAAATACATCAAAATAATAGAAAAACACTTAAAAAAACATCAATTTAATATCTTTTCCTACCAAACCAAATGGGGAGATGAGCCAGCTTTTCACTATGCAGTTTCGTAGTATCATGTTTCTTGTAGTAATAATTTGCTAGAATAGTTGATATCTTTCCCTGCTCTCACCAGAAAATATTTAGGCTTGTGCTTTAAATTTCAGAGACGCTGCTCTTGATAGCTCTAGTCTGAAGCACGAGGGAACCTTATCCTAAATCGAACGTCTTATGACATTCAACACTCACTACACAAACCCTAATCCTCTAAAATAATGTTTTGAGATGCTGATAGTTTCAAATTTGCTGGGCACAACCCAGATATATCAATTTTCACTTGGTTTTGACAGGGGGCAGGGACATATGCGTGCACGAGTATCCATTATCCAATCCCTACAATGATGATAAAAATACTGACCCGAAAAATGAAACCTGGATAGCATCATATATGAAGTAACATGTGTCTCAAGGAAAAGAAAAGAAAGGGCTATTTTGTTCCCCACTGGATATGATCATACAGGCGTATATTAATTCGCTTTTGCAATGCCGTCCATTGATGGATGCTCTCTATCACTAATTATGTCTTCATCTCTATAAAACGTCGATGGCTGTTGAGTGCTTATGCATACATAAACTTTGCTTCTGTTTTGGTCCTTAATGCTTCACTTTGTTCAAAAGCTGTGCTCATGTATTTGTACTCCCATTACCTTTACAGTGGTTGCGATATCAAAAGCATCAATATTTGCCGTATCACTTTGTTCAAAAGGTTGTTCCCTGAGGAGGTCTAGCCTTTTGGTCCTGTGTGGATACGGCAACCTTCTTCAATTGAACCAGCAATACCACAGTAGTCAAAGGGATCTATCAGAAAAACAAGGACAATAAATTCTCTGCAGTTATCCAGGCTTCCCAGATAATAGAAGGACCAGACATTCAAGGGAAAAGCGTTCTTGCATGGTAGGCCACCTTAATCCATAAAAGAAGTTGTCTGTTTGGTTTCAAGGGCATTTTGATGAGGTCCCCTTCTTTTATAAACTTCACTATGCTGGAAATCAGTAGCCATGCCTGATGGATCCCCTTGTTGCCAGCCTCATCATCGAATTCAACTTGAACAGCATCCTTGCTGCCACTTGGAGTATAATTGTTATTATATCTTCACTAATGGGATGATAAGTGTGTTGTCTTGATAATTAAGAGAGCTGGTATGGTATATATTTTGACCATTTGCTAAAAAAGAATACAAAAATCAAACTTCAAACGTGAGAAGTGGGAAATAGGAGGCAAAAAGCCAACAAATCATCCATCAGAACGAGCAACCAGATGACAAATAGACTGGTAGGTTTTGGTTGAAATTATCAAATGATGATAGACTGGCATTGCTAACCTAATCCCTGGGAAGCAAAAGCTGGCAACCTTTTGACAAGGGATATTAAATTATTCAAGAATTTAATATACGTCCTTCCAATATTTTCCAAGAATTTTAGAGGCATAGTCACGTGGCCTAAAAGACACGAGATCGAAATTATTCAAGAATCCACATGGGCTTTCTTCACATCAAACTCTCTTTTTTTTTTTTAATTCTATTGTTTCGACGAGGGATATTAAATTAAAAAAAATACATCTTCCACTGTAAAATATGAGAGAGATCATCATTTATTCACACAATGTCCTTTTTATTAGTTTTTTTTTTTTCATTTTGATCATTAAATTTTTTATTTTTTATTTTATTATTTAATAGTGTATTGATTGGAATTTAGGATTGATAATTAGTTTCAATTTACCTTTTCCATCGTCATCACGATTATCACACTAAACGTGAATGAGAATCTCTAAAAATTAAAGGGAAATATAAAAAATTAAGTCACCACCTAGATTTTTAAAGAACAAATAATCCTAAAAATACATTGATTTCAAAGATTTAAGGAAGTTATTGGTTATGACTAAGAGAAGATAAAAATCACTCTTACCTTTGTTATGTGTTTTCTTCTAAATTTAATTTACACATGCCATTAACTATCTAAATTATTTTCTAAGCTTATTCGTAAGTTGTTTATTGTTGAAGGATATTCTTCGAGTTAGCCTCGGGCTCTAAATCAAAAGTCTCACAACAATTTATTTTAGTTTTTTTATTTATAAATATTTCTTGACCTTTTTATGACTATGACAAAAAAAAAAAAGATGAAAAGAATGCTAGGCCCGTTCCATGTTGGTCCCTACTTAAAGGAGACTCGTGGACTTATTATTAACCTAGTTATTTATTTTAAAAATATTGCGCTAGGTTTATGTTCGTCTCTAAAACTAGAAGATATACTAACCTAACCATTAAAATCAAGTCTTTAAAACATGACACTAACTTAGCAACCACTCGTTGTTGAACTAGTTTTAAGGTTTTAAAGAAAAACATGCTATGCCTATGTCAGTTTTTAAAAACTAAGAGACACTTCGACCTAATTATTAGAACCAAAGATTAATAAAAAAAAAATATGATAATAACTTGATGAAAACTCATCAATGTTGTTTTTTTTTTTGAAAATAAATATTTACACACACATACACACATGAAAGTATATTTTATGAAGTATAACTAACACTAATATAAAACCAATAAAAATAAAATAACATAAAAGTAAAATGATAAATTTCATGGATGAATAATAACCTACTGTAAAAAATATTTTGTTACACATATATGCATATGTAAAAAGAAAAGAATACAATTTTATAAAACAAAGCTAATGTGATTGCGAAGTGAACAAAACTAAAATAAAAATGCATAGATAAACAGTAATCATGCACGAACAGTGCATTGTGCATTATTTACATTTATATAAAAAAATGCAAAAACCCTACTGGAAAAGAAGAAAAGAAGGATTTGTCTCACTTTGGGGCTGGTTCAAGGGAGGAGCTGTTGTGTTGACAAGGACAATAGTGTGGCAATGATGGTATGATTTTCGGTGTTTTCTCTCTCTACTTTGAGCTTTTCTCTCTTTGGTTTTTGCCTAATTTTCTCTTCCTTTTCCTTTCTTTCTTGTTCTCTTTTCCTCCCGCTACTTCTTGGTTCATAACGCTTCTACTTTGAGTTTTTTTAGGTTTTGATTTTCTCTCTCTCTTTGTCATTCCATTTCTTCCCTTTTTCTTCCAATTCATATTATGGCTCTCTTCTCTCCGCTCAAGCTCCTTTTCTTCTCTTTATTTCTAACTTGGCATTTTCTCTCTAAGTTGGCTCATATTGTTTCTTGCATTGCCCCTTTATTTATGGGCAATGATGAAGCTTTTGTAACCTTTCTTGGTGGAATGTCTGTGGCCATCAATTCTCGTAGGTCAATTTCAACTCTTTATTATAGTTGTAAATTTTAGCCAAACATGATTGTGTTGCCCTCTTTGCATTAGTTTTGCAGTGATTTCAGAGGGTCAGAACATGTATTTTTTTTTATTATCATCGACAATGTAGTACACATGCAAGGGAGGGGAATAGTGTGTTGTTTGGTCTTTTTTACAAGTGTGGGAAAGAGAAAAAAAGGTCAAATTCGAGCTAAAACTATGAAAAAAATAAGACAAAGTTGCAAACCTCATTAAGAAGAAAAAGGTACTATTTTGGCCATGCACTAAAATGATGTCATTTTGATGCTTTGACCTCTTTTTTTTCCTGATTTTTACTATAAAATAACACCGTTTTGCCCAAAACACATTGTTTTATTTAAATAGAATTTTCAAGTTTAAAAATAAATCCCTTAATTTCTCTGTATTTTTTTGAAATTTGATTATTGGATCTTTTTTTTTAATTTTTAGTCAATTTCAACCTTTTTCTCTTTATTTATTTCAATTTAATCCCTAACTATATTTAAAGTAGTTTTTGTATGTTGCTTCATTTTCCAATTCAGTAATGACTTTTCAATTTTCATTTTTTAACCAATTTCAATCATTTTCCCTTAATGTTTTCTCAATTTCATCCCTATTTGCTTTAAAAAGGTCCTCGCACATTGACACATTTTCCAATCCAATCTTTGGCTTTTCAATGTTTAGCCAATTTCAATCATTTTCTATCAATTTCTTCTCAATTTAATCTCTAATTGTGTTTTTTTTTCTTTTTTGTTTCATATATATTCTTTTGGGATATTTAAAAGGGGTAAAAAAAAATCTAATTATGATAGCTCCTTTGTCTTTACAATACTTATAGTATAAAGTCTATGAAAATTTGGTCAAGTTTATTACCCAAGAGACTCTTATATTGAGATTCTTGTTGCTAAAATTGAGCAAACACATCCTTATAAATTAAAGCATTCTTCAACATTAAACAAGTAGAATCCCACCTTGTTGGGCAATCAAACCCTTTTTTTTTTGTTATAAGAATATGAACATGGTGAGTTTTTCATCGAACTGTTTCTCTTTTCGGTGAAGTTCTCCAATAAAGTATACCCTTTCTAATTCTTTCAATCTCATTCTTAATTACTTCTAACTCATATTTAATTATTAGATTTAAAATATAAACACAATACCATATATGAATCAAATTTAATCTTAAAGAACTAGCTTATAATTTATCATTCAACTTGAGTATGAAGATGTTATTAGTTATGTATTTTTCAATTGTAATTGTTGAAAAGTTTGTATCAAAATTCAAATCCATTAAAAAAACCAATCAAAACTTTAGCTAACACTACTTTTATACGAGGACTTGATACATAAGCAAACATAAACCAAAACACTTAATAGATATGTACACAAAATATTTGCAAAACCTAACACAACATAAACTAAAAAACATTTATATAAATATGTGGTGTCATAACTTATTTTTACCTTCATTTTTCTCAATGTATTTTAAGTTTCTAAGAAACTATCTTTTCATTGCGATTTAACCAATTCATGATCATTTTATGTTTTTTGGTGCTTTTACTTATCTTATTTTGTGTGGTAATTTTTCATATAAAAAATAATAAATAAATAAAAAGAAAAGGAAAAAATAAAGAGTGAAAGGGCAAGCAAAGAATTGGGGACTATAAAAAAAAACAAAGTTTTGTGAGATCAAATAAGATAATGGGGAATCAAATAATATAATTCAAATATTAAAAAAACAAAAAGAGGGATTATATTTCATAAAGTAGAGATTCAAATAAAATTAGAAAAAATGTAGAAGTAAAGAAACAAATAGTTTTAGAAAATTACCAATTATGTATCTCATTAAAGTGAAGAAGTAAAGAAAGAGATCATGCATGGTTTAAAAATAAAAATAAAATCTTTGACTACAAATTTCTATAGTTTAATATCCTCATTCAAGAATGAAAGAATATAAAAATCTTTTAATATTTTAATTTTATTTTCCAAATTGAGAGGGTTCTCAACACTATAAATTGAAGCATAAGAAAAAAAGATGCACACATTAATGAAACATATAGAAAGAGACTAGAGAAACCCACGAAAAGAAAAAAAAACAAAAAAAAAAAGAAGAAAAGAAAACCCTAGCCTCCATCTTCCTTTTTCTATTTGCTCAAAACAAACAAGACAAGTCATTTCCCTTCTTCCTTGTCGGAATTTGATAACACAACTCACAACTATCACCAAACACACAAAACCTATCTTTAATCTCTAACATGAACTCATATTTGTCAAACACCAATAATTATTAGCACTACCCAACCACCTCAACAACCCCTCTTCTCATGTCGAATGGCCACCGACAAGCCATCTAAAATAGCAATAACCACCCCAAGCAACGAGCATGTGAAGAGAGAGAAAATAAAAGAGAGACCAAAACCTCTCTTGGTTGGATCTCTCTCTCGGAGTAGTGGTGGACTTCATCGATGATGTATAAAAGAAGACAATGAGGACGTGTACCCGATCTAGTAATTCATATACCTTCCTCGATCACAGCGCATATAACTATATTGAGTAATTCCAATCACACATCCATATGTGGAAGTCACACACCACCACTACTTAGTCCTAATTCCAATAGCTTCTAGCCAATTCTAGTAGCTTTCGAAGGTTGTTTTCAAATGCTGAATGACTATATCTACTTATTTTAAATAATTGTTCATTGTATTATTGATATTTGTATATAATACGATAAATATTTGAAGTGTTGGGATCCGTGTTGTGTGGAAACCTAAAAGACATGAAGCCACAAATGATTTTTTTGTCAGGTTGGGATAAGATTGAGAGGACAAATTGCAATAGATTTATCTGAAATATAATTATTTGGTCTCTATATAAATTTTATGTTAGCTGATTTTCTAAAATTTCCTTGTGATTTTACCATTAGTATACATACAAATGATTTTAATGATTATAAGAATAGTGACAAGAACCTCTTAAAGATTAGCTGAAAGCAATACTTAATAAAAGCAACACAAAGGAGAATCTCTTTGGATTTTGGTAATTATATCTACAGCATGCCTTGAAGCTAAAATGGGCAATGACAAGGCCACAATCCTCGGCAACATAACATAAAATAAGGTGTAGCCAATTCGAGCGTATAACAAGGACAAAATGGGACATCTTAAACTATAGGGTTCAAAATAAAACAGTGGTGAAAGTACAAGGGGCAAAAACATTATTCATGTTTCAAATTCAATATATTCCGTCACTCTTGTTAGAACCCACCCTTGTCTAACGGTCTCTCCCTCTGTTTTGTCTGCTCCTCCAACAATTATTATTACTGTAAAAATCACGCGGTCTCTCAATCCTCTTCGTCTCCTTCCTCGCTTCTCCTCTCCTCCAAATATTGAATAAATAAGATTGACGGAGAGAGGGGGGGAAGAGGAAGCAATGACGGGGAAAGAGGCGATGGATAGTGCCTTCCTCTTCTCCATGAGTAAAGCGTTCTGTAGTCCTCTCGCTGTTTTTATTCAGATCCAGGTGTGTTTCTTCCTTCTTATTTTTAGATCCATCCCGCAGCGCACTGCTTCATTTCTCACATTGCTGTCGCAACACACTGCTTCTTTTCTTTCCTTGTCGCTTGTCATTCATTTTTATAGGTTTATGGATTAGCTGGATTGGGTCTTAAAGCTTTCAATTTTAATTCATGCATAAATGAATAATAAGCTGGGTTATGGAAGTCCTACATTTGGATTCTGGGCTCCTCTGGGTTTGCTTTCTCCATCAAACTTGGCTGGATAGCTATTTACCCTCTCTAAGTATCACTCGTCAAGAAGCAAAAAGGTTTCCCGTTTTCTTTTGTATATAAATCTTACCAGCTCTACGCCCTCTTTTCTCCTGCTGCAGGGATGTGCAATTTGCTTACTTCTGGCTCTTGGGTGGGCTTGTGCTGCCTATGTCAGGTATTGAGATCTAGCGAATTTAGTTTTGAAAATGATTTGTAATGTGTTGTTCTTTGAGACGTCACCTACATCTTCTCCTTTCTCGCAGGAATAGAGAGATCAAACGGATAAAAGATAGTATGAGAGCTGGCAACAGCTTTTCATTTCTTTGCCATGACATTACTGAACTTGAGCACTCTTATCAGACCAATCTGCCTAGGGTTACAGTAGTTATGCCTTTAAAGGGGTTTGGAGAACATAATCTGCACAATTGGAGAAGTCAAGTGAGTTGTTCACTGCCGGCTTTCTTTTCTCTCTTCCCCTTGACAGAGAGGGAAGCTGTTCAACCCTTTTCTGTTTTGCTGAGGTTTTCATTAAATTAGTTAAACCGCTGATTTTTCCATTCCTTGTTTGGGAAGAGAAGAGTTGGGGTCAAATGAGTATGTGCTGTATATTTCATATTCTAGTTTGATATATGCACTGTTGTTTTCATTTTCTGCTATGAGCTGATACATAGGCATCCTCATAGAGCGCTTTTTTTTTTTTTAAAGGTATATATCTTCCTGCTTGGTGTAATTATGCTCAAACTCTCCTTTTGATTGTGAAAAGTTATACAATGTTAAGAGAGCCATTGTTTATGACGTAGGTATTGTTAAGTGCAGGTAACATCTCTTTATGGAGGTCCGCTAGAATTCCTTTTTGTTGTGGACAGTACAGAAGACCCTGCTTACTATGCTGTTTCTAGCTTGATATCAGATTTCAAGGTATATTTGTTTTCATTGGTTTATTCCAACACTAGTACTGAGAGAAATAAACTGCACATGCAGTATATGATTTGACACCTATGTAATTGGTTCCTTAGTTCCCAATTTATTGGTCCATCTTTGAAATCCCATCAATATAGTGGAAACTCATTAATTATTATTCATAGTAAAATGTGATAATCTTCGTTTCTTTGTGAAATATCTGAGATAACCTCGTAGAGTTAACCAAAATCATAAGTTTAGTCTCCAAGTCAACAAACAATTTGGCAAGTATCAAAGTATAAAGTATGAACTACCAGATATATAGACTTGCACAGCAAGTATCAAAGTATAAAGAATGAACCCAGATATATAGACTTGCACAGAAATATGGAGGCTCTCATTTTATTGATGTGAAAATCAGTAAAGCTGTCACTACATTTTTGTCCCTTGCATCCTTTAATTATATGTTGGTTCTGTGAATCACCTTGTGTACTGACTTGTAATTATTTTTCACATGAGCAGGATAGTATCGATGCTAGAATTGTTGTAGCTGGCTTATCAACGACCTGTAGTCAGAAAATTCACAACCAGTTGGTATGTAACATGTTTAGCATTTGTTTAATGGTTTTTGGCAATACCCTTAATACTGATTACCTGTTCCTTAATTTAATTTGTGTTCATACTCTTTTTCTTCATCTTACAATATAATGCACATGGCTATATATGAATTCTAATTTTTTTATGAAGTAGGAGTCCTATGCATAGATTAGTTGCCAAAAAGGTCTGTCATCACATGATGCTTTTACAAATTGTATTTTAGAAAACCAGGATATTGCAAGTTTATACAAAAGTTGATCCATTCTATACTTCGCATAAATTTTCTTCATTGGTCTCCTCTAGAACAACACTTTTGGTTAGCGTTTCACAAGTGCGTTATTCTGCTGTTGTCAAGATTGGTGTGGAGCAAATGCACAAAGACAGCAAGTATGTATTGTTTTTGGATGATGATGCTAGGCTGCACCCTGGTTCAATTGGTGCCCTAACTGCCGAGATGGAAAAAAATCCTGAGGTATGGGTCTTTGTTATGGTTGTAATGATGTAAACTATATTCATTTTATAATCTCAAGTTTTGTGCAATGGAATGCAGATATTTATTCAAACTGGCTATCCTCTTGATCTACCTTCTGGGAGCTTAGGAAGTTACTGCATCTATGAATATCACATGGTACAGCACCTTAATGACCTTTCCATATTTTTCCTCTTTCTATTTATTTCATTATGGTATTTCAAGCGAAGTTGCTGCTTCATTCCAGTCTTGCAGTTTTTTTTAACCACTAAATGCTAGCAAGTTAACTTGTGGCATTATTTACTTAAACTTGGTGAAGCGAGGAACACATGATTGCTGACCCCAGTCACAGCATCAATTTTTTTTTTTTTTTTTTTTTGGGGGGGGGGGGGGTGGGGTGGTGGGGGGGATGCAAGTAACTGGAATTTAATTTTCTTTGGCACACGGACACGAATTTCTTTCTAGCAAACTACTGGAGTGTGTGGAACTCTGAATTTGTAGGCTGATGCTGTTATGACTTAATATTGCTACCTTGCTTTTGATATTAGAGAAGCTTTCTTGGTTTTCATGGAGTTAATATGGTCATAACTTGTTCACATGTCGAATATTTTCTGTCACAGCCTTGTTCGATGGGGTTTGCCACTGGTGGAAAAACATTCTTTCTATGGGGTGGTTGCATGATGGCAAGTGGCTTCTACTACCTTATTAAGAATCTGTACAGAAGATTGAATGCTTTTTGATTGGTCTAGATTTTTCTTTTCAGATGCATGCTGATGATTTTAGGTATGACCGCTGTGGTGTGGTATCTGGTCTTCGAGATGGTGGATATTCAGATGATATGACTCTTGCAGCTTTAGCAGGTAATGAACTAATTTTCTTTGAAGACAGTTGTTTTGGACTTAAAATCAGCCTCTCTCAGTCTCCACTTCAAAACTTTATCCTATCATTCGGTATCAACTTTCTGATCACTACTTTCTGATTTTTCCTTAGGGGCTCATAAGAGGCTCATTACATCTCCTCCTGTTGCTGTTTTTCCTCACCCCCTTTCTAGTGATCTTAGCTTTTCAAGGTTTGTGATATTTGCTAGCTTAGGCTTAAATGTACTATATTTCATTTAGTGTTGACTTGCTGACTTTGTGTAGGTACTGGAATTACTTGAGGAAGCAAACATTTGTTTTAGAATCATATACATCTAAGGTTAACTGGATAATGAACCGTGCATTATTTTCTTCTCACTGCTATTTATCATGGGGATTCGTAGTGCCATACTTGATGGCCATGACCCATGTTGCAGCGGCACTGCAAATCTATATCCAAGGATATGCACGTGAGGAAACTACATTTGTTTCTAATGGTGAGCACATCAACTTTTCCCTCTCTACCTTTTTCTTTTCATGTGACGTGGGTTGGGGGCTTAGGTTGGAATCTACCAAGATACTAATATGGTTAAGTTTTGGATTGTTTTTAATGATAGGCCTTTTAGACCTTATGGTGGATTATTAGCATTTGGTAATGCATTAGCAATGATGGTGACATATGCTTTTTTATTGTATAGGCAATGCATCTCCATGCATTTAATTTTATTACAACCATATTTATTCTATATTGGAATAATAATTACTTTACAAAGCCATTACAAACACCCATAAAGTCTAGCTCAGATATAATGGGTTGGGTTTCTGGCTTTTGAAACCAGGGTACTAAACAACATTGGCACCTTTTTCCTTTGTCTATGGAACCGATAATTAAGAATTTTCATCTTTCCTTTCACATGCACAGGTTGCAATTTGCCCTGAAAAAAAGTACATAATACTAGGAATAGAAAGCTAGAGCTAGATCCCATTGTTATGTTAGGGCATTGACATGGTTCTTACACAAAAAATTTTGCAGTTTTACAGCTAAGAAAAATGCTTTTTCCCAGGGTTGTTACTAGTCACCTGCCTAGCTGCATGCACCTTTATAGAACTTTTTTCAATGTGGAACTTGACGAGGATAGAAGTTCAACTATGCAACATGCTTTCTCCTGAGGCACCCCGACTCTCCCTTGCTACTTATAACTGGGTCCTAGTAAGTACTTCTAGTTTATTTTGCACAATTGCAGTCTTGGTAAAATTCTTTGTGGACATGATATTAATGGTTCAAAAAATTGGTATTGCCTAGTATAAATGGGCCCTTTCTGTGAACAATTGCTAGCAGTGACTATATTTCTAAAGAAAACCATTGCACTAAATTTGTATCAAAGATTCACCAATTAAACATTGAAGGCTAATAACCAATTAGGCTAATTATATTTCCAAGTACTGTACTTGGGCCAATCTGACAGTTTACTTGTTATTAAGCAAAATGATTTGTCTTGGGCAGGTATTTATTGCAATGCTTGTGGATAACTTCTTATATCCAATATCTGCATTCCGTTCCCATTTTTCTCAGTCTATCAATTGGTCTGGTATCCGGTACCACTTGAAGGATGGAAAGATAAGCAAGGTATGCCCACAAATAATTTTTTTTTATAAAGAAAGAACAAAAAATTCGAAAGTGTAATCTTTTCCCATTTTAAGTAGCAGCAATTGCATTTGAGTAGCTCAGGTTTCAACTTTTAACGAGTTATATGCCCCTTTTTATTAGTTTGTATACTGGTGGGGGTGGTCTTTTTAAAGGGCAGGGAGTCCAAAATGAAAGATTCCCTTCACTTTCCATAGGTCAAGTCGTTCACGCTCTTTTTTTTAGATGAAGTTTAATTGTTATAATTTTTGAAGCGCCATAGAACTGGTTTATTTTAGTTCTGTTTTTATACACCAATGCTTGGGTTGTATTATGAGATTTATCATGGCTAGAAAAGGTACAAGATTGAGCAACGAAGAGAAACTGTGTTGTTGGCACTCTCTCAGCTGCTGTTCTTTTTAAATTCTGCAGATTGAAAGAAGTACGGGCCCCAAATACACAGACCTAGCGTGGAAAAAATTATATGGGAAGAAGGGAGCTCCTCCCAAAACATCATTTCTTGGTGCTTTGCTTAGAAGTTTGGAACAGTGGCGACAACCTAAGAAATTTGATGGCTAGAGTTCAGGAGTATCTTGTGAATTCCTTGGCCGCCTTTTAAGATCTGGTGGGTAGTTAAGGTTTGGGTAACAAATATTTTTGGTGGATTAAATTGTACTCTTGGATAGGTTGGATTAGTCAATGATTGATTGATTTTAGTAATTTAGGAATTCAGTCTCATTTTTTGATTCCTCCATTCAATCAAATTTGATTCTTCATCTCCCCTCAGTCTGGGTTGATTTTGTAACATGCACACATTTGTTTTGCCCTAAGATGACATTTATTTGTATTCGCTGCAGTTTGCAAAACTCATAGTGCTTCTGTTGTTTTTCCCAAGTCTAAAATTCAAATGCTGCCAGAAACCAGTTTCATTAGATACGGACTGGCAACAACTTGCAAGGGAAGGCATGATCTGAGCATTGCATAAAAAAAAAGGTGCATCAGCAAAGGCAGCAGTTACGTGACAGAAAGTAGAAGCCAATCGCAAGCAAGGTTTTCATTTTAACGTTAAACATCATTTGAATTTCTACGTATTTATACCCTAATTTTATAAAGTTAAAAAATCTTTAGAAATGAGATGGTGCAAACGACATGGATTTACAGTCTGTTTGGGAACGAGATTTTCTTTACTAAAAATTATTATATTTTATGCTTTCAGATTTTTAAAAATAATTTTTTTAAATAAAATAAAAAATATTATTTTGATATATTTCTAAGCGAAAAATACTTTGAATTGCAACCGCTACCACAATTCCAAACAAGCTCTTAGTTAGGCCTTTTTATTTTAGTGTCTTCCCTATAGAGTAAATAGATGTGGAAAGCCACGAGTGATTGAAAAACTTGTTTGATGATTATGATGTTCGTTCATGTTAATGACCTTGCCATTTCAGATCTCAAGGTTTATGCTATTAAGTTACATAGTTAAATGTATAAATCTATAATTGCTTATGGTATGATTGGAATGAAAATGTTACCAACCGTTGAAGAATCTAGTGAGAAACTGGTTCTTTAACAATAGTTGATGAAATAAAGTAATAAAAATATAACAAGAAGAAAGGAAAAGTGGACAGAAATAGAGTGATTCACCTAAATCTCTCTCTTTATGCATTTATTATTTTTCTCTCAGTTATTCATATTCTGTTACAACTAATATATCACACAATAATTGATGTGCCCATAATTGTAGGAATAGCATGCCTTAACAACACTACAAGCAAGAAAGTTAAGTGTGTTTGGTGTCTCAATGAATTCCAACAACGGTTATAATTTCAAATTGCCACAGCCTTTATCATCTCTTGTTCTTTATCTCTTGCCACACTTGTAGTTGCAATACATGATAATTCCCCTCTTCGCAACCACTTTATCCTTAAGGTTGAATTGAGAAAAACACAATGTCATTTACTCAACAATCTCCTAGGTAGCATTTATAAGTGAAAGCCCCTTCCAATGAACTAAGACTTAGGTAACAACTTGATCCTTTTACTTTGCAATCCTTCTATCCAGTATTGCTTGTAGTTGCAGGCCAAAAACCTGAGGTAGATTTGGCAGGGTACTTTGCACTAATCGGTTCCCTACATGCCTCCTAAGTTGGGATACATGAACTACTAGATGGATGGTAAAGCAGACTGGAAGCTCTAGCTTGTATGCCATAATTCCAATCTTGTCTATCACTAAGCAAAGCCCAAAAAACTTAACTAATAATTTTTGTGATGATCTGCGAATCACTAATTGCTACTTGTATTGCTGTAACATAATGTATACATAGTCCCCGATAGAAAAACTCCTTTCACTTCTCTTTTTATTGGCAAGTTGAGCCATCTTGTTTCGTGTAGTTCGAAGATGAACCTTAACTTGTGTAATCATTTCTTCCCTTCTAGTTAGAAGATCATCAACAAATTCCACCATAGAGTCATTAGGAAAATAGGGATAAGAGGAGGAAAACCATACAATACCTTATAGGGTGTCAGTTGGATAGAAAAATGAAAGTTTGTATTATACCACCATTCTACCAATAATAGCCATTTTGCCTACTGGTTTGGGTTGTCCCTAGTCATACATCTGAGATAGTTTTCAACTCATTTATTAAATACCTTTGTTTGATTATCGATTTGAGGGTGGTATGTAGATGAGTAGAGCAAATTGACCCTTTAGGCATTGAACATTTTATTCTAGAATTTGCTAAAAAACTCAGGATCCTTGTCACTAACTATTGATGTTAGTAGGCCATGTAATTTATACACATTATCCATGAATAGCTTAGCAATGGTAGGGGCTAAATACGAGTGGTTTAGGCTCATGAAGTGAGCGTATTTGCTGAATCGATTCAATACTACCATTATAACATCCTTCATTTCAGATTTAGGTAGCCCTTCGACGAAGTCCATGTTAATGTCAATGAAGGGAGTATAGGGAATGGGCAAAGGCTGTAGTAACCCAGGAGTGGCCATATTTTCATATTTGTTCTTCTGGCAGATAGTGCATTCTCTAACAAACTAGCGAATGTGCTTCAGTTGCTCTTTCTAGTAGAATAAACTCCCCACTCTTTTCGCAATAGCTATAACTCTTGAATGTCCTCTCACAACTAAGCTATGATATAATGAAATCAACCTCACTTGTAGTTCTAAATCATGTCCTACAACAATTTTACCTTTCCTGTTCAGATGACCATTGACCTAGGTGTAATGAGGGTGTTACCCTAAAGTGGCTTGTAAGTCCTGAATGATGGTTTGTAAGTATTGATCTTTTTCCTAAGACCTTGTAATCTCACCCATGATATTGGAAGAGACTGAAAAGATAACCATTGGGTAGAGTTCTTGATTAAAGTTCTTGAGAGGGTATTTGCTGCTATATTTTCCTTTCCCAACCTGTATCCTATCTCGTAATCATACCCCATCACTTAACTAACCACTAATGCTATATAGGAGTAATTATTTTTTGATCCAAGAGATATTTAAGACTTATGTGATTAGTGCGAATCTTAAAATGTTTTCCCTACATGTAATGCTTTAATTTGGTGACTACATGCATGATAACTAGCATCTCTTCTTCATAAATAGACATTGTTTGTTGTTTAGGGCCTAGATATTTGCTGCTGTAGGCAATACGATGTCTATCTTGTATTAGTACTACTCTCACCCCTACCATGGACGCATCTGTCTCTACAATGAACAATTTATTCAGGTCTGGTAGGGATAAGACTGAAGGCTTAGTCATCAATTCTTTGAGCAAGTTGAAAGCTTTGGTAGCTTTATGATCCCACATAAAAGCATCCTTCTTCAATAGCTATGTTAAAGGTTTACAAATGGAATTGTACCTTTTAAGAAATCTTCTATAGTAGCCCGTAAGCCTTAAAAATCCTCTTAGTTGCCTTAGGTTCTTATGAAGTGGCCAATCGAGTATAATTTTGATTTTATTGGGGTCGGTAGCAATTCCATACTTAGATATAATGTGACCTAAATATTCTACTTGTTCACTGTAAAAGCTACATTTACTTGTCTTAACAACCAACTTATGTGCTCTTAACAATTCAAAAACTATCTTTAAGTGTTCATAGTGAACACCAAGATGAATTTCCTGAGGTGTTCTTTAAAAACCTCATTCATCAAACTCTAAAAAGTAATTGGGTCATTGGTTAACCCAAATGGCATGACCAAGAACTCTTAGTGGCCACTATGTATTCTAAAAGCTGTTTTGAATTCCTCCTAGAAACCATTATAATATGGTGATATCCAAATCTAAGATCAATATTTGAAAAGATAATTGCTCTTATCCTCTAGTTCTACCACATGAATAAGGTATTTGTCCTTGATGGTGAGTTTGTTTAAGGCCCTATAATCCATGCACAACCTCCAGGTAGAATCCTTTTTCTTAACCAGCATTACTAGAGAGGCAAAAAAACTGTTGCTAGGCCTTATAATTCATGTTCCAACATTTCTTTTATAATTTTTTTTCTAAAACATCTTTCTTCAGCCCCGAGTACCTGTAGGGTCACAAATTTATTGTTTGGTTCATTTCCTTCAAAGGAATAACATGATCAGGAGGGGGTAATTCTTCAGGCTCTTTAAATTTATCCTGGTAATTCTCTAGTAAGGATGTTAATGTGGTATCACTGTTATGATAAGAAGGTGATTTAACTTTTAGAGAACTAATAGAATGGTTATCCTCTTCTAGGATTCTTAAACTGCATAAATAGAATTCTGCCACCTGTTTATGATTCCCCGATAAATAGTTTAGTTTTTCAAGCTTAATAGCTTGAAATTTGATTGGATTCTCCCTCTTGAGCAATACTCTCTGGCCTTGCCAATCAAACAACATTTAAAGATGCTTGTAGTTACATAGAAATGTGAGGTATGACTTCTCCAACATGACACCTTTCTTCTTGAATCTCTTCACCCACAACCTCTTCCTCCTCCTCTAGAATACCTAGAGAATACAACTTCTTTTTCCTGTATCTATGACTGTGTACAAATTTCTCATCACTTTAAAAGCATAATCCCTTTAGCTTACATTCTTTAAATTCATGTTTTTTAATAGATTTGATGGGTTTAATGAGTTTTTTTATTGAAAGAGTTTTGAGTAGTTTTATTTGGCCAATTGGTAAGGTTTGTTTTGGTTAAGTTGGTTGTTGTTGTAAAGCTGGTATTAGTAGAGTTTGGTTGCTAAATGGTTTAGGTTGAATAAAGTGAGAAGTGGAGGAAACTGAGTATATTGATAGATATCCAGAAGTTTATCTGTGAGCTAAGGTATTTGCTTGCAACCTAGTAAAGTTATAGGCTTGTCTAAGATCTTTAGGTTCAAACATTTTCATGTTGTTTTTTATTTCCACTTTAAGACCCCCTAAGAGGATGACTAAGACTTGTCTCTCCCCAATGCCAACCTTATTCCATAGGATATCAAAGTCATGAATATAGCTCTTTAAATCTCCTACTTATTTCAAATCATACTTATAAGCAGCTGGTCTCCTTTTAATGGTATACCTAGTCCTGAAGGTTGATTCATTCTGGTGAGATTTATGCTTATCTCTGCCTTTACTGGATTCCCCTAAGATGAGAGGAAACCTTCATTGGTATAGCTAGTCTTGAAGGCTGACTCATTCTAGTGAGATGTATGCTTATCTCTGCCCTGACTGGATTCTCTTAATATGAAAGGAAACCTTTGCATGAGAAACTCTATCTATTATGTCAGGCCACTGATCATATTCTTTTTGTCACCAATCTGAGCTCCATGATTGTCACTGGTATGGTCTAGCTTTTGGCCTTGTTCCTTTGTGAGTGTTACTAGCTGATCATACTTTTAGCTGGCTTCTCTTTTTTCCAAGTCAATAGAGTATTTTAGCCTTTTAATCTCAGCTGCTCTTGTGTCAGGTGCCATGGTCTTGATCCAAGGAAGGTCTGCTTTGATACCACTTGGTATGATTTGAATGAAAATGTTACCAAGAGTTAAAGAATCTAGTGAGAAACTGGTTTTTTAACAATGGTTAATGAAATCATGTAATAAGGATAGAAGAAGAAGAAGAAGAAAAAGAAAGGAAAAATGGATAGAAATGGAGTGATTCACCCGAATCTCTCTCTCTCTCTCTCTCTCTCTCTCTCTCTCTCTCTCTTCATGCATTATTTTTCTCTCTGTTTTTCATATTCTATTACAATCAATATTTATCAACAATAAAAACAGGATAGTTAAACAGTGCATTTGATGCCTTAGTGGATTCCAACAATGGTCATAATTTCAAATTGCCAAAGCCTTTATCATCTCTTGTTCTTTGTCTTACCACATTAGTAGTTGCAATTTGTGACAATTTCAAGGTTAAACATCATTTGAATTTCTATGGATTTATACCCTAATTTTATAAAGTTAAAAAATCTTTAAAAGTGAGATGGTGCAAACGACATGATTTTAGTCTAAGAGAATTAACACAATTAGGCCGTCTTATTTTAGTGTCTCCCCTGGAGAGTAAATAGATACATGGAAAGCCACAAGTGATTGAAAACTTGGTTGATGATTATGATGTTCGTTCATGTTAATGACCTTGCAATTTCAGATCTCAAGGTATATATGTTGTCAAGTCACACAGTTAAATGGATAAATCTACAATTGCTTGATGCCCTTAAAAAAAGTATTGATTGTAAAAAAGTTAGCATGATAACAAATCAATATCACATGAATGGCAGAAAAGTGATCAGAAGAATAGTATTCTTAAAATGCACTTTTCTAGATAATTTAACAAAACCAAATCTGTGACAAATTTTAATGCTCAAAATCACCAATGTAGAATTCATCAATAAGAACATTTTTAATGTTGAGTAAAGTACAAGGAACTTGAAAAGTACCAATAGCTAAAATAGAAAAACCAAGACCATTCCCAACCATCACAGAATTTATACCTGAGTATTGTTTTATACCTTTAACATTAGTAAAAGTAGGAGTCATATGTTGATTTACTCACATATCTAGGTACCAGACATCAACTGAAGTGTCTCTAGTTTGGATAGAAAGAAAGGCACGATAGCTTTCAGCTTGTTTAACACTAGCATAATAGTTATCAGTTTTATGATTAGGTCAACTACATCAAAAACATGTTATACGCTTATGACGTGTATGAGGCTTGCTATTGCCATGGGAGAGATGTTGAGGACGTCCAGAAATGATGCAACCTTGAGACATATCACCTCCATGATTTGTCTTATTATTTTGATAATGCCCATGAGAGGAGTTTCCTATAGTATGATGTGGAGAGGTGATAATTTTGTTGGTGTAGAAAGCAATAGTGGAATGTTTTCTTGCTTGAAGTCGAAGATCAAAGTATCTTAGCTTGCTGATTATAGCTTCAAGGGAGGTAAACTATCTCTTGCATTGATACAACCATAATTGGATCAAATTCAAATCCTAATCCTCTAAGTAAGCAGATGATAAAATCATCATCTTCCATCAGTTTGCCAACACCATGAGGTACGAGAGCCAAAGATGTTGCCTTGTGAAGGTAATCTTCCTTAGAAGAAGTACCTTTTATGAGGGATTGAAGTTCACTTTTTATTTGTTTAACATGATCCCTTATATGTCGATTATACAACATTTCCAACACCTCTCAAGCTTCATAGGAGGTCTTATTGTTGATCACTTAAGACAAGGGAGCACCGAACATTGAACTATTGATTTAGCCAAGGATTAGTTGATCAATATGCAACCATTTGGTTGTGGCTGGGTTTTGGATTACAGTACCATCAGTGGTAGTAACAGTTGTGGCTAGACAAGGAGAGTCATTCGTAATATAGCTCAAGAGCCCATATCCATGTAAAATGGGAACAACCTGCTCTTTGCATAAGAGATAACGTATAGAGGCTAGTTTAATTGAAATGTCGAGTAGATAGTTTTGAAAGAGAAAAGATCAAACGGGGCTTGCTCATCCACATCAGTAATTTGAGAAGGAATAGAGGAAGACATGTTTGAAATAGATTTTCTTGAATCTGTCTCTAATACCATGTAAGATTGAGAGAATCATGCAACTTATACGGAGAGAATCATGCTGCTGATATGTCTTCACAAAAATGCCAGAATTACTTGTTACTAATGTGAGCATTGCATACAATCCACGAATTTCTTCTGTTAAAAATTTTATTTCATTGATATTCGTAATCTGATCAGTGTTCCAAAATGTGAACAGTCGACGCTCTAATGCTGCAGAAAGTGTAGATTGCTATTGAAGTCTCATCTTCCTCAGAATCAATAATTTGTATACAAAAACCTTACAATGCCACTGGGTTATTTCATTCTTCCTGTGCCTAATGTATGGAAACTCCATTTCAAGCTCTGATCATTTTGCACCACCAGAAGTAGCACAGCCTTTCAATATAAAGTGAAAAAGGTTACTCTACCTGACGATAAAATTATTCACCAGGAACCAGGAATAGAATATAATTTAGTTGAAGATAGAGAGAATCAATCCTTGCAGTATAACTTTTTATAACCTGGGGTATAACTTTGTGTCATTCCATCTGTTTCTTGTCTGTCTTTCTTCCTGTCTATTCATAAGCAAAATATTTTCTCTTCGGACAGAAAGCAAGAGTAGAATTAGAAATGGGCTTTTTCCGGCATGGTGGGCCTGAAATCACACTCTCGCCGAAACAGAAGAACTCAGAAACCAAACCTATCAACCAAAAAGTTCTTTTTCAGTTTCCAGGATGCACAGTTTATCTGATGGATGAAGGAGAAGCTCTAGAACTTGCTAAGGGCAAATTCACGATTGCTCGTGTCTTGGACAAGAGTGTTTCTATTGCTACCAGAATAAAAGCTGGTGATCTCCAGTGGCCACTGACAAAAGATGAGCCAGTTGTGAAGCTTGATTCTCTCAACTATTTGTTTTCTTTACCAATGATGGATGGTGGTTCTCTGAGCTACGGAGTTACTTTTTCAGAGCAGTGTCGTAGCAGTTTGTCCTCGCTTGATTCATTTCTAAGTGAACACTCATGTTTCTCTGCCTCTACAGCAACTAGGACTAAAACTATTGATTGGAAACAGTTTGCTCCTAGAATTGAAGATTATAATAATGCCTTGGCCAAGGCTATTGCTCAGGGTACAGGTCAGATTGTCAAGGGTATCTTCATATGTAGCAACATTTATAGCACTCAGGTAAGTTTTTCTTACTAGAACAATGGCATAGCTACACGGTTTGATTCTGGTAACTGAAAATTTATTGAAGATCATACGCTGATATGATTAAATTGGTAAAAGGAACATCACAAATTTCATCACATACTATAAAATTCTTTGCTTTGAAGAACATTAGACGTGATACCTCACATCTGTACTTAAATTATCTGAATACTGAGGAGAGTTGGGAAAACCAGGTTCGCAATGTTGGAGAAATGCTTTTAACTCGTGCTGCAGAGGAGGAAAATGGTTTCAAAGCTCGTGAGATTAACAGAAATACGAATGATGGGGACACAAACAAGAGTAGAGCCAACCAAAGCTTAAAACGGTAAGTAATTAACCCCATATAAGTGCACCAATATAGATTTTCATCAGTTTATGTGATCGTTCAAAATTCTGCCTAAATTGATACGAATCTGCTCTTTTGCTATTTGATTGAATAGCGTGAGAAATTTATCCAAGATGACAGAAAATCTTAGCAAAGTCACACTTGATGTTGTTGGGGCTGCCACTGGATCTGTGATGACACCCATGGTAAATTCCCAGGCAGGAAAGAAACTCCTAGCTTCGGTTCCAGGCGAGGTCCTCTTTGCTTCACTCGATGCTGTTAGTAAGTAAAACACACTTGCAATTTGTATATATTCATGGTTCAGACTTCAGAGTGCTGTGTAGCACACATTGTTTGAGGAAAAGAAGTGGTAACTACGTTTACAACCTTGAAAACAGATAAGATTCTATCCGCAGCTGAAGTTGCTGAAAAACAAGTTCTTTCTGCAACCTCCATTGCCACCACTAGAATTGTCACTGACAGGTAAATGACCTAAAAAATGAATTCCTGACTGTATCATCTTATACAGGATTTCTGAAGAGAAACAGAATCAGATAGATTTCCTAAATTTCTTTTTATTGAAGATATTCTTCTAAATTTTCTAAGATACAATAACTTTCTGAAAGTAGTTCCTTGCAATTATGAGTCTCTTGATAAATGCAAGTACTCGTGATTTTCTACTACTGATGTGCGCTAAACTAATTAAGAATTGGTAACAATAAGATTTCTTGAAATCTCGAAGCTTCTTTCTTTTTTCTTTTCAATTCTTGAGGTAAATTGTTACGCAAGTTGTTGATGGCTTTTTCCCGGATTATGTTCATCAGGTTAGGTGAGAATGCAGGGGAAATTGCAGAGGATGTGCTTGCGACTACTGGCCATTGTACCAACACTGCTTGGAATCTAATCAAGATAAGAAAGGCCATCAATCCAGCATCATATGACTCAACAGGAATACTAAGGAATGCAGGAAAGGCAAAAATATAGAAATATAATTGGAGCGGAATGGAGTTGTGTTGCCAAATAAAATCCGAAGAAAACATGAAAACAAGGCCTTCGTGTTATCTGATCTGATATCCTTAATAAAACTAGTCTATGTGGCTGCAGAGGGCCGAGTCCTCCTACTTCAGGAGAGGGGTAGGCTAGAGCCTTTTTTAGTTAACTGGGACTAAAATCCCACTCCATAAAAGGGGTGTGAAATTGAAGGGTGAAGGGTATTTTGTTGCTGCTAAAGGAATACAAATAACTTGTAACTTTTAGGCTTGAGAAGATGTGACCATTGGCTATGATATTTTGGTGAAGATCAAAGGGTGATGATATTCACCAAACATATCAAAACATTGGATGGTTTTGATCTGATTGCTAAAACAATTGTTTATTGTATATTACGTTGACAAGTAAACGTGTGTGTGTATATATATTAACAAAACATTGAAAGAGGTAGTAATTTTATTGTGTAATATCTCACAAAACACTATTTGTTTGAATATTTTTTTTAAATAATTTTATTTTTTTAATACTTGATTTGTTAAGGATTCTACTTCATTATTTGTTTATATTTTTTTCCTATAAGATTTTCTAGTCATTTAATCAGAGTCGCGAGACACTAAAAGAGATATTATTTTTATTATATACCACCTCACAAAATACTATTCATTTCAATAGTGTTTTTTTTAAATCAATATTTTTTAAAAAATTTAATTTAATTTTTTAATGTTTGGTTTGTTAGGGATTGTGCTTCATGATTTGTTTTAATTTTCTTTTTATGAAGTTTCCAATTTTATGACCTGGGTAGCAAATTTGACAAGGTAACCCGAGTTTTTTTTAATTTTATCTTTCAATATTTTATTGATTTGGAATTAGGCTTTATAATTTATTTTGCTTTGACTTTTATGAGGTTATTTCGATCTTATAACCCAAATTGCAGGCTTGACAGGTTAACCCAAGTTGGTCAAAGTTGTTTTTCTTGTCCATTTTTTAAATTAGTTTTTTTGTTTTGATTTCATTGAATTAACTGTAAATTGTGCTTCATAATATATTTTGTTTGCTTTGTACGGGGTTATCTCAGACTCATAACCTAGGTTGCAGGCTTAATAAGTTAGCTTGAGTACTTGACTCGGGTTGATTTTTAGTTTGCTTTTGTCATAACTTAATTTTGGATCCCTCTAAATTCTTTTATATTTTTGTTTTTTATCATTTAAAAATCCAAAAAACTTATAACTTCAAAATCCAAAATATTTTTAGAACACAAATAGATGAGCTTTTGAGCTGCAATAAGTTAAAACACCAAAAAGATAGTTACAATGGAATAATGTTGATAAGATAGGATAAAAAAAGACTTAATTGAAAGAAAATTAAGTTTAAAAGTTAATTTGATCAAAATTAAAAGAATTAATTAAGTTCAAGGACTTAATTAAACTTGTAATGGGTTTAATTAAAGTAAAATTAAGTTTGAAAGTCGATTTGACCAAAATTAAAAGAATTAATTAAGTTCAAGTGCTTAATTAAACTCCAATGAGTTTATATGACTTAACTAAAGACTTCATTGAAGCAAAGTTTAAGGTTGAAATTCAATTTGACCAAAATTAGAAGAATTAATTAAGTTTAATGGCTTAATTAAACTTATAATGGGTTTAATTGACTTAATTAAGGACTTAATTGAAGCAAAAATTAAGTTTAAAAGTGAATTTGACCAAAATTGAAAGAATTAAGTAAGTTCAAGGGCTTAATTAAACTTGTAATGAGTTTCATTGACTTAATCAAGGACTTAATTGAATTGAAATTAAGCTTGGAGGCCTAATTCAAATCAATTTGCAATAATTAGAATATCATAGACCTAATTGAACTTTGGAGAGCCTAATTGGTGCAACTAGGGGCTTAATTAAAAGAAATACAAAGTGAGCCTAATTAGTGCAACTAGGGGCTTAATTAAAAGAAATACAAAGTTTGAAGGTTGATTAATGATCAAATTGATGAAAGTCAGAACCAAGGATTAAGCTATAAAAGGTTTATGAATTAAAGGATTCCAATCAACATTTGCAAGAATACAATTACAATAACTGAGAAGTTTTTTGGTTTAATTGAGGATACAGGTACTGAAATTTGAAGTACAAGGGCAAAATAGAAAATTCAAAAACCTTAATTAAAAACCCTATTTTTTAGGGTTTAGTAACTGGCATTGCATCATTCAAAATTCATTCGATTGTTGTTCTTCCTCTTCTTCACCTAAAAAGCTGATTAAGAAGCTATCTTTAGATGAATAAACATGCCTTCTCCGACCATCTCAAGAGATATAACTGACATCAAACTACTAAGAAACACTTTCAATACAAATTTCAGCCACCTACATTACACTTCATTTCGCTCAATGAAATTAACAACATCTTATCCTCACTCAGCCTTCTCTTTGTTGAACAAATCCGAACTTATCAGGAACCAATCTTCCAATCAATGAACATAGAGTTACTGAGCTCCAAATCAAATGTTGAATCAAGTGTGGTTTGTCTTCATTGGCATGTCTACATCCCCTTTATATGATTTAGGTTAGTTAATGGCAAGTTAAGTCCCAATGGAGTGTTGTCACATGCAACCAAAACTAAAATATAAACTCAACCAAAACTCAAAATACCAAAAATTCTTTTTTTTTAAAAAATACATTTATGATTTAAATTGTATATGACCAAGTTTCTTCAAAAAAAATCATGCTTGCATTTTTAATAAAAAAATCTAAAAAATATATATATAGGAAAGTATTGCATGATTTAGCATACTAAAAATTCAAGAAAATAGTTTTTAGCATACATTATGGATTTAATAACAAGATTGTTAAAGTCATACGAACTTATATGTAAGACGTATTTCTAATATTAAAAAAAAAACAAATGCAAAAAATATGTTTTGAATTTAGAATGGTTAGGGAAAGTCATTGTCCTCTCAACTAGGGTGAACTTGCTTTAACTAATAGATAGACCAACAGTTAGAAAAAATACAATAATATTTTAGTAATAATTAAACAAATGAACAATGCATCTTATCTTAGGTAGAGTGTATTATAGGTGATATTATCCTTCCTATATACAACCAATCCCCTTATCCAGACTCTTAAGATAAGTCAGAGATTTTAGTGATAAAATATAGGTGGCTGACATGACCAAAAGATTGATGTCTTCTCCCAAGTGCAGGAGTGTCGAAGTAATAAATAACCCGACAAGATCGGGGTCGAACCACAGGGAGGTTAATTGTATAAATTATAAGCAACAATAATGCAACAACAATAATAACAATAACAATAACAATAACAATAGTAATACACATGTAAAAAGAGAAGAAAAAGAAGAAGAAAACAAAACAAAACAAAAAAATAAACAAAGTTAGATACAAGAATAGTGAAAAGTGAAAAAAGAAAAGAAAATAAATACTATAATTTGTACAAGAATTTACTTCCCCGACAACGGCGCTAAAAACTTGACACAACCAAAAGATTGATGTCTTCTCCCAAGTGCAGGAGTGTCGAAGTAATAATAACCCGACAAGACCGAGGTCGAACCACAGGGAGGTTAATTGTATAAATTATAAGCAACAATAATTCAACAACAATAGTAACAATAACAATAACAATAACAATAACAATAACAATAATAATAGTACTAGTAATAGTAATAGTAATAGTAATAGTAATAATACCAATAATACTATTAATAATGATAATAATAAAGATGATGAAGAGGAAGAAGTTGATGAGAACTTTGAGATGGAAGATTAACGTAAGGATTAAACAATAATAACAACAAATGTCAAGGTTAGAGGATCCACTAATGGTATTTCAAACAAGTATAGTATAAATTCTTATTATTCAATTGGAAACCACACACAAAGAAGGTTCCAATCAGATTATAAATTGTTAACATGATTACATTAGTTATCTTATTCGAATAATGCTAATACTTGTAAATGTTGTCAGGCATTCATCATTATAACTTATGTTAACAACAAATCAAGTTTCTTTCATAGCTCAGGTGTCGGTCATACCATACAGTATGGGCTATGAAAGTGTCAAGTATTTGTTGTACCAAGTGTTATACAACATAAATCTAGATTAACCATTTAACAAGCAAAGTATTAAAAGTGAACAAGATAACAAATATAAAGCATGTTAGTATCCAACATTAAGGTCCATGTTAAGTTTATATTATACTTATTCTTACACCATTAGTGTACCATTTTCACCTTGACATAATTAACTTTGTTAAACATAATGAAAGAAAGAAACATAAATAAACAAGAAAAGAACATAAATGAGAAAGAAGTTAACTAAGTAAAGAAAAGGAAATGAAAGGCATAAACTAGATATTAATGAAAGCAAAACTTAAACATTAAAAATACAAAGAGAGAAAGCAAGAGCATGATTTTGATCTCAACACCAAGATGCCTAAATACATGGCAAATGCCTCCTTTTATAGGCCAAAATTCAAATCTATTGATTTGTTGACTAATTGATGAATGGGTGGCCACATCTTGACTTGGTGACAATTCTTATCTTCTTGTCTGCCAAAAACATCATTGATAACGTCATAATATGAACAGAATTCATCATGAAAGTTCTAGGAAATTATCTCATCTTTCCAGGGTAAAAATTTGAGATCATTTGGACTTCTAGAACTCGAGATATGGGCTGAACACTGAAAAGTGTCTGGGCTGCAGGACATATTCGGACTTCTTCGTTGTTACTACAATTTGGACTTGAAAACAGCCTTGTTAAATCTTGGGCTCCAATGAAAGTTGTAGGCCTATGTCATACCTTTCCATCCATATAAAGTAGACCTAAATTCGAGATCTACAGCTCCAGATATGACCCGATTACCAAACAATGTTCCAGTTTGGACTGCACCAACATCTCTTTTCTATGTTTGGCCATCTCTTTGTCCTTTCAATTTCAGTACTTCAACTCATCAATCAATTCTTTCATTTATGTGATAGGCCTGCATTTAATATGAACATTTACCATAAATTAAAGGTATCTTATATTATTAGACATGTTATTATAAAACATGCTTTAGTTAAGGAGTTATTGATACTTCAAGTGCAAAATGATGATATAAAACCTTGATAAAAATACACTTTTAAGTACTAATCAGTGGCAACTCCAAACCTTTTAACCATAAAAGAACAAGAATTCCTTGTTCTTTCCACACACACCCAAAATACTGATATAGAAAGATGATCACTCCAATGCCGCACATCTTTTAACACTTTACGAGGGTATCTCGGTCTCATGACCTAGGTCATGGGTTTTGTGAATTAACCTAGGTTAACTCGAATCATTTTTATGTGTCCTTTCTTTAATTGATTTTTTTTTCAATTTTATCCTTCAATATTGGATTGATTGGGAATTGAGTTTCATGATTTGTTTCGATTCACTTTCTATAGGTTATTTCGATCTCATAACCTGAGTTGCGAGTTTGGTAGGTTATAGGTTGACTTATGTCATTTTTTTGGTTATTTTATCATATGATTTTTTTTTCAATTTTATTCTTCAATATTGGATTCATTGGGAATTAGGTTTCATAATTTATTTTGATTTATTTTCTGTTCAAGTTTCATGGTCTTATGATAAGGGTTGTGTATTTGACACATTAACTCAGGTCAATTCAATATATTGTTGTCGTAATATTGAAAAAAAATGTCGTCTTAAATTTTTTTAGTTAAATCTATATTTTTATCAGTTGTTCGGATTGTATTTAAATCTCCAAGTTGACAAGGTTATATTAGGTTAACCTCCACATAGTTTAATTTTTTTTTTAGAAAAAAATGTTAGTGACACCTAGATTTTTTTAAAATTAAATTTTTTTTAATTTTCTCATAGTGTAGCGTAAGTCAATGATTTCCTTTTTAACAAAAGAAAATTAGCCGAGATTTCCTCCATTTCCTCTTGATGAGAGTTTCTTTCCATCATTTCTATTCTCTTAGGCTTAGCTTGAGGGTAGGATTGTAGTTTTCACATGTGTTACAATGAGATTACCATTCACTTTTTTATTTTTTTAAGCTTTGCTTGAGGGTGTATGTTGTCTTTTCACTTTTTTACATAGTAAAAATATCCTTTTACCCCTAAAGTCAACAAAATTTAGAATAGTTGGTCAAAGACTTTCTTGACTTTTCACAAACTTCTTAACCGTAAAAATACTTCTTTACCCCCAAATAAAAAAAATTAGTGACCTACTAGACAAGGGCTTTTTCAGTTTTTTTTATTGTCATGGTATAATATAAATGCGAACTTAACCTTGGATGAGATAAAAAAGAAGTTTTGCATGTTGGGGTATTTTTAAACTTTCATATGGGTATTTTCTATAATTGCCAAAGTTATTTGGAGGGGGGGTGGTGGGGGGGTGTTAGTATTTTCACATTGTTTATTAATTTTTAATTGGGAAAAGCTGCTAATGCGTGTATTGTATGTGCTAGCGCATGGGTGGCGTCTGTACCATTCAGGTTGCGCATCTAATGTCACCTAGTGGCCAAAACTGGTCTTTCATTGTCTCCCTAGATACTCCACCATCTCCTCTTCTATTTGGAGTGGCGCGTGGTAGCTGAATGTGGTCAAATTGTCGTTGGCAATTGTTTTTCTTTTTTCTTTACCTTATTTTCTCTATCCTTATAGCTAAAGAGCACCATTATCCTTTTTGTTAGTTTTTTTGTTAGTTTTAGTTCTCATTCTTTTAATTTCTTATTTCATTCTTTTTCCTTTTATATTAGTTTTTTTTGTTTTGCAAATTAGTCCTTCAATTATACTTTCTCAGATGTTTTATTTTTAATTTCATTCCTCATTCTTTTAATTTTCAATTTTGTTCTTATTCCTTTTATAGTTTTAGTCCTCATTTTTTTAATTGCTTATTTCATTTTTATTCCTTTTAAAGAAGTTTTTAGTTTTTCAATTTAGTCCTTTAATTACAATTTATTATTTGTTTTGTTTTTAATTTTAGTCCTCATTCTTTTAATTTCTTATTCTCTTCTTATTCCTTTTATAGAATTGATTTTCAATATAGTCCTTCGATTAAAAAATCTTAATTTATTTTTTCTAGTTTAGCTTTCATTCTTTTGATTTTTTTTATTTTGTAAAGTTATTTTTCAATTCAATTTAACCTTCGAACTAAAAATTTTGAATTGCCTTCTAATTAATTTTTTTTTAATTTGTTTTTCAAGTTTCATCTTTTCACATTTGATTTGTTAGGAATTCTGATTCATGCGATCTTATCATTCTTCATTAGTTGTCTATAGGTTTATATAAAAAACACATTGAAGAAGAATGTATACCCAATATTTTTTTGAAAAACAAAATTACAACACACGTCGAAACACGGGTTAAATGGCTAATATATTTAATAAATATATTAAAACATAAATGTCTAGGTATTTCATTGTAGCTTAATTGACCTTTTTTTCATATATTATTTTTCAATTGTATCCTTCTATAGACAAATTAACAACCAATCAATCAAAATTTATTCAAGATAGGAAAAATTAAAACTAAGAGGACAACAATGTAAAATAAGAACTCCCATGGTCAATCTGATTTTTTAGGAAAAGTTTATTTTAAACATTCTACTTTGTTTTTTTCTTCCTTGAAAGCCCTTATTGTTTTGTTTTATTTAATTTTGGTCTAAAAATTTGTTTTTCTTATTTTTTAGTCCTTAGATTAGACAGAGAAGCGAGAAAGTGACCAAATTTCTGCAATGAGAGAATTGTCATTAGTTGTCATTGATTTTAACCATAAAAAAGTCAATTTCAATGTCAACGAGTTCTATTTGATGAAAAGTGTTCAATGGTGATTTTTTTTAACAATAATATTGCGAGAAAACATATCGAGATCGAGAAAGAAAAACATTTTACAAGGTTTGAATTCATACTTTTAGACTTTTTTGGGTTTCTTAGGTTGATAAATTAGTTTATTTTTTAAGTTCTTAGATTGTTTATTAGGTTTTTTAGATGAAAATGAGTTAAAAATGAGTTTCTAGGGCTATTTGTTTTTACTACCTTAGGACGTGACATGTCGTCTGCTTTTTCTTCTTTAAAAAAAATAAACAAATTTGTGTAAATAAAAAATGGGGGTTTTTTTTCAAATTTGACTTGTTGGACTGGGTTTAATGACAATGATAAAGAGTTTTTTTCAACCTAAACATTATTTTGTTACGTTGAAAAAAAATTAGTCTAACCCGTATCATAGCATGGGAAGTATCCTAGTTTATTTTCTAAACAAATATCAACAAGGGCTAACCAATGCTCAAATACCTCATCATAGAGTTTGGGTTTAACTTGTGATGTTATAACCCTTTGATAATAATAAGTATATACCCTATTTGAACTTTAATTTCGATATATAATGAAAATAGAAGATATAGAAATCTAATGTTTGTTATTAAGAATTTGAAATAATCAACATTATTCTATAAAAAGAGATTATCTAATAAGCTTAAAGATTTTGATTTTTCATTGTTTATCTACTATTGATAAACAATGCTGAAATTTTTTTTTTATCATCAAACTTGTATGCTTCTCAATTTCATCCTTGTATGTGGTGTTTGTGTTATTTGAAGTATTGAGATTTTTTTTTAACATTCTAAGGAATTCAACATATTTAGAGAGATTACATAGTTGAATTAGAGGTCAATTTAATAAAATAAAATCTCAATTTATAGAAACAAAAATAATTAGAAGAAGAAGGATAAAAAATTAAACAAAATATTAATTACAAAGCTTTTCTTACTTTTGTGCAGAGAATGTCATTTTCATCCTAACAGACTTCATTTATACATCTTTGGTCCCTTTTATTCCTTTTGTTTTAGACTTTTACCATTAGGCCTAAGTTTTGGGAGAGGAGAGAGAAAATCATAAAAATTAAAGGACACAAAAAGTATTTAATGGCTATATTCCAACAACAAAAAGCTCAATGAATTTCTTTTGACAAGATGAATGCTATTGAGGTATTTTAGAACTTCTTTCTTGCAAAAAAAAAAAAAAACCAAATTAGGCTTTCTTAGTCTTGGATGCACACTAATCATCTAAGGTTTTGATGATAAAAAAAATATATTTTATTAATAATGTATAAATACGAGTTATACATGTTTATGCTTATATGAAACATGCTTGTACAAAACATGTGTTAGTTGTTTTGATGATAACAAAATATTTGATTGATGATGTATAAATACAAGTTATACATGTTTATGCCTATATGAAAATGTGTTAGTGCTTAAGTTAAATGATGATTAAATCTAATGTCTAGGCATGTGTAAGAGATATAGTAAAAAATATATTACTTGCATTTGTATGTGGCACAAGCTTTATAATAATTTAGACAGGATTTAAGAGAATAAAATCATTCTAGGAAATCATCAAAGAAGAATGCCATGGATACATGAAGTGATGCAATAATGGTTTTTGATTTCAAGCAAGAATCTTAACACCTTAACAACTTTCAACAAAGATCAAGATCTTGTAAAGAGAGTTTGCGAAATAACTTTTAATTTGTTTAGAAATAGGTTTCCACTCCTATATAACCTAAAACAAAACCCCATAACAACACAAAAAAAAAATCAAGAAAAGACTAAAACACATAAAACAAAAGAAAAGTTCCAATATCTAAATTTAGAGAAACATAATGCCACTTCTCAAAATAGTTTAACTAGTTTATTAAAATAGCTCAACCAATTTTTTGAAATTCTAGAATTTGTTCAAGTTCTTTAAAATGGTCTAACCAATTTTGACAATGGTCTAGCTAATTCTTCAACAGGCAAATTTGTTTTGGAAGTTGAGCCCAACAACAAGTTTGATCTTTTAGCTTGATAAATATCCCTCTCTTCAATAAAATGATTAAGCACATCAAAGTTAAAATTTTTATCATTTTCTTACTCTCATACAACCTTTTACAACCTTTTTTATACCCTTGATTTATCAAAAAACAAGGTTGAAGTGTTTTTGACAGACTCCTCCATATGTTCCATTTATATTCCATTAAACTCTATTAAGAAAGTAATATTTTGGAAAGTATAAGTGACAACTTAAACACTTGGAAAAACCTTGTAAAAGCTATTTAAATGGTTTGGTACTTGTCCCTCTACAACTGGAGAGTAAAGGTTTTCTAATCTTTAGCCCTTAAAAATATTAGGTGGAAGGTTATTTAGATACATCTTGAACGATGGTAAAGCAAATGAGTAGGTGATTTTCTAATTTTTAGCCCTTAAAAATACAAGTGTGATAGTAAACTCTTGAACAATGGTTCAAACAAAGGAGTAGGTGATTTTTCTAAACCTCTATAAAAATATTGGCGCACACTCTCTTAACTCTATCTTCTCACTTAATGTGTTGATTATTTAGATGCATGTTTAAGTTTGCTTGTATTATTGTTTTAAGCTTTTATTTGTACTGATCACTAGATTATGATATATATTATTTTAAGTTAAGAAAAAACTTTTTAATCGGCAACTCAATTTGCCTCCTTTTAGGTTTACCTAGACTTTCAATTGGTATTAGAACTTGGGCTGATTAAACAATCTTACTGTTAAAAATCATAGCTTTCAATAAACTGAAAATGTCTAACATGTATAATGAACTAGGCGTACTCTCCTTGGGTATATTTTCATCCTGATGAAGAATATCTCCCTCCCTTCATCAGTAAGTTGGTATTTTGCAAATGGGGCTTTACTATATAACAAAGATGAAGAATCCAAACCTGTGTCAATCGAATCGACTGGCTCGAGCCTTCCTCAAGGTGGTTCAAACTTCAAATGATGGTGTTTATTGGTTGGATCTACCTGCAGAGGAAGCAGCTAGAGAAGAAATAAAAACTCACAACTATTATGTGATTATAGCTGCCTGGTTAAGCTACATTGTTGCATGTACATTTGTTCACACATAAATTTAACAATCTAGAAAATCAAGAAATTCACCTCCTATTTTGCAACCTGGACCAAAAGTATACAGGGTTATTGTTCGAGATATATGCATATGTGAGTTAAGGAAAATATCCCAACATTGATCGATGATAATAAATCTTGTATATAATGGACTCATAATCAAATAGTTTAGGTTTTTAAATTGTCGTGTAGCCAAATTTAATCTGATTAGGAATCAACGGAAGATAGAATTAAGAAAAAAGGTCTAAAACAAGAACCTAACTGTTATTTGTTACTAAATAATATATATTCTAATGGTCTACTGCTTCTAAACATATTACCATCATTTAAATAGTTCTAAAATGATTATAAAAAAGGAAAACCATAATCCCTGAAATTCTAGAATTAAATAGAAAAATAATAAAATCAAATCAAATAATTTCTTCTAGATCTTTTTTGAAGGCCTTTTTCATACATATGAACTAGAAAAGCAAGCTAGCCATCCTATAGAGTAGAGCTTGAAGAAGTTTTTGGAAAACATTGAGCACAATCTAACAATTATGTAAAAAATTATAAGCTTTTATATCAGATAAGTCATTTGGCATAACCAAACCTCTTTTTAGGCTTAAATATGTCTCACTAATCCATAGTTTCTCTGCTAGGCTTTTTATATGGTATAACTATAACACATCCACATTTTTCTATTCATAACCCTCTATTTCGCTCTCTCCAAATTGAAAACATTACAGGTTTTCAAATGACTAGGAAAAAAAATTATATGTATTGTCATTGATCATTTACAACACCTCAACAACACTAATATTCATTTTTCTAAGCTTGATATACTTTCTTACAAAAGACCTGCAAGAGTAAGCATTGCCTATAATAAGTCTCTAACTTCATAAATGACATTCTTGCTATAAGTTTATGCTTTTTACGTTGCATTAGTGTTTGAAATAATTTGGTTGACCTAATCATGCACCTACAAAGTTAATTTTTCATGTCTTCAACGTAAACACTTAAAGAATAAACATTAACTTAACACACTTAATGGGTTTTGTCCACACACAATCTTAAAAGAACTCAACTTAGTGTTTTGATTCCTTGATTTGTTATGGGCAAAATTAGCTTATGACAAGGTCAGGTCATGTTGCTTTGGCTTGTTCCCGCTAAACTTTATAGCAGATTCTCTAAGTTACGATTCACCACTTCTTTTTATCCATATATTTGAGGATGGTAAGTATTGATAAACTTCAAATGAATTCCTAATTTATTCCATAAGCTCTTTCAAAAGTTATTCATACACTTGGTACTTTGGTTAGAGTAATTTATAATATATAAAAAGTTTATTTTCATGAAACGTTCTAGGGGAACCGAAAATTAGATTATAACAGTTACCCTATCTTGATAATACTTATGGTATAAAGACTTTTAAAAAAATACTTTTATATAGTAAGCTTGTAAAGAAAAAAATGGAGATTTTCTTTTTGAAATGGTAGAAATTCAAAAATTTATTTTCTTAAAAAAAAAGAAAAAACATGGTGGAAAATTCCATTATTTTTTTAAACGGTTCCAACACTTTCAAAAATCATATTTTAGAAATGAAATGAATCCAACACATTTAAGTTCAACAGAGTGATCCGACACCATCAAAAATCACATGATTTTTCATTAATGGTTTCATTCTCTAGGTGACCTATCTATTTTGTGAAAAGTTTAAAGATTTTTCAAAAATGATATAATTGTTCCAGATGACATGCCTATTTTTATGAAAATTCAATTATTTTTCAAAAATGATTTAATTATTTCAGGTGACCAGCATGTTTTGTGTTTTTTTATAAAAAGAAAATGGTCTAATTATTTCATGCGACATACCTATTTTTGTGAACAATTCAAAGGTTTTTCAAAAATAGTCTAATTATTTTAGGAGACCTATGAAAAAATCAAATATTTTTCAAAAATGATCTAATTATTTCAGACGATCTGCCTGTTTTTTGTTAAAAAATTTAGACATTTTTCAAAAATTATCTAATTGTTTCGAGCAACCTGCTTGTTTTTATGAAAAAAAAATATTTTTGTTAACAAATCAAATATTTTTTAAAAATGATCTCATTGTTCAAGTGACTTACATGTTTTTCTGAAAAGTTAAAAGACTTCTTCAAAATTATCATTCTTTAAGTGACCTACCTATTTTTCATGAAAAATTCAAAGATTTTTTTAAAAATTGTCTCATTTCTCAGGTGACCTACCTCTCTGAAAAATCATAAAAGGTTTTCAAGATGGTCTTATTATAATAGGTGACTTACCTAATTATGAAAGATCTAAAAATCTTTTAAAATGATCTCACTATAACAGATGACCTACCCGGTTGTGAAAAACATGAAGATTTTTCATGATAGTCTCATTATAACGGGTGACTTACCCAATTGTGAAAAAACATGAAAGTTTTTCATGGTGGTATCATTATAATAGGTGACCTACCTGATTATAAAAGATCTAAAAATCTTCAAGATGATCTCATTGTAAGATTATCCCCAACTAATTTTGATGTGTGCATCATGTGGCAACACTATCAACAGGTATCTCCCTTATCATTCAAGATTTATGGGTGTCTCCCAACTGAATTTCCTAGATAATCTATATATTAATCTTTCTAATAGCCATGAAAACGGATGCATGCATCACCTTTGTGAATGAATATTTCTTCTTCCATTTACAACCAAGTTGTTTTCATCCTTACTTGATTAGTGGGTTTTGAAGCAGGTTTCCCAAGCTAATTAAAAGACATACAATCATCAGTCATTTTATATCACTCACATATTAGAATTGTGTATCTTATGATGTTAATTTCTTTAAATTGGAATGCCTTTAACTCAATTAATTCATTTGGAGGCACACTTATTTTCTGACGATTAACTTTGTTTAATTGGTTAATAAACACTTGTTTTTTCATAATTGACTTTCTTGCCTTAGGATCCAATTGCCAACTTTTAAAAATCATATCCAGACCAATCTATTTGTTGAAATAAAATTAGAGAGATGTGAATTTTGAAAGTATTTTTGAAGTTTACAGTTTTCTTGTTGAAGACCTAAAACATGTTGTTCAATACTAAGAGGTATTTTGTTGATAATTGACAAGGTATATGTTGAGAATGAAATATTAGCTCTAAGTTGGGTTATCACTAAATTAAATGAATTTATTTCATTTGAAAAACAAAAATTAACCTGATGTAAACTTAAAACAATTTGTTTTGAATTTTTTTTACAATTCTTTAGGGGTCACCTTTTTAAGGAAATAGTGATTTGATATTAATGAAGGTACATGATGATGTGACCTTCTATATTTTGTTTGTTTCAAAGCAAGAGGCTTAAGTAAAAGCTTAAAGTTTTGTTGAAAGAAATTCATCGCTTGTTAGACACTCATTTTACCAATAACAATAATAATAAATAGATTGTCCGTGATGTCACGGCTCTTATGAAAATATTTTTTGCGTTTTGAGAGCGCTACATATTAGTCTAAGTTGCTTGCTTACTTGATTAGAAAGAACTTTTAAAGGCAAATAATACAGGTTATAGATCGTAGCTATGAAACAAAATGATTCATAGGCTCAAAGAGTGTTTCAAGATTCTAAAAATTTAGAATCACTATCATTGCTTGACTGATTGTATCTTTTAGTTTTCTTTTATTATGTTTCTTTGATTTACCATTTGTTCTGACTTTATCATTTTTTTGTTCTTGATTTGGTCATGCCTCCCAACATTTTTTTTTAGCTATTTTGATATCAGATATCTCATGGTTTTTCTTAATTTTTTTATCTTTCACTTGCCCCCCGGGGTATTTAAGTAGGTTATTTTGCAATTTGGATTTTCCTTGGTATCCTCTTAACCTTTTGATTTTTAACTTTCCCCCGGCATGGGGTGTGACCTAGTCAAGATTTTCATGAAGGAAAAAAAATCACATAAGTACAAAAAGGGACTACAAGGGTTTCATTTGATTTTGAATGTGAAAGGAAAAACAAAGATGACCTTTCATCATATCAAGCGCAAGTAGTTAAAACCGATAAATTTTGATCTTGTTCAGTGTAGTTAGATTGTACCTACAAAGAATTATGTTTCGTAAGTCTATGGATATTGAATCCATTACATATCATTATACATACAGCTAAAACACAACTCGAGAGACATGGTGTACAGGTTCTTAAAGGTTCTTTTAATTTTTATTTCCTTTTTTGATTCAGGTTATTGGTCACCTTAAAGTGAGAATTGATTAATTATTTGTTTGTCATCCTATATACAAGAAGCCTGAACATTGTTTTAAGGAAAGCATCAAATTATTTTCAAAATCAAAAGACATATTTGAATTTTTTGGATTGTTTTAGTAAAAGGTTTTTTTATAAAACTAATTTGGTCATGGTGTTTTTGGATAGGTGAAGGTGCTTTTTAGCGTCTTGATGTATTTTGAAATTCAACCATTTTTATATTAATTTGAGTAAAGAGGAAAAATAAAATGTCAAATGATACTTTCATAATAACATCTCTTCATTTCAAAATAATAATAACATAGACGAAGATATTGAAAATGAAAGTGTAATGTAGTCCCTAAAACTTAAAAACCCATATTACATAAACAAGTTTTAAAAAAGGTTTGATATTGCATGCATATGTCATATATGCTCCTTACCTCCCCAGGTCTTTTTTAGTTTCTCTATTGTGTTCCTAGCTGCCCTATTGTGAGCAATTTCCTTCTTAAGGTTATTGTCTCATTTGCCTATAAATTGGCCATTGATAAGGACTTTCACATTCTAGCCTCCATCCCAAGAATCCTCAAATTCGACTTTGAGACTCTTCTTGTTGCATATTTCATGCAACTTGGTTATAGGATTCTCCCCTAGTATTTTTTGGTAAATAAATAGTTCTAACACACTCTTGAATGTTTCCTATATAGTGTCAAGAGATTTTTTATTGCTTCATATACCACTTCTATAATTGTCTCCACCAAATCAACCAAGTTCTTTTGTGCTTTTAGTGCAAAGGTTAATCTAAGATGTCTTTTGAGAATGTCATGATTTGTTCCTTTAGGAGAGATTTTTTATAACACAGATACCAGTGTAAGTTATGCTTGAGGGCTACTCAAGCCAACTTTTTTTGTATCCCTATTAACAGCCCTGAGTTGTGTTAGAATACATAGTGACAAGTATAAGTACTGAAAGCATTATTATTTTATAAAAAATAAGTTTAGCACATAATCCCCTATATAATTTAGATGCTTAAAAAACAGCTCCTTATCAATGAAAAAGTTGGGTATGAAGGCTTGTTCCAATAATTATTTGTTGCTAAAATTGCAGGTAAAGATACCTTCTACTTTCTTAAGAGTCTGCAACCATCTCACTGTTATTGACTCAAAGAAATCCTTTGGTAGTTCATTTCTCATGACTTCTCATAGTGCCATATCAATCATTTAATGATCCTATTCCATCTTAACCCTTGAAAGGCCTTTAGTTTATCTTGTAGTTTCTGAAGAAGATGTTGTTGTTCATATAGCAGGCTTAGCAAATCATCTCTTTAACTTCTTACTATTGTTAAGGCTAGTTTTATAATTATTTTCATCTTTTTTACTTTTGGCTCTTCAAGATTGGCGCCAACTGTTTCAGGTTCTCAACATATAGAAGCTCTAGAGAGGCACTATTTATTTCTTATGTTGAGGGGAAGAGGATGATGGTACTCTCTATATCTAGTACCCGAAATAAGGTTTTCTATTGAATGCTTTGAAGTATCTTATGGTATCTTTATGAAGAGGGCTTGCTAGGCTTTTTCATGTAAAATGGTTGTAGGTATCTCCTTCATCATGATGTATATGCTTTTATTTCTTTGGATGGATTCTAAAAGGGATTTGGATCTTAAAGGGCCTATATTTTTCCTGTATGTGCATTCCAAGTAATTTTTACAAAATGAATAAATATAAGGCACAAGAATAATGATTTTATGCGAAAAGGAAAGGAAAAGAAACATTAATTAAATACAGGTTTGTCTTTCAAGGGGTGCTAATGGTCAACACTCATGTATTTTAGAACCTAGTGTCATTATCATGCCAACAAAAGATCCTTGTCCATCTCAATCAACTTGTATTATCTTAGACTCTTGTAGAATCTATGTGACAGTCATTTGACACCAAAAAGTCTTAAAATTTAGGGTGCTACCTGTTGGGTCTGCCTTGATGTAATTTACATAAGGTACAATATACGGGTAGGTTTTAGCTATTATATGTATAGAGGATATGTTACTATATGGTTTTAATGGTCTCTTACATGCTTAGTGACCTTAAGTTTCATGGTTTGATGAATTTTACCTAGGAAAAAAGTCATTAGGGTACCGTTTCATCTCCATATATCCTAAAGTTTAAGGTGTATGCTCTCTCAAAAAATATTACGTGAAAATATAAATAGGAATGCATGTTAAAGCTATAAAGGTAAAAAAAAAACACAACAAACAAAATAGCAATTGAAAGATAAATAGCAAAGTTTAATCCTAAAATATCCCTAGTGAAATTGTCATTCTTTCGTTACTCAACATCACGACAACCTTAAAAAAATATAAAAAATTGATATATGGCATCTTGTTCATTGAGATGATAGGTTTTGTTTAAGGAGTCACCACAAATTATTATGATATTCAGAGACCCTAATTAGTTAACACAAATCCTATGGTACGAGATTGATTACACTAAATGAAAGATATTATCATCCTTAAATTGTCATACTTGGGGTAGGCTATCTTGCTAGTTCTGTTTGAAATTGTTAAGGGTCTATTATGTTATGTTATCGATGGCCTGCCTATAATATTCCTGACTATAGTGTTGGTAAATATTAAATAAAAATACTTTCAACTCAAGCATTAATAAGTATTACATGAAGAAAATGTATGATATTCTTGACTTTGATGCTAGTAAATGTCAAGCTAAAAGTTATTTCTAATTATATTGCTAATATTTCTAACTTTGACGTTAGTCAATATTAAGAGTATTTTCAAATATGGCATTGATGAATATGAATATCGCCGACTCTAGTATTAGTGAATAATATAGATGATATTCCTAATTTTGGTATTGGTGTATATCATTCCAAGTTAGTATTCCCAACTCTGACATCAATGAATAAAAAAATTATTTGGATTTGAAAACTTTTATTTTTGTTGAAAATTCAGGAAAAATATAATTATTTTTTAATGTTCAAGGCGATGGCTCACTATGAGTGCACTTACCTCAAACATGGGTAATAAATACTTTTAGAAAGACAAGGTTGAAGATTTTATTATTTTAAAAATTAAGGTATGTTAGGCCAATGGACCTTTTACATTTTCAACCATGTTTTCTAAAGAAAAAAATGATTTCCTAGAAAGTTTATCACCAAATATGTGTGACCAAACTTTTATGCAAATGCAAAAAATAAAAAATAAAAGTGAAAGGTGAAAAGAAAAAAAAAGAATAAAATTTATAGTTTGTACACTACCTTACCTTCCCAGCAACGACACCAAAAACTTGACTTGATCAAATAATTGATATCTTATCCCAAGTGTAGGAGTGTCAAAGTAATAAATAACCCGATAAGACCAGGGTTAATCTATAAGGAGGTTAAGTATACAAAACAACAAATAATGAAATAAACAGAGTTAAAGAGATCTTTAAGATGTGATATTAATATAAAGATTTAACAAATATAAAACAATTGTCAAGGTTAGAGGATCAACTAATATTATTTCAAATAAATATAGTCCAAACTCTTTATATTACTTAACTGAAAACCACACACAAAGAAGGTTCTAATCATATGATTTATCATTAATGCTCATTTTAAGTTATTAATATGATCATATTAATTATCTTCAAGAATTATATTTGAGTAATGTCAATGCTTGTAAATGTTGTCAGGTATTCATGGTGCTAACTTATGTCAACAACAAATTAAAATCCTTTCATAACATAAGTGATAGTTCTCAATACGGTAGACCATGAAATCAAGTATTTGTTATGCTAAGGATTGTACCCACGAATCAAGACTTACCACTTACCAAGGAGGGTAATAAGTTATTATGATAACAATTAGAACAAATGTTAAAAGCAAACTTTCTTCAATTTAAATATTAAAGTTCATGTTGAGTTTGTACTATATTTATTCTTACACCATTAGTGTAACCTTTTCACCTTGCTAAAAATAAACTTAACTAAATATAATTAAGAAGAAAAACATAAATAAAAATGATAAGAACATAGCTATGATATAAATTAACTAGGTATAATAAATAAAATGTTAAGTATAGACAATAGATTAATAAGAATATAAAATGAAAAAAAACTTGAATATTATAAAAATACAAATAAACAAAACAAGAGTATGGATCTTGATCTTAAAACCAAGATGTCTAAATATATAAATATATATATATATATATAAAATACGTTCTTTTATAGGCTAAAATTTAGAAATATTGATACAGTGGCTAACTATTGATTTGATGACAAGATAAAACATCATTTATAACATTATAATCTGAACAGATGGTTTGTATGAAAGTTGTAGATATTTGTCTAATAGTTCCAAACCAAAAAGAATGAGATAATTTGGGTTTCTAGAACTCTAGATATGAGCTAAAAACCGAACATTGTATAGGCTAAGGGTGAGTATTTCCAGTTCGGTCCGGTTTTGGGCCAAAATAATTAACCAAACCGAAATTATTATTTTTCAAGTTTTTGAACCGAACCGAACCAAAAACCGGTTCGAACCGACCATATTCGACTCTGTTCAGTTCGGTTTTTTTCCCTTCCAAACCAATTTAAACCGAAATTATTTCAATTGAGTTTTTATTCTGAGTTTTTTCACTGACCATATTTTTTCAGGAATTATTTGTTCTTAATTTCACAGATCTGTGCTTATTTTCTGAGAAATCTTGGCTTTTGCTTAAAATGGTTGGGCATGTATGACAAACAAAAGGAAAGAACAGAGGTCATTTGACTAGAAAAAAAAACAAAGGGAAGATCAAAAGATAGTTTACATAGATCCTCATCTGTTCATCATCCATCGAGTGCCAAACTTGATTTTGAATTTTTGTTCTCACAATACCAACATCAAGGAGAGCACATAAAAGCCTTTTACTGGTTCAACATGATAATGTTCTTTGGTTACATGTGCATGAAAAATTATACAATAATTATAGGATTATATGAGAAATAGAAAGAAGAAGGATAAAAAAAATTAAAGCAAAAATAAAGAGGAATATGTCTCCTATAAGAGGAATAAAACAATTAAAAGTAAAATTACAAAAGTGAAGAGGGTGGTGTGCCTTTCAAATAGGAGGAGCTTGGAGCAGAGCTTAACAAATAAAAGAGCATGAAGGAGAATCAAAAAGTAAAGATGCAGGGAGCAAATGAAAAGGAGAGATAAAGAGATGCAGAGATGCAAAGAGCAAGGGAGGGGGCGGCTAGGTTTGTTTTTAGAGGAAAGCTAATTTAGGTTTAGGGTTAGGAAAACATGCTATTTATACCCGTTTCTTTTTTTAAGTGTTGGCTTGGTTGAACCGGTTTAGTTCGGTTCAGTTTAATCGGTTTTAGACTTTAGAAACCGAAACCGAATCGAACCGAACTGAAATTTTTTTGTAATTTTTTAATCTGTTAATTCGGTTTTTTTCGGTTCGGTTTTTTTTGTTATTTTTTTCTATTTTCTTGGTTTAATCGGTTGTTCGGTTTTTTTGCTCACCCTTAGTATAGGCTATATGACAGATTCGAACTTCCTTTTTGTTGGTAAGAGTCGAACTTACAAAAGGTAGTATTGAGTCTTGGGATCTTCATGAATGTTTTATGTCTCCATCTTATCTTTCCATCAAGTTAAACCACATCTAAATCTGAGGTCGATAGCTCCAATTATAGACTTAAAATTGAATGGTGTTCTAGTTTTAATAGAACGAGCCCAATTAAGATTTCTTCTTTAAACCTACACCTATTTTTATCTTTTCACATAAACCTCAAATTCAATAATTAAACATATCAATCAGTCTTAAGTTATGCTTGTTTTACAAACCTGCATTTAAAATCTAATATTTACCATAAATTAAAGATATCTTATATTATCAAACTTGTTATTATAAAATGTGCTTAAGTTATGGAATTTAATTATACTTTAAGTATAAAATGATGATATAAAACCTTAAAATGCATTTTTTAAGTACTTATCAAGTAGGTCACCTAGATAAATAAGACCAATGTTGAAAAATCTTTTTATTTTTTACAAACGAGTAGGTCACCTCGAGAAATGTGACGATGTTGAAAAATCTCAGTATTTTTCATAAACAGGTAGGTCGCTTGGGAAAATGAGACCATGATGAAAAACTTTTATGTTTTTCTAAACAGATAGGTCATCTAGAGAAATGAGAAAAATGTTGAAAAGTCTTTGTGTTTTTCTCAAACGGGTAGGTCACTTGAAAAAATGAAATTAATATTGAAAACTCTTCATATTTTTCATAAACAGGTGGGTCACCTGCAGAAAAGAGATCAATGTTGAAAAATCTTTGTATTTTTTACAAACGAGTAGGTCACCTGGAAAAATAAGATCATTGCTAAAAAAATTTCATGTTTTTCACAAATAAGTATGTCACTTGGAGAAATGAGGCCAATGATAATAATTTTCACAAACGGGTTGGTCAATTAGAGATATGAGACCAATGTTGCAAAACTTACATGTTATTCACAAATGGGTAAGTCACCTAGAAAAATAAAACCATGTTGAAAAACTTTCATGTTTTTCACAAATGGGTAGGTTTCTCTAAGAAATGAAACCAGTGTTGAAAAATCTTTTTATTTTTCTTAAATGAGTAGGTCACCTAAAGAGATGAAACCAATCTTGAAAAACTTTTATGTATTTTATAAATAGATAGGTCACTTGGAGAAATGAAACCAATGCTAAAATTGTCACCTAGAGAAATGAGACCTCGATAAATTTTATTTTTTTTGTAATTTCCACAAATGAGTAAGTCACCTGGATATTAAGAACAATGAGAAAACAAACATGAAAGTACCAAAAAGCCCTTCAAGTCTTGTATTAAAAATTTTGGATCCAAGGGTAACATGGTAATGTGATTGTGCTTTAAGAAATGGAATTCCGAAAAAGCATTTATAAGGGAGTTGAATGGTTTTATTTCGTTGAGGATTATTTTACTGTGAAAAAAAATATAAGCCCCTAATCAATTATAGAATAGCTAATGAATCCCGTATAAAAACCTATTTGACCACTCGAGACCACTTCATTAAGTTGGTTTAGTTAAACGCAAAGATACAATTATAAAGTTCCAATCCACTAGGAACTACACCTTGTCTAGTGTACTTTTGCCACACCAATTGTGTTATGTTAATCTAACAATCAAACCTGAAATATAGCTAGCCAACAAGAAGATCAGGGCATTATGTAGTACATAGCTAGCCAACAAGAAGGACCTTCATTCTTAATCTCTCTGGTCACCGAGGGGGTCGGAGTGATAGGCCCAAAAGGAGGTGAGCAAAGCAGGAAGTGGGACACTTTCTTTCATTTTTGTTTAAAGAATTGCCAAATACGTTAGTTTTCCTGCTGCATACAAGTTACTCTATAAATCTCTGCAACAGCTTGGATAATTATGCTTTTCACAAATTGCAAGTAAACAAACGTAGCACAATTTCATGATTTGACAAGTGCCTGAAATTTGACAAGTACTCTCAATCTTACTCGACCTCCCTGGCATTAAGACTGAAGACAGGATAGTTATTTCCACCACACAGCAAACAATAACTTTAAATTGAAAAACAGAAGCAAGAATGATCTTGCAATCTCTTTCATTTTTTTTCCTCTTGCTTACAGGAATATCATGCAACAACTTTTCTTCTTTTCAATTAAGTTTTTCTTTCTTCTCTCTTTTTGATCAAACCAATTAAAAGTAAGGATTGATCTATTCTTCTGGCGACAGTGAACCAGTTCTGGATGTTAAGAAGCAGCAGTTGTCTGCCGGTTCTATACAGGTCAAGAATAGGAGCTGAAACCTATTGAGTCGCATGAGAAGAGTCCAGTCTATCAGAGACAATGAACTTCAAACATTTGACCTCAGCTCTAACTTAGAGAGGAGAGACAATGGTATTGCAAGGAAATAGGAGGCAGTGCAAATGATCCTAGTCCCCTCTTGACTGCCTCACCTGGCGCCTTCTCTTTTTCAGATCAACAACAATGATTGAAATGTTATCAGAGCTGTTTCTGCCATATGCTATTTCTTGGAGATTATCAGCAACGGTTTGTGCTGGTGAAAAACCATCAGCCGATGATCTGCGCCACCTTCTTAGTATCCGGCGAGCAACTTCTCCCACCTCTTCATTTGTCATGACATCCCAAAGACCATCACTTGCCAAAATCAAGCATTCATCCTCATCAGTCCTGGTCATGAAAGTAACCTCAGGCACGGGTATTATCCATGGCCTTAAATAGCGATCACCTAGGACATGAAAGTAAGCTGCAATCAAATTCAGTAACTAGTGTCCTTCTAAAGTAGTTAGCCAAAAAGGCAAGATGGATTCCCAAAAATTCTCGAAGGAGCACGTTTGATATTTCATATTTTGAGTTTATTTACGAGTACTGAGGCTCCCTGATAGACAACAAAAAAGCAATTAAACCACCTCTAGAAATTAAAGAAGACAGAACTTTTTATAGAATTTTCTTCCTTCCATGTAGAAGTCTCTGGGACTATAAAGACAGACATATCATAGGAATCAGGTCGTTCAATATCATATTCCTTTCTAATTATAAACCAAAGCAACAAGTGTTGGTGATTCAACAACAATAAGAACCCTCTTTCTTATTAAAAAAAAAAAAAACCATCAAGAATCATCAAAAGAGCATCAATTATCTATAAGGACAAACCCAACCAACGGCCTATGAAAATGGATAGGATCCAAGATGCCTGTCATAGCAGCACTATAGTTATAGCAGACCAACAATAATGTTGTCAAGTACTTTCGAGGATGGTACATCAAGGAAACACCACAAGACTCGCAAAACTTCAAAAAGAGCACAACCACCAGATATTCACATAACAAATACAATTCTTCTATACCATACCATCAAAATAATGGGAAAAAATGTCATTCAACGATTTACAGAGGGATGATCAGATCAATTTGCAAGATTTTTAATGATACATTCAATAAAAGCCCTACTTATTCGTAATAATTTTGAAGCAAAGTGATTTATCAATCTTTCAACAGATAATGAGACAATCGCACCAGGATCTCATTGTTGTGTGCAATTCAAACAGCAAACACTTGGCTTTAAAGTTGTCAATCACCCTAAGACACTGATGAACAAGTTTTCTGATCCAGTACAAACAGCATTACTGATTGAGATGTGAAGTCATGAAAAGGAAACAGCAACAAATACATGTTTTCAAATATGCTAATCAAAGGAACATTACCTATGACCCAAAATATAAGTGCATACGTGTGCTTGTGTTTACCTAGAATAATATAGAATTCTATTTTTGTGTGCAGACAGGTGGTCAATTACGGTACTATATATGAGGACTCAAAGAAACATGATATTATTTTGTCATAGCAATTCAAAACTACGAGAATTCTTAGTCTAAGTGTAGAGATTGACAATCCCGTTAAACTTGTGAAATTTAGTCTTCAGCACAATAGAAGAGGTATAGCTACCGGAAGAAGCAAGATAGCATAATCATGTCTACCATTATACGATGATTAATCAAGATAATTCAACAAAACATGCGAAAGAAAAATAAATGTTCTACAAAAGATGAAGAGGATATTTAATATGAAGAGACTTGTGGATAGAAGAAAACCTATAGCTCTGGACATAGCAAGGACTCCAAGTACCCTAGCACCATTCCAGTTTATGACTCTCCCCCCTTGTCCTTCAATTCTCATTAGTTCGTCACTTCTGTCAGGCTGAAAAAGAAACAATATATGTCCTAAATCTTGTTAATACAAGATAAAATTGTGTTAAGTTTTGAACGAGCACCAACATGTATGTGTATATGCTGTAAACAAAGTATTTTAAGCCCTCTACATGGAAATGGACAAGTTGGCATTTTGAATGTCTTGCAGTTGTGAAGCCTTCCATTTAACCTTAGAAAGTACCCAAAAATATGCGCAGAACACTTATTGGAGAAACTTATACTCTATTTTGCATTTCATATATCTTAGAACTCTATTCTTCATTTTATTCAGGTGCCATAGGTGATGTGTAGAAGTAAATGCCTTGACAAGTGCAGAAGACTAAGGGGTATCATACGGAAATTTACAGTCATCCAGGTGACCTAAAATAAGGAGTGGTGATGATTTAGATAAAGATATCAGTTCCAGTAATAGAATTCTTTGGAGAGAAAAGCAGGTAAACACTTAAATGAATAACTTTAAAAAATAATGCACAGAAAGCATTAGAAGATTTAGATATAACCTTTTGGTCAACAGTAAGAGGAATAGCTTCAGTCCTCCGAAAAAGTACTGCCCTGGAGTCACCACAGTTGGATGTAATTATCTGACAACCGGATAGCACAACGACAACTGCTGTTGATCCCACCATTTCGGGTGCAACTCCCTCAGTCAATACCTCACTGTCAGCCCTCCTAAAACCACTAGAAAATGTAGCTTCCCATCTTCTCTGCCATTCACAGCCATCAATTGTTTGATCACGATCCCACTCTTCTAGTATAACTTCATGCATTCTCTCTTTACAGAAATTAGCCACCTATAAATTACAAACCAAAACATAGGATCAATATATATGCTTTGAACAGGTATAAATTCATTAGTGTTAAATTCTAAGAGGGCTACAAAAAGGAAAATTATATTTCTCTAGAGATCAATTTCATGATACATGAAATTATCTTATAAGGAACTATTTTATGATTTTTTTTTTCAATTCAATTTCCATCTTATAAATTTGTATAAATACATATCACATATTAAAATATTATTATTGTATAATACCTAAAGAAATAATGTTTTATTTTCCTCAAGAAAAGATCATCTTTTCCCCAATGCCTAGTTCAAAGGTTTTATAACTCAAAAGCAATATTGTCATTACATTATTATAATGAATAATATTTTATGTCTTGTTGAACAATAATTTCACTTTTTCCTTTAGGTTTTTGTTAATATATAAAAAAAATAAGTCCTCCATTTCAATTTTTAGATATAAAGAAAATACAAAAATTAATGTATTTTTTTTTTCTTGAAACTAAAATATTTATAATGAGTGGAGAAAATATATTTGTTTAAAAAATATTTAAAGGATATGTAAAAACCATGATTAAACAATATATCATGAAAAAATGCTCGCGAAACATATTATAAGCATATAATAAATATTATCTCATTTTATGTCATCTCATCTCCTACCATTGAACAGAGACGAGAATAAAAATTTATTTCTATCCACTTTACCAAACACATATTAGTCACGTCTCCAAGACCTTGTCTCCTACAACCTCGTCCAAATAATTTCATCTCATTTATCTTGTCTCTTTATCAAATGCTATTAATTTAAAGGATGTCCCTTGATTTTCTGAATTCAAACATTAGGATTAGAATCCTTCTAATACATTAGGCTAATGTGGGGCGTGTGTTTAAGATCATCTGAAAAAAGACTTTGCATTGATTGACATGCAAGTTGATCTAAAAATACACTTGTCGTCAAACAAAAAAACAGCACTACCAACCTGAGGGGTGTAACTCAATTGGTCACGCTCTAAGTTTGCTTTCTAGAGATCACCAGTTTGAGTCCACAAACCTCAGGACTACTGGAGACTTACATGATCGTTAATTTCAGGGCCTATAGGATTAGTCGAGGTGCGCGCAAGCTGACCCAAACACCCATGTTAATCCAAAAAAAAAACAGCACTACCAAAATATTATTATTGAACACATTCTCGTGACTTTGAAAAGATCCGAAGTAAGTGTTTGCTCTCTTTAAGATGAAATATAGAAATTTAAGAAATAAATGATTGAGTAATTAATATTTTAATAGTATAACCAATCAAATATATTTATATTCATGATTTTTCATCACTATTATATAATTTGCTAGTTATGTTACTGATATATCAATTTTGTAGCATAATTAAATTGATCTTTCATATAATTATTTGTTTATTGTTAACAATATTTTACTAAATATGATGTTACTTTTAATGACATGATTTAAAATTTATCTATAAATACAAATATCTTAGCATATGACATAATATTTTATTTTTTATTATTTAGTATTTTACTTTATTGTAAATGTTAATATCTCTATTTGTTTTGTCATGTACTTGGTATCTTTACGAGAAACATAATCAATAAAAAATAGTTGTCTGTATTTTGTTTTATAATTGTTTGATTCTTACATAAACTATCATGTGATTATTTTGTTAGTGCTATTTTATAAATAGCTTGTTGTCTTCGATAAAATTATGTGATGATGTTCTATCGCTCATAGAAATAGTAAGATATAGTTATTAAATCTAAACAAGAATTATTAATTGGATAAAAAATTCAACAATCCATCAACAAATTAATCTTTATGATAAAGATTTGAAATACAAAGTTCATATGAACTCAATAAAATTATTAGTTTTTAAATTAAAAATTGTATTGAATTTAGAGAACATATTTTTTATGTTTCCATAATTTTCTTTTTCAAGTTTTTCATTGTTTTTCAATAAAAAGAATAAGTTAATAAATAATACAGTATTTTTCTTTTATATATAAGACTTTTTATCAATCTAGAACATTAAATTTTTCTTTTATATTTTCAAAAATTCTTTAATAAATCTATTTTTAGCAAGGAGTATAAATCTAATATTTTTTTCTTGTTGAAACTAATAAGTAGTTTTTCATGAAAATAAATAAAGTAATATTTATACTTACACTATCATAAATATAAAAAATTAAAATGATTAGTATAAATTATAATTCTGATTTTCAATATAAAAAAAACAGATATAATCTTAAAGTTTTTTTTTTTTGAAAAGCTTCTCCATTATTGGTAACAATATAATCACCACTACCACTTTGCTACTTTTATCACTAGCATTATCATCATTATCACCATTGTTATCATCTCTTATCTTATTACAACAACTTAATAACTATTTTATTTTTATAAAGAAATGTTTTACTTGACATATCAAAAAAGGAAAAACTACTCACAGGAAAATAATTATTTCTAGAAAAGTATTTTAGCAAAATAACACTCTAGTTAATATTTAAACAATAATTTAATTTCAGTGAACTTCAATTAATATAATCTATTTTTTCATTAATTTTACTTAGGGTTAGTGTATTGAGGTCTTTTTTTCTTTTTTTCTTGTTTTTTATTATTTTTTTTAGATAATGTGTTTATTTGTTTTTTCTTATTGTACTAACAAATTTCCCTTTTAAAAAAATATTTTTTTCTTTATATATGTAATTAATAGTCCATACAAGTAACTAATACTTCAATTACATTATTATCAACATTTCATGTTGACTGTTTATTTAACCATTTTAAAAACATGCAATTGGATATTATCCTTACATAAAGAAGGTGTAGAAAGCTAGATACTCGAATGACTACGGTAAAGATCTTGTTAGGTGAGAGAGTCATATTTCATAGCCCCAGAAAAAAAAATGAAAAGGAATATAATGAAATGAGACCACCTAACCACTGGTCTCGTGTAAAAATATACTAGCCTCTGTACCGGTATTTCACCTTGAAGCTAGATAATTTTTTTAACAAAAATCAATATTCAATATTGAAAATGAGTAAAAACATATATAAAAAAACAGTAACGACAAACATAAAAGAACATTAATTAGAGTTAAATCAACACAGGATATCCCGTCAAACTCGTGGTCTAAATTAAATTACTAAAAAAAATAAATTAAAAATAAAAAGAACTATAAAACTTTTTTAAAAAAATATGATAACTTTTTTAAACATTTGAACTAAGTCATTAAACTTAAGCACTTAATATAAAAAATCACGAATCCCAATCCTAAAAAATATATTAAATGATAAAATTTAAAAAACAAATTTTAATCATACAAGAGGATTTTAAAAATAACAATTTAAAAAATAAAAATCAAGATCATTGTAACTACTCCTAGTACTAAGTAATATCATCACTATTACTATTATTGTTATGATCATCATCATTATTATTATTATTATTATTATTATTATTACCACAATTATTGCAAATATTATCATTATTAGTAATAATAGCAGCATTCCTATTAATATTATTATTATTTTAAAAATTAACACCACAATAATCATCATCATCATCATCATTATTATTATTATTTTAATTAATGTTGTTTTTATCATCATCATCAATAATGTTTTTATTTTCGTCACTATTTTTATTATTATTATTATTATAAAAAAATAAAAATCATGAACTTGATTTGAATGATAGAATTTAAAACTATAAGAACTTTGATAAAAGGGCTAAGAAAAAAAAATAAAAAAAGGGACTAAAATGAATCATTATTATCACTGAAAAAAAAATCATAAACTTGATTTAAATGATTAAATTGCAAGCCATAAAAACTTTGAGAAAAAAGTAAAGAGAAAAAATTAAGAAATAAAAATAAAAAGACTAAACTGAAATAACTTATATATACAAATTAAGAATCAATGGTTAAATTGAAAACAACAATCAAAACTAAAAGGTCTGAATTTAAAATAATAAGAAAAAACTGACGACCATAGGATATTTACAGGGGTACAAGAAATGAAGGGGGAAAAAAAAGGATTGTTGACAATACACTGGCCAGATTTAGAGCACATGCGCCACCTATAATGAAAGAAGAGATAGCGAAGAATAATCCAAGATGGTGGACAACTATTTTTGACAACCGGAAACCGCCGCACACGCCAATAGCTTTTAATATAAAAATTATTATTTTAATAGTAAATTATATAACTACTCTCGATCAAACTTACAACTAACAAAAAGAATCGAGGTTAAAAGACTAAAATACCCCTGACAATGAATTAAGAGTCTATGAGTAATTCTACTATGTATTAAAAAAACCCTAAATACCCTACCCGACACCATTTATTTATTTTTTCCTCATGGAGGCATTTTAGTTATTTTACTATTTATAAAAACATTGAATGGACAACAATACCCCAAAACAAATCGGCAATGACTTATGAACCCTGTAAAAATACCAAAATACTCTTAATTCAAAGGCATTTATTTTTTTATGGGAATGAATAGTCACCACACTATAGTTGTGAATAGAAAAATATGAAGGGGATTATAATAAATCTCTTTATATGTGTTGCATACAAAGAGACAATATCCATTCACCGCTTACATTTGCTATTTCTACCAAAGAACTAACCTTGCTCTACATATAGTGATATACCAGTGGGCTCCGCCTTAAGTACTTTGCAGTTTTTTATCCACCTAAATTTAGATGAGAAAATAGCAAGGTGTTGAGTTTTTTTAAAAAGAAAACTATTAGATAAATGAATTTTTTTTAAGCATGTACTAATTTAAGAGGAAAAAAAACTTCACGCCAAGCTTCTCCAAAAAAACCTAACATACCAATTTCTATTTATCCATTCACATAGGTAGAATGAATCTTTTTTTTTTCCAAAAAAGAAAAAAATATATTTTTGTTAATTGACACCCTTTAAAAATATATATTAGCTAGATAACATAAACCAAAAAAATTTGACAAACTAACATAGTTTCATGTCATTATTAAAAAACATGATATTTTAAGATGTCAATGAATAACATAGTATTTGAAAGAATTTGTTAAATAGACACGCACAAATTATAATAAGGAGATATGAGAATAAAAAAAATCTCGAAAACACATCAAAATTAAAATTATAATATCATTAGTACTATCAAAAAGATTTCAACGTGACGAATCCAATGATACTAAAAACAAATCACCAAATATAATCGGAGTGGATCACACTCTCCCTCTAAAGACAAGTAAGCAATTTTATGGAAGGAAAAAAAACACGATAGTACATAGAAGTTTTGATCACGACAACACTAGTATCATCAGAAAAATCTTGTCGAAACAAATTTAACGACACTAAAAAAAATCTCCAACAAATATCAGAGTGGATCACACTCTTTATTCAAAAATAAATAAGCAAGTATAATAAAGGAGAAGAAAAACAAAAAAAAAAAAACAAGACTTCGAATGTTAGTCAAAGCTTTGATTGCAACCCCCTTATCCTTGGGTGAAGAATATAGTCAACTTCAGTTATTGTTGGTAACGATTCTTTTTTTTTTGTTGGTGAAAATGTGGTGACGATTCTTGATATTATTATATTTATCTTATCATAATTGTTTTGAATGTTTTCATGATCAAAATTTTAGCATACCTTTAATATCTTTTTTTTTCTCTGAATTTATATGATTTCATTTAATATTTATTTTGAAACACCACATTTTCATAAGCAGCATTTTAAAGTATTATGTTTTGCAAACATAACATACCCCAACTTAGATTTTTTTAAAAAAATAAATAAGTTCCTTGTTATTTTGATAATTTTTCAAAAACAAAATGGTAATTTATTAAAAAAAAAATGAAAATGCTGTGACGTATGATGATGCATATGTGATGACAGAACCCCACAGACACTCGTGACGCTAGACACACTTCTTTGATAACATCAAACGTCTGTCGCTTCTAGATATATGGACCTCTCTAAACCAGATGCGTGTCTTACCACGTCAAATCTCATTAAAATACAAATAAAAATGCTCCACAAAATTATTAGAGCTAAAAACCACGTTTAGAGCGATTTGATCCAAGAACTATATATACTATCTTTATTTAATGAAAAACAAAATGCTTCCTGTCCGGCCCCTTGTTTTATGATCGAATAATTTTATTTCTGACAAAATTATATTATCAGATATAAATAATTATATTGAAGGTTTTAGTGTATTTAGTATTTTACTAAACGATTTGTTATGAAACGTAAATATACTGCAGACTGTAGAGTATACGTACGTACCTGAGAGCCACCGTGACCATCATAGACACCAAAGAAATGGATGGGAGAGATCTCGGAGGAATTTCTAGAACCAGGAGCCGTACAACCTCCAACGTGATTGCACGTGCGAGACATAAAACTCGGGATAACGGCAACTGCATCCTCCATCTCCTTCCGCCTCCCAATTACTGACGTGTAACCCCAGCTCACTCCTTTATTATTCCTCCCTAAACACTTCTCTCTCTCCGTCACAATCGCCATAATATTTAACTCCTCCCTCGCCAAATCAACATCCCTCGGTACCACAACGGAGGTTGGAATCTCGCCGGAGCTCCCGCTCGTCGTGGAAATATCACCCGAGCTGATGTTACTTATAGAACCCTCCGCGCTGCTTAGTATGGAGGAGATTCCTGAGCTCATTGAAGCTAGCTCCAGGTCGTCTCTCTCGCGTTGGCCTTTATTTGAAGGGTCCATGTAGATCGGTGTGAGTGAAAGGGAGGAGAGAGCGTGGGAGAGGAGATAAAAAGAAGAGGGAAATTAAGACAGATAGGAGAGTGACACGTGTTTGGGGAGATCTGAAGCGATTACACACGCATCTTGAGTGTACTTCTTCTCATAAGGAAAAGAAATAGAGGGTCAAGTCAATCATATCAATGGTGTAAACAAGTCGTACTCACTGTCTTTTTAACGATGCACCGCCACGTGTCTACTGGCGGTGCCACGTTGGTAGACTTTGGAGATGATGCTAGCTGAGAACGAGTTAAGGGAGAGGAAAGACTCTCTGCTTCGGTAGGTATATTTAAGCACTGGACCCTCCAAACAATTCGTGAGGTGTCAAGTGATGAGGAATCTAGGTACTTGGTAGGTGGACCCCAAAAGAGGTACGAAGTTCTACGTGGCAGGTTGGAAGGAAGGTGGGACACTGTTATTAGGTAGAATTTGACTTTTTTTATTTTATATATATAGAAATGTGCTAAATTATGTCGGATTTTGATGTAAGGGAAAGCTGTGGTAGCCTAGCCTAGCCTAGCCTAGCCTAGCCTAGCTCGCTAGTAATAATGATAATAAGAACGGATGAGATAATAAGAACGGATGAATTACCACGTTAGAATTCGTCTTTAATTAGGCAATTAAAAAGTAAGATCTAACGGTCTCAAATTGCCAGCTCATTTGGGGTCGTACCTCAACGATTAGGGAAGAGACGGTGGAATTTTTTATTAAAAAAAATGACACAGTTAAAAAAAACAATATATTATTAGGAAATTAGAAGTCATGCCACGGGCTTCAGCGTTATTGTAGATTTATAAAAAAAATTATAAAAAAATTATATAGAGAAAAATGGTTACAATTCACAATATTTTTAAAGAAAAAACTACAAAGTTAAATTCTTAAATAACTCAATATTAAAAAAATAAAATCAATAAAAATAATTTTTAAAAAACCAGAAAAAAAACAAAAGAAAAAAAAACAAAGCATAGAAACACTATAGCAATTTATAGTGTTTCATAAGGAATTTTAAAGTTGTAATTGTTAACCAGCTCAATATTAAAAATAATAAAATTGATAAAAATAATTTTGAAAAATATCATAACAAAAAAAATCATGTTGGGGAATACTGTAGCAATCCACAGTGTTTTAAAGAAAGAACTACGAAGCTAATGTCAACCAGCTCAATATGAAAAAAATAAAACCGACAAAGACAATTTTAGAAAAATAATTATAAAAAAAAACATGTGGGGAAACACTATAGCAATCCATAGTGTTTTAAAAGAAAAAAACTACAAAGCTAAATTATCAACTAGCTCAATATTAAAAAAATAAAATCGACAAAAACAATTCTGAAAAAAAAAACAAAAAAATAAAACAAAAAAAGAAGAAGACAATCTTGAAAAAAAAAATATATTGGGAAAACTAAAGCTCAATTTTCAACCAGCTCAATATTAAAAAAATAAATTCGACAAAGATAATTTAAAAAAAACCATGTGAGGAAACACTATAGCAAAACAAAAACCATGTGGGAGAAATACTGTAGCAATCCACAATGTTATTTTTGAAAAAACTACGAAGCTAAATTTTCAACTAGCTCAATATGAAAAAAATAAAATCGACAAAGACCAGTTTGAAAAAAAAAAGAAAAAAAAAACCATATAGAGAAATATTGTAGCAGTCCACAATGTTTTAAAGAAAAAAAACTACATAGCTAAATTTTCAACCAGTTCAATATTTAAAAAAATTGGCAAAGATAATTTTGAAAAAAAAATAAAAAAAGAAGAAGTCAATTTTGAAAAAAAAGAAAAATATATATAAAAAAAGAAACAAAAGCAAAAAAAAAAAACATGTGGGGAAAGCTACAATGCTTTCCCCACAAGTTTTAGAGTTATTGATAATAGCGTTCGAAGATGATTCGATATCTTAAATGGTGTTTTTTCTTATAACATGTGACGTGGTTATATAATAAAATTATTATTCAGAAGAAGAATATTGGTGTGTGTGTGTGTGTGTCTATATATATATAGGGTTGTTGTTCTACTAAATAAATTTAAGAATTAAAAAAATTAAAAGAAAATCAGCTTTAAATTGTTCGAAACAGCTTTTAATCCTCCACCAAAACATCAAAATCATCTTTTACTTGTCTCCACAAGTCTTTTTACTTTTTTTTATTACAAACAACCGGCCAAGCTTTCATTAATAGTCTCCGCTCTACCATAACAGGTGAAACTATCATCTAGACATCAAAAAATCAAGGTAAAAGAGTTTCATTCTCTTAGATTTATGAGTTTTATTATTGAATTGATAAATTTTAAGTTTTGATTTATAAATATTTATGTTGTGTTTGATAATTAGATATTTGGTTGATGATGAGATAATTTCGGGTTTCGAATGTTTTAATTGTGTGTTTTTAATACAATTGATGTTATTTATGGAATCAATTAGGTTTGAATTAAATAAATTAGGTTTTGAATGAATTATTGGGTTATTAATTATTTAATAATATTACTTGAAGATAAATTTTGTTTTAATTGATGCAATTAGATAACCTTTTAATCAATTGATGTTATTAATAAAGTTATGGTAGAAATAATAACAACTAGATTTTTCGTTGAATTTTAATTAAAAAATGTTTAATAAGGGATTTTGTTCAATTAAAATCAATTAGTTTATAATTATTGCAATTAGATATTTTTCAAAGATATTATTAATGTTAAAGTAATAACAATTAGGGTTTATATTAAATTGTAAGATAATTTGTTTTTGATGAAATGAATATTCTTATTTTACATAATGTCTTTAAACTTATTTATGTGAAACTTCTTTATGGTAGTACTATTAATTTTTATATAAATAATAGTATCACTTATATTGACGGAAGTACCGTGTTAATGCATACTAATAGTTCAATTTACATATTGATTTGTCTATGTTTGATTTTGAATTCGATGTTTTGTTGTGTAGCTATGCCAAAGCGTAAATATTCTCTATGTTTGGTAGTATACTTTTTGCAGGTCTTAATGGGATGCTTGTGCCCTTGTTCTACCTATCACTGATGAAGGATTTCGAATCCATTCCATTATATAATTGTGATTCAGGTGTCCTTGCATGTTTGTATAGGCATTTGTGTCAAACTAGCTTGAAAAAAACAAAGCAAGTTAGGGAATGTTTATTGTTTTTATAGGTAAAATAAATAAATAAGTTTTTTTTAATTTTTGTATTATGTTTTTTTATGTTTGAGTTGGTTACTAATTATTGTATTTTTTTGTACATAAAGCTATAGTCATAGGAGCAATAATTGCTGGTGTTGATTGTCACGGGGTGCGCCGCGACAGTGAGGCTTTATCGTGCCTCCTCATGAGGTGTAGTGTTATTGGAAAAGAAAAAGGTTTTGGTTTAATCATAAAATTATTTATAAGGTTCAAGAGTCACCACTTAGTATTATAACCTTTAGGAACCTATAGTCTGCGAGAGTCTGGGTAAAGGACTGGTTATATAAGGGGAACATGCATCACCTATAGTGCACCCTACCTAAGGTAAGCTACATTGTTGTTTGATTGTTTCTCTAGGTCAGATTTCTGGTCTCGTTTACGGTTCAAGGTAGATCTCTCTTCATAAGAGAGTCTTTACTTTATCGGGTTAAATCCTAACCGTTCTAGAGTCTGAATCTTAGCATCACATTTATTTTACACCTTGTATCTTTAATACCTGAGGGTGCACTCTATTGTATAGTTTTACACCCCACAAATATTAAAGTCTACATATAGACCTTAAAAAAATGACTGGAAAAGAGTTTTTGATATTTGGGTAAAACACTAATTGGTGATCATAAACTCGTTACGATATCTATTTTACATTTTAAAACATGAAAAAGATGCAATTTTTGAAAATATGCTTGGAAAACTATTTAGGATTTGGTCGTATGCATGAAAATAATATATATATTATTTTAAAAGGCTTGAGATTTTTTTGGATTTTTTAGAAATTTTTTTGGAGAAAATCGAGTATTTTAATACCGAATTTGTATTTTACAATGTAAATATATGACCCGATATTATATAAAATTGGTAAGAAAACATTTGAAACAATATAAAAAAAATTAAAGGACTTTTGTGTTTTTTTTTGGAAATTTAGTTTTTTTATATAAATAAATATGATATTATACTAAATATGTGGGCTGGGCCGGACTCAGCCCATGAATAATTGTGTTGGGTCGATCTTTGCCCAAAATGATTGGGGGTAGGCCAGAGCAGGCCCAACCCATGAATAATTGTGTTGGGTCGATCTTTGCCCAAAATGATTGGGGGTAGGCCAGAGCAGGCCCAACCATCTGGGCTAAGCCAGATCAAGTTCGACCCACCATATATGTGAATTATTTGCAGAATGTGAACAGTAATTCACGTTCTACATACAACCAAAATGGTTGCAGAAAATGGAGAAAGGCGGAGGAGAAGACTACCGAAGGCAATGGTCACACGACTGTGATCAGGAGGCTGAGCTGATGGTTCGGGTGCTGCGAGGAATGGTGAAAGAGTTGGCGATTAGTGGCAAAGGAAGGAAAAGAAGAAGAAGAAAATCTGTAAAGGGGAGATAGAGGAGTTCGCGATGGCTGTTCTACCACTAGTGAGGATTTGGGTTTGTAGGCAGGCTAAGTCGCCATCTGTTAGTGGAGGAGAAATGTTTATATGGGGTCTTCAGGGGCTAAAGACATGGTGGAGAGAGAAGGAAATGAGGAAAGAATTGGCTACGAATCGAGGAATGACTGTTTTTTTTTTTTTACAGATTTTGGGCCCAATTTTCTTTATGCTCGAGCCATGAAATCCACACCTATTTATAGGAGATGGAATACGGTAATCTTGTCTATAGAGGGGAAATATTTCAGCCTTTGATTCAGTTGGAAAGGATCTCAACCGTTGGTTGAAAGTAGACACCATAAGCTGTCAAATCTAACAGTTCAAGGCTGCTTGAGGTAGATACTTTAGACAGGCATCAAGACCGGCATCAAGGCCGCTATGTTGCCATTCAGCCTGAACGGGCCATGCCTAGGGATAAATGGTTGTTAGGTGATCATTTTTGTTCAAATGTTGTCAAATTTGATGGACATATGAGGCATTAAATGCACCTGAAAAGTAGCCATCTGGGTAACTTTTTAGCTAAAATTTGAGGAAGATAATGAATAGTGACCAGACAACGCGTCATCTGGTCTTTCTTCTTCTTTTTCTTCTTCTTCTTCTTTTTTAAATACAAAACGACTTCGTTTAGGGTTAAATTAGGGAGTTTTGTTCAACTTTAATTTAATCCTTTACCTTTCAATTTGTTTCGATTGTACCCTTAATTGACCCTAAATTTTTGATTTAGTGTAATTTAGCCTCTGCGGAATTTCTATATCAGCCCTTAATTTACGCAACTTTTACACTTTAGTCCTTAGTCTCAGATTTATGCAATTTAACTCCTAATTGACCTTTAAACTTTCAATTTTTTTAATTTCGCCCTCGGTTTTTGTTAATTAAGCCCCCATAGTTTGGTATCGTTTGCAGTGGTCATTAGCTGCGAGTTTTGTCAATTTGACCCCTAATTGACCCTAAAACATTAATTTTCTTGTAATTTTGCCCCTAATTTCAATTAATTAAGCTGGTGAAAATTAAATTTGGTCTCTTAAAATGTCAATCTTCTCAATTAAGCTCAAATTAGTCTCCCAAACTTAATTTTTCACCAATTAAGCCCCTAATAAAATAAATTTGACCCATTTAAAATATAATAAAGTCAATTTGGTTATTAAATCCTTCAATTTGACCCAAATTAATTCTTAAATATAATTAAAATTCAATTTGGCTCATGATTAAATCAAATTAACCTATTAAAAATTAATTATGTCCCTAGACTTAATTTTTATGCTAATTTTTCCAATAATCATTTAATTTGATCTTGAATTTGTGTTTTTTCTCCACTTTTAGGTTTATTTTTTTTCCTCTACTAACTTAAAAAGAATATTTTTATTAATTCAAGTGTTAATTTTTAACGAAATTAATTAAATGATGAAAAATATATTAGAAAATATGAAAAACCTAAAAACTGAAATTAATTTATTTCTTTATAGAAATATGCGATTGAAAAATGATGCTAAATATCCTCAACCATTATTTACTAACTAGCAAAATATTATTAACCTTAAGTGAGGTAGGCCTGGTTGTAAAACAATATTCATTTCCTTTTTCTTGCTTTATTGAGTTTGAGTCTTGAGATTAATATTAAAAAATTAAATTTCTAAATATATCAAATTAATATTTATAATATTGCAAGAACGTTTATAATGGAATAACATGACCAAATTGGAACACTGTTTGGTCATCGGGTCATATCTGGAGCTGTAGATCTTGGATTTAGTTCTGCTTTATATGGATGGAAAGCTAAGACATAGGCCTAAAAATTCATGGGGAGTCCAAGATTTAAAAAGGCTGTTTTCAAGTCCAAATGTAGCAACAACGGAGAAGTCCGAATCTATCTTGTAGCCCGGATACTATTCAGTGTTCAACCCATATCTTGAGTTCTAAAAGTCCAAATGAACTCAATTTTTTTTTCCTTTAAAGCTGAGACAATGTCCTAGAACTTTCATGATTTAAGTCTGTTAAAATTCAGACGTTATCAATGACATTTTGTTCAGATAAGAAGATAAGGATTGTCATCAAGTCAAGATGTGGCCACCCACTCAAAAATTAGTCAATAGTTCCAAATTTTAGCCTATAAAATGAGGCATTTGCCATGCATTTAGGCATCTTGGTTTTCAGATCAAGATCATTCTCTTGCTCTCTCTCTTTATATCTTCATAATGTTTAAGTTTTGTTTATATTAATCTCTTGTTTATATTTTTCATTTCCTTTCCTTTACTTAGTTAACTTATATCTTATTTATGTTCTTATCTTATTTATTTATGTTTCTCTTCTTCATTATGTTTAGCTAAGTTTATTATGTTAAGGTGAAAAGGTTACACTAATGGTGTAAGAATAAGTATAGTGTAAACTCAACATGGACTTTAATGTTTAATACTAACATGTTTTATATTTGTTATCTTGTTCACTTTTAATACTTTACTTGTTAAATGATTAATCTAGATTTATACTGTATAACCCTTGGTACAATAAAATACTTGGCACTTTCATAGCCCAAACCGTATGGTATAACCGATACCTGTGCTATGAAAAGAACTTGATTTGTTGTTAACATAAGTTATAATCATGAATGTCTGACAACATTTACAAGTATTAGCATTATTCGAATGAGATAACTAATGTAATCATGTTAACAATTTATAATCTGATTGGAACCTCCTTTGTGTGTGGTTTCCAGTTGAATAATAAGAGTTTATACCATACTTGTTTGAAATACCATTAGTGGATCCTCTAACTTTGACAATTGTTTTTATCATTGTTTAATCCTCATATTAATCTTCCATCTCAAAGTTCTCATCAACTTCTTATTCTTCTTCTTCTTGTTGTTATTGTTGTTGTTATTGTTGTTGTTGTTGTTATTTATAATTTATATAGTTAACCTCTCTGTAGTTTGACCTCGATCTTGTCAGGTTATTTATTACTTCGACACTCCTACACTTAAGAAAAGACATCAATCTTTTGGTCATGTCAGAGATGTTTGTGCCCTTGTTCTATCTACCACCGATGAAGGATTTCGAATCCATTCCATTATATAGTTGTGGTTCAAGTTTCCTTGCATGTTTGTATAGGCATTTGTGTCAAACTAGCTTGGAAAAAGCAAAGCAAGTTAGGGAATGTTTATTGCTTTTATAGGTAAAATAAATAAATAAGTTATTTTTTAATTTTTGTATTATGTTTTTTATGTTTGAGTTGGTTACTAATTATTGTATTTTCTGTACATAAAGCTATAGTCATAGGAGTAATAATTGCTTGTGTTGTTGTCACAGGGTGCGCCACGACAACGAGGCTTTATCGTGCCTCCTCATAAGGTGTGGTGTTGCTGGGAAAGAAAAAGGTTTCAGTTTAATCATAAAATTATGATTAAGGTTCAAGAGTCGCCACCTAGTATTATGGTCACTAGGAACCTATGGTCTACGAGAGTTTGGGTAAAGGATTGGTTGTGCAAGGAAAAAACACATCACCCCTAGTGCACCCTAACTAAGGTAAATTGCATTGTTGTTTGATTGTTTTTCTATGTCAAGTTTCTATTTGTTGGTCTCGTCTACGGTTCAAGGTAGATCTCTCTTTATGGGAGAGTCTCTACTTTATCGAGTTAAATCCTAACCGTTCTAGAGTCTGAATCTTAGCATCACATTTATTTTACACCTTGTATCTTTAATACATGAGGGTGTACTCTATTGTATAGTTTTACACCCCACATATATTAAAGTCTACATATAGACCCTAACAAAATGATTGGAAAAGAGTTTTTGATATTTTGGTAAAACATTAATGGGTGATCATAAATTGGTTACAATATCCATTTTACATTTTAAAACATGAAAAGGATGCAAGTTTTGAAAATATGCTTGGAAAACTATTTAGGATTTGGTCATATGCATGAAAATAAAAAATATATAGATATTTTTTCTTTTTTTAAAAGGGAAATTATTGTAAAAGGTTTAAGATTTTTTTTGAATTTTTTAGAAATTTTTTCGGAGAAAATCGAGTATTTTAATACTGGATTTGTATTTTACCATGTAAATATATAACCCGATATTATATAAAATTGGTAGGAAAACATTTGAAACAATCACAATTTTTTTTAAAGGACTTTTGAGTTTTTTTTTTGGAAATTTAGTTTTTTTATATAAATAAATATAATATTATAATAAATATGTGGGTTGGACCAGACTCAGCCCATAAATGATTGTGTTGGGCCGATCTTGGGCTGATCTTGCCCAACAAATGTTTTTGTTTCTTTTTAGGGGTGGGCCAAACCAGATGGGCCAAATCAAGTTCGACCCACCATATAAGTGAATTATTTGCAGAATGTGAACAATAATTCACGTTATGCATGCAACCAAAATGGTTGCAGAAGATGGAGAAAGGCGAAGGAGAAGACTACTGAAGGTAGTGGTCACGACCGTGATCAGGAGGCTGGGCTGATGGTTCAGGTAGCGTCGCTACGAGGAATGTTGAAAGATTTGGCGGTCGGTGGCAAAGGAAGGAAAAGAAGAAGAAGAAAATATGCAGAGGGGAGAGGGAGGAGTTCGTGATGACTGTTCTACTGCTGGAGAGGATTTGGGTTCATAGGGAGGTTGAGTCGCCGTCTGTTGGTGGAGGAGAAAGGTTTATGCGGGGTCTTCAGGGGCTGAAGACATGGTGGAGAGAGAAGGAAAGGAGGAAAGAATTGGCTGCGAACCAAGGAATGACTGGTTTTTTTGCAGATTTTGGACCCAATTTTCTTCTTGTTTATACAGGGGAAATATTTCAGCCCTTGATTTAGGTGGGAAAGATCTCAACCATTGGTTCAAAGTAGACATCATGAGCTGTCAAATCTAACAGTTCAAGGACCGTTGTGTTGTCATTCAGCCTGAACGGGCCATACTCGGGGATAAAGGGTTGTCAGGTGATCATTTTTGTTCAAATATTGTCAAATTTAATGGACATATGAGGCATTAAATGCACCTAAAAAGTAGCCATCCGGATAGCTTCTTGGCTAAAATTCGAGGAAGATAATGAACAATGACCAGACAACGCGTCGTCTGGTCTTTTTTTTTTAATACAAAACGTCTCTGTTTAGGGTTAAATTAGAGAGTTTTTTTCAACTTCAATTTAGTCCTTCACCTTTCAATTTGTTTTGATTATACCCTTAATTGACGCTAAACTTTTGATTTAGTGTAATTTAGCTTCTGCGGAATTTCAATATCAGCCCCTAATTTACGCAACTTTTACACTTTGGTCCTTAGTCTCAGATTTATACAGTTTAACTCCTAATTGATCTTTAAACTTTCAATTTCTTCAATTTCGCCCTCCGTTTTTGTCAATTAAGCCTCATAGTTTGGCGTCTTTTGCAATGGTCATTAACTGTAAGTTTTGTCAATTTGACCCCTAATTGATCTTAAAACTTTATTTTTCTTGTAATTTTACCCCTGATTTCAATTAATTAAGTTGGTAAAAATTAAATTTGGTCTCTTAAAATTTCAATCTTCCCAATTGAGCTCAAATTAATCTCCTAAACTTAATTTTTCACCAATTAAGCCCCTAATAAAATAAATTTGACCCATTTAAAATATAATAAAGTCAATTTGGTTATTAAATTCTTCAATTTGATCCAAATTAATTCTTAAATATAATTAAAATTCAATTTGGCTCATGATTAAATCAAATTGACCTATTAAAAATTAATTATATCCCTCGACTTAATTTTTATGCGAATTTTTCCAATAATCATTTAATTGGATCTTAAATTTATATTTTTTCTCCACTTTTAGGTTTAATTTTTTTCTCTACTAACTTAATTCAAGTGCTAATTTTTATTAATTCAAGTGTTAATTTTTAACAAAATTAATTAAATTATGAAAAAACTAAAAACTGAAATTTATTTATTTATTTATAGAAGTATGCGATTAAAAAATGATGCTAAATATCCTCAACCATTATTTACTAACTAGCAAAATATTATTAACCTCAAGTGAGGTAGGTCTGGTTGTAAAACAATATTCGTTTCTTTTTTCTTGTTTTATTGAGTTTGAGTCTTGAGATTAATATTAAAAAAATTAAATTTTTAAATATATCAAATTAATATTTATAATATTACAAGAACGTTTATAATGCAATAACATGATAGGTATCAAAAGAAAGAAAAATTAATGTGGAATTTCTTTTCCTTTTTTTTTCTTCTCGAATTCCTAAATCATGGAATTTCCTAATGGGAACAGGGAACCATGTTTTGGGCTTAAACCGAATTCAGTACACGAGCATGGATAGCCTCTACATGATTAAGTTAGTAGCATGAAAAAAGATATAGATATGTCTAAGCCCAAGATGTTCTAACAATCAATTTTAACGGTTGGAAATATGGTACAATTTGTATTTTAAAAACTTTTATTTTTTTAAATTAATATTTTTTAGTGTTTTTGGATCGTTTTGATGCGTTGATATCAAAAAAAAAAATTAAATAAAAAAATATTATTTTGATGTATTTCTAAGTTAAAAACACTTTGAAAAGCAATACTTTGTTTTTTAACACAATTAGTCCTCCGCCGTTAAGGTAAGCAAACAATCTAATTAAATGGAAAAAGAAATCAAACCGAATTTGATTAGTTTTATATTTTTTAATTTAATTTTAAATAGAAATAAAATTTAATTTGGCTTTTCTATATTAGGTAAATTTATATATTTTTTTTTTGTTGATTTCAACTACCCCAAATGGTATTTATATATAATAACACTATTATTATTATTATTATTATAGTGGCGATAACTTAATAAAAAAGAAAAAACCCTTAACACTACAACACACAAACCCATTCACATCTATGACCCGAGAAGAGAAATGGATACAAGAAGGAGAAAGATATTTTTATTATTTTTAACAGATTTAAATATGATTTCATCTTTTCTATTTATATTTATTTATCTTTTATGTCGTGAGTATTGGTAACTACAACTCAAACCTATATATGCTCATATGATAGAGAAATGGAGGCAGCTGCCTCACCAACCACCACCATCTCCGTTAACCATCATTTCTTCAACAACCTCTATATGCTCGTCTAGCTAATAGCAACAGTACTGATATTGCAAGGGATTTTTTCCTAACACGAGCAAGAGTGTGTGTGTGTGAAAAAAAGAAGGCGGCATGGACTTGACATGAATAATTTGCTGCTGGATGCATGCAGCATGCACAATGCTGGGCTTCCCGTCATCCTCATCACTTGTGCGCGCGGGTGTGCAGATCGATGCATCCTGCAAATCGCCTGTATCAAGCATGAAGCAGCAAGCAGCGTGATGATGTTATGAATCGAATACACATCTGAAGATTATAATAAGGTAGCTATCCTTTAATAATCAGGACATCTTTTGGACGTTTGCTTGCTGAATATATATATTTTGCAGTTTTTTCACTTTGTTTCTATTTAAAAAAAATTACAATTTACATCTTTTAATTTATAATTTATAACTTGTGTAATACTTTATATCTTCTCTAAAAAAATCAATAAAAAATTTTAAATTATTTACAGGATTGTTATCATATATCAATTGATTACTAGGAAGAGAGAGAGAAAGAGCAAAGAAATCATGTTGAGGGAGGGAAGAAAATCAAATGTGAAAGAATGGATTAATATATAACTCGGTTCATTGGAGTGATATTATATGCGATGATAGTTTTTTTTTTTAGATTTAAAAATTAAGTTGATTTAGGATGTAAATCATAATTTTTTTAAAAAAATAGATGAATTCGCTAATTTTCCAATATAAATTAAAAATAATAAACATGAATCAGATTTCAATTAACACTAAAACTTGAAAATTTTTATGGTGTTTAAGGAATGACTAGTAACGTTTTATTGGTTGTTTTTTATACCCTCCCTTAATAAAAAAAAAACATACACAAAAAGAGAAGAGAAAATCCAAAAAATAAAAATAAAAATATCTTCATCTAGAATATACATCTATTTTTTTTATTTAAAATAAATTCAAAATATAGCTAATAATATAAAATTAGTTATTTAATAATCACCATGAAAACTTGTCATAAAATTTCGTTTAGAATTACAATGCAAATTATACATGTGACACCACGCCAAAAACATAATTTTCATATATTTTTTTTTAGATTAACGTGGGTGTTCGGACTAGATTGCACGTACTTCGACTAATCTCACGGGTCCTGAAGTTAACGACTATGTAAACCTCTAGTGACCATTATATGAGCAACCACATGACTTGAACCTGAGACCACAGAGAGAACAAACTTCTTGGTCCCAAACTCTTACTACTAAACCACCTTCTAAATGGTTTAATTTTCATAATTTATTGAAACATCCACCGCATGCAGTCCCAAACCTGTGCTAATTCAGTGTCTCAAAACTTGGTAAACTTACAGGGTTGTTATTTTATTTTTCTTTCTAATCTCTCCAAACTTCTACGCACACAGAATTTAACTCCAATTATTATTGTACCATATTGATACAGCGACACGATTTTGTCAAATAAACTGAGAACAAATCAAATTTGAGCCAGTAATTGCATAAACATAATTAGTTATAAACATTTGTGTATGGATTGACAATGTACCTTTTGAATGCTCTACGTACGTACATACGTACCAGTAATTGCTTCCGCCAAACACGTGCGATCTAGATTCAACAACATTTAACTCCAAATATTTCTTAGAAAAAAAACAAAAAAAAAGGCTCCTTCTTTTTATAATTTAAAGAAATTCTAAACGTAGTGTTTCTCTAATTAAACCCAATATCAAATTAAAATGAGAAATAAATTTTTAAAATAAAAACTCGGCTTAATTAATTGATTGATATATAAACTAGCTTGAAAACTAACGTTTTACTGAATAAATAAGAGAATATAAGCTAATATTAATTTATTTATGTCCTTATCTTTACCATCACAATATTTTTCATGTGCTAGCTAGCTAGGCTACATTTCTATCGTCCACTGGAGAACACGTATGTACGTGGGCTATATATAATTAAATACTCTCCTCTTAAATGGGTCCTAGACAACAAGTTGCCATGTGCATTTTATCACATATTGAGTTTCTGAATTCAAAATGTTTATCTGCCGTCATAAAAGATCGAGACCCATAATTAATTATCTGTTCCTCCATAACTGTTTCGATCTGTACAAGTTTTCCTTCCCAGAGCTAGAGAGGGTCACCTCAAAGCTAGCTATATATAAATAATCTCACTACAAAACCCTATCTGTAGAGCAAAAACTCTTGCAATATTTCTCTCATATCATGGCATCCAACTCTTTTTCGAGCTGTCTAATCGATACGAGCTTTGATCTCGATGAGGCTCTAACCCTGCCTGATAATTTAAGCCAACAAATCACATATTCGAACTCTACCATTGTAGCTGATATGCCCACGGCACTTACTACAGGTGATGCTGTTTGCGCAGTTTGCATGGAGGGTTTCCAGTCAGGTATAGGAGGTAAAAAAGTCCCATGTGGGCATGTCTACCATGAAGCTTGCATCTCCGCCTTGCTCTCCCACTGCTACTCTTGTCCTCTCTGCCGCTGTGACATCTCCGGCTAGCTACTGGGCAATAAGAAAATTTTAATTTGGTCTTGTCTTGGCTTATAAGACTCGCAGTTTTGAGATGATTTATGTTCTACTAGCCTAATCTATAGCCATACTTACTTTGATGGTAAGTACTATGGAATATATGCGTCGATAATGTAAAATTCGTGCTCTTTTTTATTTTGTGCTGAAAACTCCGTCTCTCAGAAAAATATTTACGGATGAAAAAACTTCCACCGGAGATACTGAGCGTAACCATCCTGTTTTCTGTCATGAAACTAAAGATTACCTTCTAAGACAAGAAACTAATTAAACATGATATCAATAGATGGTCTTAGAACCCGCTATCAATGAAAGATACAAAGCATGCGAGATAAAAAAAATTAATAATTAAAGAAATATTAAAATTATATATCCCTCACTTACTCTATCCTTCCACTAGATGTCATCAATTGTAATCACATTGAAAACAAAAGAGATTTGAGATATCTGAAAGTAAAAAATCACATTGAATAATAAAGGGAAAAAAAAAGGGTCAAAATATTGTAAACTTATAATTGGTTACATTTTCCAACATTAATAATTTGCTTATAATCTTGGTAGCCCTTCTTATCTCACCAACTTGACCCCTCATTGCAACATTAAGTAAACATAGTGATTCATTCCAAGCAAAAATTACTATTTTAACCCAAAATGCTTGTTATTAATTTATTTTAATTTTATTGATATCTATTTTCAATGTGTTTTGAGAATATAAGAAATTCTAAAAAAATATATGTTTTCAATGCAATTCAATTAATTTACTTTCATTTCATAATTTTCTTAATAAAAAAAAAAGAAAAAAAAAGGTTGGGGAGTGAAATGATAGGCAATTAAGAAAATAGAGACCGAGATAATAGATAGAGGATTAGATAACATAATGGGAGATCAAATTAATTAAAAAAGGTCAAAGATTAAAAATAAATAAGGATCATCTTACATAAAGTAGAGATTTAAGTAAAATTAGAAAGATCGCAATTGATTTTGACCACAAAAATTTAAAGAAGATATTTTAAGAATACCAATTTATATGAACAATAAAGCTCCTCTCTTTTTTTTGCCTTTTTTCATTTGCCCCATATTTTCCTTTCAATTTCATTTCTTTTTTTTTTAATTTTATCCTCATATATTTTTGATAGTTTTTTTTTGTTACTTTTAGACCGATCAAATTGATTAGATCACATCAAGAAACCTCTCATAAGAATTAGACAAGAAGTCAGACATATAGGTTTTTTTTCTCGATTTCATTATTTTAATGGAGTTAGGTTTTCGAACATCCTGAATAAGAACCTATAATTGATGCATAGTTCGACAGGTTTATGTTTAATATTAACTTAAATACTTTTTTTATTATGTTAATTAGGTTAGTTTATTAACTTATTAATGAATTTTTTTTGTACAAATTTTAATTGCAAGAAAACAATTGAATGTGATAGAGCTGGCAATGACATTGCAAGGAGAGTTTGAAAGAATTACGCTGCAACTAGGTGACATTGAAATTAAGATAAAAAAATTTAATATTTTCATTGAAATCAAGATAAAAAAAATTTAATATTTTTATTCAATTTTATTATTGATTTACTAACAAATAATTTATTTGTACCATATAAGTTGCATGATTTATTATTCGAGGCATAAAAGAAAGCCAAAAAAATATGCAAAAGAAAGAGAGCTTTCAAGGCTGGAAGGAGGTGGTTTGGAAGGATTTCAAACCTCCATAAGTCTTAGAGGTCGTATGGGCAGAATATATTCATCACGTGATATCCGATTGCATCGTGCGATGATCACACTCTGGTGCAAAGTGGATGTTAATATTCTTTTTTAATTACATCCATTTTTTATTTGTTGTTTTTTATAAATATATTTAACTAAAAACAATTTTCTCTTGCAGGATATGACTCTTGGACGCGAACCAAGCCTAATAGAGCTTTTTATGGAAATGCATGTACGAATTGATTACCACCAAAAAGCAGTGCAACAGGTCATAAATAACCGAGCTCAGTACCATAAAAGAATTTAAATAATTAGAAAGATTATTTGTTATTTATTAAATTTGCCTATAATAGGAGTATGCATTCTACTATTGATGATTCTCCTTTTGAGATTATCTATGAGTTTATCATTTGACTTCTTTGGATTTGTTTCCTTTTCTTATTAATGAAAGGGTTGGTTTTGATGAAAATAGAAAAATATAGGTAGTAAAGGTTCTTTATGAGGAAGTGAGGTGGTAAAAACAAAAAAAATAAAATTGAGCAATATACATTCAAAGCTACTAAAGGATGAAAAAAAGTTATTTTTAAACCAGATGATTGTGTTTGGGTGCACATGCAAAAGTGAGATTTTCTCAACATAGAAGATCTAAATTGATGCCAAGAGAAAATGGATCATTCCAAATCCTTGAGAAAATTAAGGATAATTTTTATAAAGTGGATCTACCAAGTGAGTATGGTGTTAGTGTTATTTCAATGTTTTTTTTTATCTCTCTTTATTTGATGTAGGTGATGATTTGTGGACTAATCCTTCTGAGGAGAGGTGATGATACGATCAAGACTACACTAAAAGATTCATTACAAGTTTCAATTAGACCAATTACAAGGTCAAGAGAAAAGAAACTTAAAGATGCATTCAATAGGCTTATTCATAATATTTGAGACAATGTGGATTTCAATGAGGTAACATCAACAAATAAAAATCAAACCATAGTCAATTTAATTTATGCACAAAAGAAGCATGATCCATCACTTCCCGGGTTTATTTAAATTTGGTATCATGAGTTTTTTTTTTAGGGGGGGTGGGAGAGGCTTGTGGCATTATTGAAGAAATTTAATTAAAGAAGTTTTTTTGTTTGATTGGAGTACCAACTGGCGACATGTCTAATTGGCCAAGAATTCTTTTCAAGCAAGGATCTTATTATACATCTAATTTTTCTAATTTATCATAGGTGAAAATTAGGGTTTTAATTTAAAATTATCATTATCTAATTTCAATTTTTTGGGCTTTATTTAAGGAACTTTAGGTTTTTTTTTTTTATTTTGGGTTGATGATAGTCCATTAAATCAAATAAGGTATTTTTTTAAGTATAAATACTATTGTAGAGATATTATTTTTCTTAAGTTATCAAATATATTCTTTCCATATATAGTGTGTGTGTTGTGAGAGATTTCTCTTGCTTTGGCTCTTCAAATAAGTTCTCTTGACTTATAGAAGAATTAATAAATCTTCATGGAGTCTTTCATACTTCTCATTCGTGATTTTCTATAATTATTGGGTAAGAATTTGGTTACTTATAGTTTTGATGCCTCAGTATAAGTTATTATTGTGTCAAGCTCAATTCCAAACTTAATCTTAGCTTTTTTGGGAAGGGTCAATTTGATTTTGGGTTTTTAGATCTTTATATCCATAAGGTTCACATTAAAGCTAGATTTGAAAGCTTCAAATAAATATTTTCTTAATTGTCTTTGGAACTCTTCTCTAAAAAATAAGTTCATCCTTGTCCAAAATAAAAGACCATATAAGAAGAACCTAGACCATCATATCACTGATATAACACCCCTAAATAAATGCCTAGCTACCTATCCATTTGTGAGTGTGAGCATGTGAGTGTAAAGAAAAAAAGAAGAAATAAGCGAATGAGGGACATAAAAAGATTAGTAGTGTGGTGTGTGAGAGTGAAGAAAAAAAAAGGTGTATATAAGTGAAAAAGTATGATATGAGTAGTCTATAAGTGTAGCTTTATAAAGTTGGTGCAAGAAAGAAAGATAAATGTTATGATTTGTGAGGAAAAGAAACACTTGCATAATTTAAGTATTTATGCATGCCATGAGTGTAAGTGGGTGAGTGGCTTAAGTTATGTCAGCTTTAATTATTAAATAAAGTGTCTTATATGTGAGTGTGAAACACTATTAATTATAATGTGTTGTATATTTGTAACAAAATAAAATTTCAGTGTTTGTTACCCACCACTACTATTGTTTTAAATCTAATAAGTGATATCAAAGCTTTTGGCCAATATTTATACTCAACACATTGTTCATGGTATGTGACCATTAGTTCTCATTTATATATATTTTATTAATGAAATTGACAAATTAGCTTATTGTTTTACTGAAATTTAACTTGTAGAGACATTCTTGCAAATAAATATACTAGTTTGAAATTGAACAAAACTCCATTACTAAGAGATAGTAAGGTTATATTTAGAAAAAAAAAATTAGAGTATGATAGTAGAAAAAAGCTCACATAGGAATGTAGGATAGGGATTGATACTTAATACTCTGAGTCTTGTGGAAGAATTCCTCTTTCAACAAAATATTAATGACATTCTGCTAATAAAATCATGGTTTCTGAAAAACAGCAAGGAAAAGAAGTAGGTTATGTCTTTTCAAATAGTGTCTTATTAAATAATTTAAGAAGAAAATTCCAAAATAGAACTAAGAAATTAAGGGGAAAATGGCATGTTAGCATCACTTCAATTGTAGCTTACTATGTGTGTGTACACCTAAAAATCTTATGCGTTTTTTTGCTTTTGATCAAATTTCTAGAAGAACATTTACCAAGGTTTTCTCACTTTTGATCTAGTTTCTAAATGAATATTTGATGGGCTTTTACCATTACAAGTCAAATAAAAGAATTTCACCTCTTGGGAATGAAAGTTCCTAAACAACAACATGCTTTGTTCTTGGTATCATAAGACTTAGATGATCATTCAGATGGTTTATAGTGGAACCCAATTAAGTACAAGAAGTCTACATCATACAAAAATCTAAAAAATAAAAACATATACTAAACAAATTGTCTACATCAAAAATAAACATCAAGATGTCAATTATAGAAGAAAATGCTTGTTCACAGCAAAATAAAGGGAAAAAAAAGCTGAAATCAATCGAGTTTAGTGGAATTGGTTACTTGAAAAGAATTTTGATCGACCAAAAAGTTTGAAGAAGTAGATGATTATGAGTCATGATCAATCAAGGAAAAAATGATCCACTAAGAAAAGTTTGAATGCACAAAAAACTACAAAACTTAATTCTATTTAGAATGGGAGTCCTCAATAGATTAACTAAGCTTGGGCAAACACAAGATCTACATTACAAGGTTAGCTAGGATTTACGTGGTATTAATAGAGGAGAAGTTTGAAGAAGTAGATGATTAGGAGTCATGATCAATCAAGGAAAAAACGATCCACTAAGAAAAGTTTGAATGCACAAAAAACTATAAAACTTAATTCTATTTGGAATGAGAGTCCTCAATAGATTAATTAAGCTTGGGCGAACACAAGATCTACATCACAAGGTTAGCTAAGATTTACATGATATTAATAAAGGAGAAGTTCATTTTGTATTACGCTTCAATAAAATCTCATTATTTGATATCAATATCTGTATAATATTAGAGTTATATGTTTAGATAAGATTCAAACTCTATATTAATATATAAATGGTAATACATTCATGATCAAATACCTGTGATTTCATATAATTTATCTTTCTTTCTATTTTATATTGCTTTATATTACAACTTAATTTACTTTCACACATAGGAGCGAAGCAAATAAATATTTTAGGGTTTGACATCTAATATTTTCATACCTTGTTTAATTTAGCAAGGTTGCAACTTATCTTTACTTAATATTCAGTTTCTAATTGTAGTTTGTTTTTATGTATTAGAGGGGAGAAAGAAAGAACAAGTAAGGTAATTGATCTAAAATTCTCCGTTACGATCAGCACATATAATTGTATTTTAGTTTTGTTACTTCAATCCAATGGATGTGGGATTTTCTTCATAGATAAAGAAGACAAATAATTAGAATAAAGATATTATAACAAGGAGAATAGGCATCCTAAAACAAAAAAAAACCAACAAATAAACTAAATCTTACCAAAATAGCCACAGGCCTGAAGATATATGTGGTAATAAAGTTTTGAATGTTTGTGACAACAGTTTCCTTTAAAGATAATCATCATTTTTAAGTTATAGAAACACCATCTCTCCATCCACAATATCATTCAAGGTAACCATAAAATAATACGCCTTCATAAAAACACTACATTCCTTCCTTGCAAACCCACCATCTACGTTGAAAACAAACCTTCGACCATACTTTGAACTACCCAAACCATTTCTTGCATTGCCTAAAAGCCTAGCCTGATAGATGTGACCTTTATATGTCTCCGTAAATTAGGTAATCATTGAGGACATTGAGATACAAAATAATCATATGCATTAGCTCATAGAAATTAAACGCGTGCAACAAGACCATAAATCTTGTAAAACAATCATGGCCGACAACCTAAATAGACAACATCTAACATGATATTTTTCTATATGGAATTGGGGTTTCCAAGTAAAACAATCCTTACATAGTGAAAGGTCTTGCTAACAAGTATTACCCCCTAAAAGAACTAAAAGTTGGAACAAATGTACACAAGCAAATCCCTCTGCTCAAATCACATAGAGAGAGAGAGAGAGAGAGAGAGAGAGAGAGAGAAGTGTTCCATTACTTAATTAGTAATTATCGACTAAGGATCAACAAATATTGTCAAGTTGAAGATATGTCTCAATTTTACAATGGTAATTTGTAATTCCAGTCCTAAATTCTTTTAGTACATAACTATATTATTGTTAGTGTTATGCTATAGGTTAGATTAAAATTTTATTTTAGATGTAAAATATATCCAAGTGTTGTTAATATATTTTTTAGCACAGAAAAAAAAATTCATTATATGAGGATTGATTCGATGTGGCCTGGTCGACTTGGAATGTCCAAAGACATCTTGAATGACCAATAAAAATATAGTTTGACTAAAAAAAATCAAGATGATATTTTTCAAAAAATATTGAAATGAAAATATATTAGATCAATTCAGATCAACTCAAGTAAACATTCCAAAACCGCTACCTAGGTCATGAGACTCTGATAACCATATAGAAAGTAAATTATAATATATATATATATATATATATATATATATATATAGGATTAAATTGATAATAAAATAAAAAGGATAAATAATGACTCGAGTTAACTCAAGTTAACTTGTGAAACCCGGGTCAGGAGACTGATATAACTTTATAGAAAGAAAATCAAAAAAATTATAAATTTTAATTTTCAATCAACCTAATGCTGAAGGATGAAATTAAAGAAAATATATTCAATTAAAAAAGGATAAAAAAAACTGAGTCAACTTGGCTAACCCGTAAAAGTCACGATCCAGATCATGAGACTGTGATAATCCCATGAAAAGCAAATAAAACAATAATTATAAAACTTAATTCTCAATCAACTCAATATTGAAAGATGAAGTGGAAAAAAAATATATTCAAAAAGGGATAAAAAATTACCCGAGTGAATACGGCAAACCCGCAAAACCCGTGATCTAAGTCATGAGACCGGAATAATTTCATGGAAAGAAAATAAAAATAGATTATGAAGTTTAATACCTAGTAAACTTAATGTTAGAGGATAAAATTTTTTAAAAAATAAATTTGAAATTATAAAAAATTCTAAACAATTTTAAAGATCAAAGTGAAAAACTTGACATTTGACTATTTTGCTAGAGTGAAATGCCGAGGGTTTTTTCAGAATAAGTTAACAAAGTAATTAATAATTTGTTTTTGTTGCTACAAGTTAAATAAAATAAAATAAATCAAATGCACGTGCACAAAAGGCCGAAGGACATAAGGCTACAAAGTGCTTCATTATATTCCTAAAGCATTCTACATAAAAATATACTACACTCTAAAGAGCAATCTTATCACCAATTTAAGTTCATGGACCTATCTTAACCAATAGGGTATGTAGTGTACCAAAGTAATCCATGGATGGGATGATGGACGTGACCTGAATAAGGAAAGTTTGCAAATTTGATCATTTTAAGCGAGTAACTGCAAGAAAAGGCCAAAAAAAGAAGCAATTCCTACCAATGAGACTAAGAAAAAATATGATTTATAGAGCAAAACATATTATATACATCAGAAATTAAATTAAAAAATCCCAAAATTAAAAAAAAGACTGGTATGGATGAAAATATATAAACGTACAAAGATATACTAGTTGTCAAAAGTTATAGACAAATATAAATAGGTTGACTTTGATAAAACTTTTTTCCTAGTAACTATGTAGAAATCCAAAAAGATTTTGTTTGCTATAATTGCAATACCATGATTATAAGATTTGAAAAATAGGTATCAAAATTGTATTTCTAAATGGAAATCTTCAATACGACACTTTATTGGCAAATTCCTATATATATGACACAATCTAAAAGTTTTGAATTTTGTAAGCTATAAAAATTCATTTATAGACTTAAACAAGCTTTAAGGAGTTGAAATATTTATTTTTATGAGATAATAAAAAAGTTTAGTATCATAAAAAATATAGATAAGCCTTGTGTTTACATGTAGATGATATATTATTAATACAAAACAACATTACTTTACTCAAGTTAGAAAAGATTTGGTTGTCCAAGAATTTCTCCATGAAAGATATGAGAGAAGTACCATATATAGTGGGAATAAAGATATATAATGATAGATAAAAAAAAGTTGCTTAGATTTTTCAAATTCATATATATAGACAAGATGCTAAAACAATTTAGCATGGAAGAATTCAAAAGAGAATATTTACCTATTCCACATAAGATATGTCTCTTCAAAGATATGTATCCTAAAACATAAATTGAGAGAGATAAGATAGAAATGATTTTATATACTTCGAATATAAGATCCATATTGTATGCAAGGCTTTGTATAAGACCAGATGTATCTTATACTTTGAGCATAACTAGTAAATACTAATCTAATCTAGGTGAAGGTTACTAAAAGATAGTTAAAAATATTCTTCAGTACTTGAGAAAAACTAAGAATATTTTAGTGATTTATGGAGGAGATGAACTAGTAGTTTATAGTTATTTGGATGTTAGTTTTCAGTTTGGTTATATTTTACTCTAAATAATGGTTTTGTAAGTTGAAAGAGTTTCAAATAAAAAATCAAAATAGATTCTACAACTAAAGTTGAGTGCACCTATGCATTTGAAGAGACAAAAGAGGTTGTTTGGATCAAGACTTTCACAATTAAACTATGTGTGCTTCCTAGCATTGTTAATACAATAGCTCTATACTATAATAATAATGAAGTAAAGGAATCAAGGTCTCTTCAATTATTCAAGAATATACTTTGACAATTCCATTTGATTAGAGAATCATAGAAGTAAAAGTATTGTTCTTAAATAAAATTATGAAGTTATTATAATTATGAAATTCCTATTACATCAACGTATTGTTCCTAAATATTCTTGGTTAATGTTATATTAAGACTGGATATTAATTAGATTTGTTGGGACTGATACATATTATGTTCTTTCCTTTATAAAATAAAGCAATTGTTCTTATAAGCTAATGTTTGAGGGATATTTAGAAATAATATGTAGGAACATGTCAAGTGACATATACACTAAACTAATATGCATAAAAATTTCATATGAAGAGATCATTTGTATCTATAGAAAGGCTTACATGACGGTTGTATAATTGATCCTTAAATTTGAGATCACTAAATTATCTTATATATAAGGAATGTTACGCTTTGACTCTATTACACGTTGTATTAATCAAAGGTAATAAACAAACATATATTGGATATAACATGAATTATATGAAGGTATTTGAGTAAATAAGTGATAATTCATCACCTTAGGTGAATTAGAGAAAATATTTCATTTGTTTTTAAATATACAAGCACACAGTCCAACAGTACACATTACAAAACACAAATAAAACACAAATAAAAAAAGTTAGCACTTAAAAGTATAACAATCTCTTCCTCTTAAAAAGATTTGGGAGATTTCTCACTAATGGTTTACATGAATTACCGTTAGAAACCAAACACTTAGATAACTTGTAATTCGCGATAACCTAGCCTTGAATCAATTATTCAAAGCTGAAAAAACATATAATCTTTAGGTAATTTTTTTATAAATTCTAAACAACCTTGAGATCTATGTAAGAGGATCCTGGTATTCTTGAAAAAAAAAATTAAATTTATTGTTCTTAGTGTGTGTGTGTGTGTATTAAAAAAAAACCCAACATTAAGAGCATTTGCATACTTGTGATTAGTATTGGGAAAAAAAATGACGATGATCTTGATTAACTCATGAAAATGGGGGTGATGAAACCCTAGACAAAATTTCACATAATTTACTGATAAGATAAATGATTAAGCACGTGTTAGGCTGTAACATATCGCATTCCTGACGTACAATACACTAATCCATTCTATTGCCATAAATCTTTATTACAACATTTCTAGTCTTGACTACAAAATCCCTTTGAGAGCAGATGGTGAACATATCATAGGTCTTTCTTCTTGATTCTTCAAAACGTAGAGCGTGCAAAGAGCTAAACCTGCGACTCTCCACGCAAAACCGCATTTTCCAACAGCTCCTTGCATCTTGGCATGATTGTAAGTAACGTGATATAGAGCCCTGGCCTCCTCAAAGACCTCCTCATCTCTTCGCTTGCTCAAATTAAATTCCGCAGCGCCATATAAGGTCTATATGAGACGATGATAAGTCAGCCGAGTTGGAAGCAAGAGGTAGCAGCACCCACACTGTTCCAATAGGAAAGGATTAATAAAGCATATAAGAAATAATATACTGACCTCCTTGTATTTTTTTATGACTTCATTAGCCTCGTCGTTCTTCTCTTTACCAGCCTGGAGAGCATTGCGCATCTCCGTCCTGTATTGACCGTAGAGTCCCTTCCACTTCACAAGGTACGACTCGTGAACTTCATCGTCAAAGCAAGGGTGTTTCCAAACATCTAACAGGTTGAAAAAGCATCAATAAAACTCAATTTAATGATAATATTTGTAAATGCTAAAAAAATAAAAAAAATCTTCAAATAATTTTCATGTCCTGAGAAACTTAACCACCACATGAGGTTCATAGCTTCAACCTTTAGATTCATAAAACCCTCACCATTTGATGACAGATCCATATCTTCATATGCTTTCACTTTATCATAAATTTTTCCCAAGATGGAAGTTGATCGATAAGTTTTCTTTCCGTGTTTTTCCATATAATGAGGGAACAGCTCTGCCTTCAAATCTTCTGCAACTTCAATCTGTTCAAGAGTAGGAAAAAGTCTTGCTGATTTCAAAATATTAATAAATTACTTCAAATTGAATATCATCAAAGAAACCACCCCAAACTAGATTCCTCAAGAATAATGCAAATTAGAATATCTTTAGTTTCAAGTGCCAGCCAGTAAGGAAAACCACATCTAGCGATTAGTTTCATTCCAGCAAGGTAGCCCCCCCCTGGTCATGATAACTAAACAGTAGACGAGAAGAGCTTGATATACAGAGGCTAAAAGATCCCGAAAAATTGCAGAAAGCAGATCTCAAACATTATTCTCAAGTGCAGGCAAGGACTTTGATTTGTCAAGCTATTCCATGAACTTCAAGTGTCCTCAAAGTGTGGAAATATATTCAGAAGGATATAAACAATAGCTACCTAGTACGGAACTAGAATGAAACACATAAATTTGGCACTGGTTAAAAAAGAAACTATGTTAAACTAATTATATAAGGAATTGAGCTGTAATTTTATTTGATTACAAGTCACTCACTTTCAAATGTAAATTTCCGTATGTATGTTTCCACTGTATTAACTATCACAAGTATACTTAATTTAACCAGATATCAATGCTTGGTCCAATATTTGTAGAGCTCAAGTGTTTAGATGAAAAAACGAAAGTCTTCAAAAACTCATCAACCATCTTTAATGCCACAACCCTCAATGCCATGTGCAGATTCCAGAGAATGAATATGCAACTGGAACTAAATAATATTTTAAAGCACATGAAATTGGTAAAGCTGATCTTCATACTATATCAAGAAGCAGAAACTTGGAAGTTCAAAATGCTTGCAGATAAGGCATCAGGGAATTCGATCTTCTTTGCCATGTTCACAAAAATATTGGGACAAGTGATCATCTTAAAGTAAATTTAACCCATAATTCATTTCATCCAGTTTAGAAGAAATAAGAAAACTTTAGTTAGTGTACATTTGACAGCCAGTAAGGTTGGAAAACTAACCTTTCTTCCACCTTTCTTTGGAGCATCTAGAGCATCATAGTATAAATCAATCAACAGATTGATATTTTTTTTCACACAAGCTATCTCTTCTGTGCAATCATTTCCCAATATTAGAAGCCGATCCATCATTGCCAGCCAGCTATCCGCTGCCACCCCCACAGTGAAACTGAAAGTAGCCAAAAGCTTTGAAGCATTGAACTTGGTGATGAAGCTACATAACTAAAATAGATTACATGCCTTTATATTTCATACAAGTTTAGATCAAAAGGATCCATACCATAGAAATGACAGTTTTATGCTGGCTGTAAACCTACCCCAACCCTACTCTTTTATCCAGGCTTAGGAACGGGTACTCTAACCTAAGCTAGCATAGTAGATTTTCATCTTTCATACAAGTATGAAAACAAATTTTCAAACCCCAGAGCAAGAACTGCTTGAGACTTGGACCTTTTCAAAGGGGTAAACAACCCATATTACTCATGAAATAAGGTATAATTTCAACATTACATCACTAATGTGATATTCTATCAATAAATAAATTCATATATTGAGATTAGCGGGCACAAGTGTAGCATCCTAATTCAAAAAAAATTGTTTTTTCTAATCAACACTAAAAACGAGAGAGACATGTAATGGACAAAAATGAAGCATTGTGGCTGGCTGGTTGCAAAAGATTATCATATTATGCAATCAAGTGTTTACCTTGGCTGAAACCTGTTCCTCAAAAATAGTTTGAAAAGCTCAACCTCCAACTCCTCATCAGAGAATTCACTTGGTTTTCTGTTGGGCACATTAGGGGTTGAAGTAGAAGGTGTCCAAGGTTCCGTTTGTTTAAAGTTTTCCAGAAGCTGAAGAGATAACAGAGTGCAAATGATTAATTTTGGAAACTATACATATTCCACTCAATTAGGAACAGAACTTAAAAAATTATTTACACAAGACTGAACTTTCAAAGACATACAAACAGTTCTCAGTTGATCACTGGTATGAAATAAAATTCAAGCACATGAAATGACATACACATGAAGGAGTCTCAAAGAGATGCACCATAAGGAGTGAAGGAAAATACACGTAAAAAGGTTCCATCATCAGTAAACACGGTAGAATTAACAAATTAAAAGCAACAGTTTCTAGAGGTTTTATTTGCCAGATGCCGGTAGGTTATCACTATAAAAGCAGTGATGGTTTGTCACTTTAGCAGACACTAGCTATAATTATTCCTCAGAGACACTAGTAAAAAGTTGAAATGAAGTGGAAACAAAATTTTCATTTAAAAAAGCCATCTATGTCATAGTTGTTTCAATAGAAAATTGAGAGAATAGTTAAGAAACAATGCTCTAAATCTTTTTTCTATTTGCATTTCATTTTAACTTTTTACTTAAAATAATATTCTCAAAAATTCTTCTACTCATTAACTCATTAAAAAATCAACTTTAATCAAATATGAAAAGACCGAACAACAAAATAATCGTAGCATATCACATCCTTGTTCTTCATTTGTGAAACAATTGAAACTGAGAAAGCACCTTAGATGAGTTTTCCAAATTTGGTAGCTTGAAAAAGAGATCCTATTAATAGCCTCAGTTTCTGCTACTGAATAGGTCCTGAAGGTTTGACGTCACTTGAAAGAGATGCGAGAATAAACTACCAACTCGTTTTTTGAAAGCACGACCTGAATATGAGATGAATAAACTACCAAATGAGGTAATAAGATGTTCCAGAATAAAGGAATACCTAAACTTACACAAATAAATGGAAATAAGAGAATGGTTGAAGAACCTGACTCCCAAAAACATCTCCCAAACACACAAAGCAATTTTTTTTTTGTTTTCTTCCTAAACGGAATAAAATAAATAAGTAAAAGGGATATTCTTCCAATACGCTTAGTTTCATCTAGAGACCGAGAAAATAACACTGACCTGAGGATTTCTTGACACAAAAAACATGTCACCATCAAAATCACCACCTGACATCTCATCTGCCAAAGACCGTGGTCCTTTGCATGGGAAAAATATAGCATACTTGGCATTTCCAACAAAACCTTCCAACTCCCTTACATATGTAGCCTTTAAAATATGTATATCTCCAAAATGTAAACCTGGATTCCGATAGACTAATACCTCCCCTGAAACCTGTCCACAATCCCTGCATGTTTTCCGTCAAGAAAGAAAGCATCTCATAATTACATTGATAGCTTCAATCCAAAATTGCAACTATGGGGGTGCGTGTAGGGGTAAACTATGCACATACATAATAGCCAGGCAGGGGACAAATCTTGTGACTTTCAAATCCGGCTAGTTAAATGCTAATGTGTATGTATATATTTGTCACATTAATAGTAAAGAAACATGCCAATAACAAACGTACAGTATTATGCAAACTTCATCACTCTCCAAGAGTCCAGTTGGATCAGCTGTCCCCATCAAATAATATGATTCAGACACAGGTATTTTTCCTCCTTTCAGACTCTTCTTTTCTTCCTTCATCAGTATTGACAAACGACGTTGCAAATACGGTTCTTCTAGCGGAATCCCACAGCCAATCATTGTTGCAACAATGTTATCGTCCATATCCCCATAATTAAGCGCAACTGATCAGTGCAAAGAAAAACTTTTGTTACAGTTACTTAATAGGAGTTGGGAAACATTGAGAATAAAAAATAAATTAACACACAAATATAGATAAATAAATCAATGAATAACCAACTCAACAGAGGAACACCAGAATAATCATTATAAACCACCTCCTGGGGAGATTAAAATAAGTCATAAAAGAGTAAAATCCATGAAAATAAAATAAAGATAATAAAGCATAAATATCCTTTCTGAAATGGTCAGGTAAGGATCCACAAAGAAATAGCAAAACAGAAGAAGTTGATGTATAATCAATGGCATTGCTGACCAGTTTAATCTTCAAAGAAGAAACCAGAATCAGAAGGAAAACCTAAAACAAACGCTTCTTATCAAGGAAACTACCTCGTAGAGCTGCTTTTTTGTTTGAGAGAATGCCATGGGCATCTTCCAGAGCATTATTCAATATTCCCATAAAAAACTCTTCTGGAACACCACCATAGCTAAGAAGTGCAATTAAATTCTTCGAAAGGAACGTTTTCTTCGGTCGACAGCTGCGAGATGGAAAGTAAGAAATGTCACCACATTTTTCTTTCATTGGATAAATCATAGTTACTGGCAGAAAAAGCAGAGCATTGGGTTCTCTATATCAGTAAGTTTATTTATCAAGATACATCACAATGCTTCCAAGCCAGTCCAACTTGCTGGCAGCTTCTTTCAAACATAACTGCAAAAACTCATGTCCAACTACTGAACAGAATATCAAGTTTTGTAGCTTACAATAAAAAAATTTGTATTATTATGGTACTTCTGTTGTTCAGTTAGAAACCAAAACATAACATCAACATACAAGCAGGAAATAATAAAGAACAAAAATCATAACTACCTGGTTCCAACTATCTCCAATGAATTTTTTGAAAAAGTATTTGATACTTTTGGATCTGTCTCAACCTTAATCATAGAAGGCCTTACGTGCAGAGTTTGATGAGTAAGCTACAAAAAACATGGAAATAATAATCAGATATCAGAAACACAAACAAATCAAGAAAGAAATTAGCTAGATAGGAAACAGGTTATCCACAAACTCTGGCTGGGACCATCAATAACCCACCAGTTATTGGATTTCAAAACTTTCTTCTTGAAGTAATGTGAATGATTTATTAATATGTCATGTCATAACAGAAAAATCTGGCATAAAGGTCCACCAATTTCAATTCAAAGTTCATATCAACCCAAACTACATTGCTGATGCAGATAGAGTTGTATGCAATTTAGATCAGAAATGGAGGCAATAGTGGTGAGAAAGGAAAGTTTTGTGGCAGAAAATTGAAGTAGATCAAAGCATTCAAAAGGGGAGTGTGAATATAAATTGCATAATATTCAACTTTGCAATCATCATGTTCACAAGGTCATCAGTTTAGCTTCGTACCCCTCCAGCCTCAAAGGAAATTGTTCCATTCTGACAGCGATGGAACCATAATTGATAGTTATTCAACCAAACATTTATTGTCCCAAAGTAGATAAATAGATAGTATGTGATTTCATATGATGTACTTTCTTTTAGAAACTTTTGGTCATTTGGACAGCTTCAGTTCACCTGCATATAGATTGTTTGGTTCAATTCCCTCTCCACCCCTAATAATCTTACATCAAAAGCCCTTACTTCTCTGAAACAAGAGAAATTACAATCACTCCTATGCATCAAACTAAAGATCCAATAACCTTCAAAGTTTTAGAAACCTCATATGATTCAGACATATGAAAATTCTCTAAAATTTTAAAATCATCATTGTACCAGACTGGCTTCAATGAACCTTAAATATGGACAAAAAAGTAATGTTTGGATCCTCTCGTGTTCCCAGGGGAATATAATCTATCATGTTCCAAATGTCACCATTAATTTTGAATTTAATGATCTAGATTTGGTGAAGCAAAAAAAAAAAATAATAATCATTTTAACATGCATTAAAATAATGCCCATTCATTTTGAATTTAATAGTTTAGATCTCACGAACATGACAAAACATGATGCAAAAGAACACGAGAGGATATCAATCCAAAAAATCAACTCATTATAATTTCAATGGAATACAAAATTCCAAAACTATACCTTCTTATTCACAAGGAAAGTTCCCTTGACAGCTCTACCATTATTGAAGAGACGAAACTGGATCAGCAAAGGCTTGAAAAAAGAAATGAAAAGATTGATTCCAAGTCCTCAAATAAACAATAGAATTTTAAAACCAGAGAAACTAGCAATGACTGAGATGCACATACTGGATCCCCATAGAGACATTCTGGATTTTGCTCCATGACTTCATTATGAACACGTAATCTCTAGCGGTGAAGGGAAAAAAAACAAATGAGCCAAAACATGAAAAGTTCTGTTTATCCAAAAACAAAAAACATCAACATATGGATGGAAGAAAGCAGCAAAGAGCTAAAACATTGCCTCCATAAATTATATACTCACAAAAGAATCAGTATCAGTTCTAGGGAAAGGAAAAAAAAAACAGATGGGATAAATCATAAGTAAACATAATGCTATAAATCTGAGGAATGAGATCGAGCATACACATCATAAAAGGAAAATAGTGAACAAACATGTTAACATCTAAATTATTTAACCAACCCCCCTCTAGTGAGCTCCTACATGGTAGAAGCAATGAGATAGTTTTTATTCTCAGTTATTCAGCGATTACTAATAATAATGTGAAAGTTCCACTGGTTAACCTTGTGTTGGAAGAACTATTCTTTGTCAATGCCATGGATACCAGTGCGTGCATGCAACAAAAGGGTCAGGAAAAGGAAATTTTCAATGGCTGGAAACAAGCTTCAATGAAAAATAGTTTGTGGAAAACATAAAGAGAAGATATTCATTTATTTTGACTCGCCCATTTTCTTTCTATTTCTTTTCCTAGAGTTAGAATTTTGATTATCAATGGATCATTGTCAAACTTAAAGTGGGTGGTTACCACACACAAAACAAAACATTAAATTATAAAAGCTAAAGTATGATCATCAAACTGCTATGTTCATATTAATTTAGAGAAAATGATACTTGTCCTTCTTTAAATAGAATTTACTTAACATGTTACACAATGAAATCAAACTATTAACCACAAACCTCAATATTGGAAGCTTGGAGGCAAGTTCCTTTGACTTGATTCTTTGGGCATTTCAAAGCCAAATCATGCGATATAAACCCAGTTCCATCTGTATGTATAAGAGGTTTCCCATCTGTATCGTAAACAGCATTACCATCTTTATCCTGCAACAACAGAAACATAAAAAAGAACAGCAAATTGAATAGACAAACAGGCAATAATCTGTGTATGTCCACACATACCTAGCAAATAACAAGCCATGTTTTGAAAAAAAAGAAAACAAATCAACATATAAATCGCACCCGGCATGGTTCATCAGCTATTGTCTTGATATCTACAAGGGATAAATCAACTTCCAGATTCATGGTCTTTGACAAAATCAGCGAAAACCTGAGTCTCTTCAAACAATGTTAATCTCAAATTGCTAACAGAGCATGTTTAAATATGGTTCTCAAATATGGGGGAGGGAAGATCATAGTGTCACCAACCTAGCCATGTAGTTGGACAAACTGGACAAATTGTCCACATGCATAAAAACAGATCTAGCTTGACGGATTGTCTTCCCGCTCAAAATATTATCCTGATTATCAATCGATGCAACAGACTCCATGCGGACGAAAAAACACTTGACAGGAGAAGTGGTTGGGTCTTTCTTTTGTTCTTCTTTGCCTCCATCTTTAAACACTGGTCAACAATGGTCAACAACCAATGTCAGTTAAACGAAATGATTATCCTAGAAGGATTCAAAAACTAACAAAAGATGTTCAGAAGACCATGTACGACACAATATCACCTGCCACAGTACGGTGACACATATAAGTCATAGTTTTTGCCCAAATATCTACTTTTAGAAGTGAAACTATGATACAAATGGTCGTAATACTTAATTTCATTACAAAACAAGTGAATCTAACCAATTTTGCAATGGATCTGAGAGCATGGATCGAAAACAATCTTTTTTTCTTCAAGATGAGTTTGTATAAGACTCCATTAGCTATCTATTACAAAGGCCCAATGACAAACAGTTCTTGAAATGCATGGTACAGATCATACTGAGATGATGAGCTAATGCCTTATCATTGAAGGACAGAAACAAGAAAGGAAAAATATTTGACTTGCACTGGTATCTCGTTACACCGAAAGGACTTGGAACATAACAACATAGGAAAGTAAAAGTTCGTTTATAGAGATTTTGACAATTATCTATTTAAATGCATTGTACAAAGTTAACTCTCCTGCACAAAGGAACAAACATCCTACGACAGTCATCTTAAACTTATGCTTATAAGTGTATAATGTATGTTATTAATATAGAATGCACAGTGTCTCAAAAAGGGTCATCCAAAAGTCAATATTCATCAAACAAGAAGCAATCTATAGACTAACCAAAAAAGCGGTAACAACGCAAACCAACATGAATCCCTTCTCTAAGAACCTTGTTGTACTTGGCAAAATAATTATCCAGAGAACTGCTCACTGAATATCTCTCATCTTTCACCTCCTCAAACTTTACCATCAAGATACTGTCATCTCCCAAGGTCCTTTGCAGGACATTTCTCTGCTTGGAGAGGTAAGGTCCCTGAAATAATTTTAATGAATATGACAATGCTAACCCAAAAACTGTGTCTTCTTTCAGTAAAAACACATCAATAGTTTCCCTCAGTAATCAATAAGCAACAGTAGGATATCACAATAAATAACATAATTGTTTCCGACCCCTTGGAAAGGAGCATTTCATGTTATCAACATCGGAATAAAAGAATTGGTACAGGTCTAACTACCAGCGAATTTCATAGAATTGATAACACAAATTAACCATGATAATACAAGCATAAAGTTGAATGGAAAAAAAGCATCCAAATTCAAAATTTCCAGAATAGAAAAGATTTGATCATGAATCACCAGCAGTTTTTTGGTTTTTTTTTCTTTTTTCTTTTTTTTCAGGAGAGTAAAACAATTGATGGTTATCTTTATCATGTATGCATAAGCATGTGATTAAGGAGAAATTCAAACCTTGAACCTATAACCTCCATCCGGATCAACATGACAATGATAGATGTGTGCTTTCCCAGAATCCCAATCAAGATACTGCAGTATAGCAACAAATAATAATAAAAAAAAAAAAGCAGTGGATTATAATCAGTTACAATTCTAGATAAGCAATTTACACGTACACATTCACTACATACCCGCGACTCCAGCACGCAAATCATTCAAATTTCAAAATTAAACAAATTAAAGAGCATAAAACCCAGATAGTTTTATGACATATTTACCTTGACACGATCTTCTTCCTTTATATAATCTCTCCTAAATCCAAAAGCGTCCCAAATTTCTGACTCAAATTCTCTCATTGGCAAATTCTTATACCCCCTAATTTGATCAGAGGATAACACCTCTTCCAAATTCTTTCTGTAGATATTCTGAATAAATTAAGCCTTATCAACCAAGCAGCTAGCAAAACACAAGAAACCACAAAGCAAAGAAAAGCTTACCCTCCAAGGTAATTTAAGATAAGAAAGGCTTTTCTAAACTCAAGCTCTCCCAAAGCCACCAAATGTTGACTGGTTGTAGACTCACTTCCTCTCTGTCTCTGTGAATCCATGGTTGATGAACCTTCAAGCTTCAATGGAGTTGCAGATTGAGCACCTGCAGAATCACCTATATTATTGCCCCCACGGAAGGAAAAACAAAAACATCAACCCAGAACCTGAATTGCATCTTTGACCTTCACAGACAGCAAAGTTTTCTAAACAGTGATGATTACCATTTCGAAATGAAAAAAAAAAGTACATTACTTTGAGAATTCATCAGTAAACGGGTGTTTGTACGATTCTGGGGTTGTTGAGGAGATGGGGAGAGGGAGGAGTGCATGTTGGGGGAAGAAGAAGAAGCATTGATATTAGGAGAGCACTGTTTGGCCAAGTGCAGAACGAAACTGTCAAAACTTTTTCTAATCCCTTGACCAGAAATTCTCCGGAGAATATTTAAAGCAACTTCTTCCCCTAACGAAGCCAGTGTCGACCTCGTTTTGGTTTCTAGCGGCCTTCGATCCTGCTCCCTACAGATTTTGGTTATCAGTTCCTCCACTGCACAAGGCAATGGCACTATTTTATCATTATTTATCTCTGCCATTGGATTGTTCTCTACTGATCTACTGAAGAAGGGCAGTGGCAGTGCAAAATGCTATTTGAAATTTTGAGTGAGAGTTGCTGGATTTTATACTTGGTTAGTGAGCATCTTAGATTTTTGTCTTTTATGGTAGGAAGCGGGACTGCGTATTTTTATATTCTGAGATAGAAATAGAAGGTTGTATTTGGAATTTCAATTGTGGGACATGGATTCTTCATGGTGAAGTTCGACCAGGAGAGTGACAGATTGAAAATCATCTACGACGCCTGCCTGCATATTCTATGGATCAGAACTACTGTATATATTAACAAAGTAAGCGACGTGAAAGTTCATCTAGAGTAGTAGAGAGTTACAGCAGCATACTAAGGTTCGATCATAGGATATCAACAAATTTCTTGTGTAACAGACGAGACTATTTTACATTGTTGGAAATTCAAGCTGATAAAAATGTGGTGTTGGTCTTTTAGGATTAAAACTCAAAACAGAAATATTAAAAGAAGAAATTTCTTATGAAGATAGAAGGTGGAACACAAGAGGTATGTTTAAGGCCTAACCAATCAAGTTTCTTATTCTGAAAAATGAAGCTTTCTTTCTTCTACGTACCCATTGTGTAAACATGCATACATTGAAATAATAAAAAAAGAGAGTAATATTTTATGTTTTTGTCCAAAAATAAAACAAATCGTTTGATTAGCCAAATTCACTATTGGTTTTTTCATTGAACTCCACACATAACTATGCCATTAAAAACTAATTTAATGTGTGTTTGGTATTGTGATTCAGAGCTATTTCTAAAGTGTTTTTTAACTTAAAATTTATAAAAATAAGTGTTTTAATTTTTAATATAACATATTAAAATAATCCACTTTTGGATGAATGGATTGGGATTCTACACTAGAATGCTATTTTTTTTTTTTTTGATTCTCTTTCAACTTCCAACTTATACTAGTAAAAGTTTACTATCTCATCCATCAAACTTTCCTATCCTTTTCTAGAACCTACACCCTAGTACTTATTGTTTAAGTTAGTAGACTTGTTTTGTTTTTTTGATAATTGTACTTTCTTTTGAGAAAGGTTTCTTTTTATTATTTTTTTTCTCGAAGCTATAAAAAGAATCTTTTAAGACATTGACAAAAGAAACTCTTTTCATCTTTTTCTTTCATTTTCTTTTTTAAATACTTTTTTTTAGATTATTTGCTCTTTTTTATTAAACGGTTAAAAACTTATAATATATTTGATAGTGTAGTACATAATATTTTTTAAAAGTGATTTTTATTTAAAAATATATTAAAATAATATTTTTTATATTTTTTATTTTTAACATCAACATATATTAAAACCATAAAAGGGCACTAAAGAAACATTAATTTAATGTTTTTTAGCCAAATGCAATTTCAAACGCAAAAATAAACAATGTCATCATAACTATAGTTATTACTTTAGATTAATATGTTTGAAGGATCAAGTTATAAGTTAGGGTTGAGCCAATTCAATTTTGATTTTGAATTAAAAAAAACATTTTGTTTTCAAATGAAAAGGTATTTTTTTATTTTTAAAATATTAAAATAATCCAAATGTTTTTACAAAAAATAATTTAATTTTTTTTAAAAAAATAAAAAAGTAAGTTGTATCCAAAATCAAACACTTATTTACTGGCACTTGCAAGTTGCAACAGCTTCCAGTCTTATCCATCAAACTTTCATGTCTTTTCCTAGAACCTAAACCATACTTCATTACTTCTTCTTGCTTAAGTTAGTAGACTTCTTATGTTGTTTGATGATTGTGCTATTTTTTTAAAAAAAAAAAGCTTTTTTTATGTTTTTTTTTTTGAAGTTATAAAAAGTATCGTTTAAGAAGTTAACAAAAGAAACTCTTTTTATCTTTTTCTTCAATTTTCTTTTCCAATGACTCTTTTTCAAATTATTTGCTTTTTTATTCAACAATTAAAAACTTATAATATGTTCTGTAGTGTAGTGTACAGTACTTTTTAAAAGTGATTTTCATTTAAAACATATTAAAATATTTTTTTATATTTTTTATTTTTAATATCAGCATATATTAAAACCATAAAAAGACACTAAAGAAACATTAATTTAATATTATTTTCAAGCCAAACGCACCTAAATGTAATTTCAAGCGCAAAAACAAACGGTGTCATCTTAACTATAGTTATTACTTGAGATTGATATATTTGAAGGATCAGGTTAGAGGTCGGGGTTAAACTAATTTAATTTAGATTTTGAATTAAAAAAACGATTTTTTTTCAAATGAATTTTTTTTTATTTTAACATATTAAAATAATCCATTTAAAAAAATAATATAATGTTTTTTAAATAAATTAAAAAAGTAAGTTGTAAACAAAATCAAACACACATTTACTAACTAGTAGGTATGTACTTTTGGATGAATAGATTAAGACTCTACACTAGTATTTTCTTTTTCTTTTTCTGATTCTCTTTCAACTTTCAACTGATACTTGCAATAACTTATGCCATGTCCATCAAACTTTCATGTCTTTGCCTACACCCTACTACTTCTTGCTTAAATTACTACTCTTCTTATGTTATTTGGCAATTGTGTTTTCTTTTAAGAAAGGTTTCTTTCTTCCTTTTTTTTTTTTTTTTTTTTCTGGAAGTTATAAGAAGTTTACAAAAGAAACTCTTTTCATTTTTTTCTTCCATGTTCTTTTCCAAACATTTTTTTTCAAATTATTTGCTTTTATTATTAAACAATTTAAAATTTATAATATGTTCGGAAGTGTAGTGCATAGTACTTTTTAAAAGTGATTTTTATTTAAAAATATATTAAAATAATATTTTTATATTTTTTTTTAATATCAGCATTTTTAAAGCCAATTCAATTTAGATTTAGATTTTTAAAAAACCATTTTTTTTCAAATGAAAAGGCTTTTTTTTTTAATTTTTAATATAACATATTAAAATAACCCAATTTTTTCTTAAAACATAATTTAATGTTTTTTAAAACAATTAAAAAAGTAAGATATAACCAAAATAAAACACTTATTTACTGATTACTTTTAGATGAATGGATCGAGACTCTATATGAGTATGCTACTTTTCTGTTTTCCGATTCTCTTTCAACTTTCAATTAATACTTGCAACAGCTTATTGTCCCGTCCATTAAACTTTCCATCTTTTCCTAGAACCTACACCCTACTACTTCTTGCTTAAGTTAGTACACTTCTTATGTTCTTTGATGCTATTCGGGCTTTCTTTTAACAAAGTTTTCTTTTTATTATTGTTTTTTTAAGCTATAAGAAGTATCTTTTAAGAAGTTGACAAAAGAAACCCTTTTTATCTTTTTCTTCCATTTTCTTTTCCATTGACTTTTTTTTCTAGATTATTTTCTTTTTTTATTAAATAATTAAAAACTTATAATATGTTTGGCGGTGTAGTGCATAGTACTTTTTAAAAGTGATTTTCATTTAAAAATATATTAAAATAATTTTTTTATATTTTTATATTTTTAATATCAACATATATTCAAACCATAAAAAAAAGCACTAAAAAAACATTAATTTAATGTCTTTTTCAAGCCAAACGCACCTAAATACAATTTCAAATACATAAACAAATGGTGTCATCTTAACTATAATTATTACTTGAGATTAATATGTTTGAAGGATGAGTTATAGGTTGGGGTTGAACCAATTCAATTTAGATTTTGATTTAAAAAAACATTTTATTTTCAAATAAAAAGATATTTTTTTTTATTTTTAATATAATATATTAAAATAATCCAATTTTTTCTTAAAAAATAATTTAATGCTTTTAAAAACAATTAAAAAAGTAAGTTGTAACCAAAATCAAACACTTATTTACTAACTAGTAGGTGATTACTTTTGGAAGAATGGATTGCGACTCTATACCAGTATGTTATTTTTTTTTTCTGATTTTCTTTTAACTTTTAACTGATACTTGCAACAGTTTACTTTCCCGTCCATCAAACTTTCCTGTCTTTTCCTACAACCTACATGTAACAACCTTAATCTCGTAAACTCAAAAAAATTAAGTATCAGTTTACTTTCCCGTCCATCAAACTGATACTTGCAACAGTTTACTTTCCCGTCCATCAATTTTCTTTTTCAATGACCTTTTCTTTTCTAGATTATTTGCTTTTTTTATTGAACAATTAAAAATTTATAGTATGTTCGGTAATGTAGTGCATAATACTTTTTGAAAATGATTTTTATTTAAAAATATATTAAAATAATTATATATATATATATATATTATTTTTAATATCAATATATATTCAAACCATAAAAAACACACTAAAGAAACATTAATTTAATGTTTTTCACATCATACGCATCAAAATAATACAATTTCAAATGCAAAACAAATGGTATTATCTTAACTATAGTTATTACTTGAGATTAAAATGTTTAAAGGATAAATTTATATATTGGGGTTGAGCGAATTCAATTTAAATTTTAAATTTTTTTTTAAAATATATTTAAAATAATATTATTTTAAAGAGAGAAAAAAAAAAGATTTTAACCAAGTTTTACACTCAGGTTCTGAACCTCACACTGTATTACTATTTTTATATTGAAAGAAGACGTTTTGTCAGCTTTCCATGTGCGTTTACACTTCATGTGTAAAGTGTTCAACGGACCCTGAATAAATTAACGACGACCCCTACCCCTTTGCCGATACTCGACTATCTTACTTCACTGAGAAGGCTTGTGCAAATCTCACGTGCTCGAGTCACTAGATTTGAATGAAAGATATCTAGTAATTTCTCCAACAATCAATTTTAAATGAATATAATTAGAGAAACATTCTCGGAATTCTAAGATTAATTATAAGCTTAGAACACGTTCTGTAAAACAAGAACAATGCATCGTGGTTGCACGCATGTACACCTCATGATAAAAATAAATAAATTATTACATAAATTTATCATATTGCTCATAGAATTTGTTAATTAAATACAATGATTTCTATATGATGAACATTGATAATGTGTTCAAAGATTTAAATTTGTTTAAAGAAAATTGTTAATGAACACACATTTATTATCAAATTAAAAGTAGGTCCTCTCACTTTTAAAATTAAAACCTTATTAAAATATAATCTCCAACCTATGTTTTTTTAAATAAAACATTAACATGATTGAAACGAATAATATTTTGGACCTAAAAAAATTATTTTTTACCAATTAAAATTTAAACTTCTTCCACGTGCTCGACTTTGGTTCAGGCTTGGGCTTGGATTTAAGTTTATTGTAAAATGATATTTTGGGTCATAAAAGATTATTTTTTGCAAACTAAGATTTCGACTTGAGCTTAGGCCTCGTCCATAAAAAAATATTTCTTCTAGCTCATTATTTGTCCAATTTAGCCCGTGAATGTAAACAATATCTTCCAAAAGGTCCCCCAAGCAGCGTGGCGTGATGACAAAGGGCTTGAGATCTGCATAACAGGTCTTGAGTTCGAGTCAGGGCGTGCACCTCTTATAAGAGCCTAGGACAGCCATGGTTTTACTCGCTCACCAGGGCTCACAAAGTGCGCGTTCCGAGGATGGAGTTTCCTCGAATCCAAAAAAAAAAATCTTCCAAAAGCATTTTATGCAAATCTGAATAGTTTTTTCAGCTAAACAAAATCATATTTATAGCTAATATGTTTAAAATTCTTGATTTATGGTGGTTAGTCAAAGGTTGAATGGTGAAAATTAATTATTTAACATTTTAGCTTTTAAAATTCATTATAAAAATAGAGGGTGAAAAAAGAGTTTAAAATAATGTTTTTAGTTTTTTATGCATTTTTCCTCACTCTATATTTTAGTGTGTGTTTTATAGTTTGGTTTTCCAAACAAATCTAGAGTTTAGGTGATACGGTTCAGCCATGAATTTCTCATGATAGGCCTTTGATTTTGTGTTTGGGTTTGATGGGGAGGCCATTCAGCCAAAATTATGTTTTTCTTTGGAATTTAGCTTGTGTTCCATTCAACCATAATGAGTTTTTGGCATGGGATAGTTTTAGCCAGCATTGGTTGGTGCATGATGATGGATTCGGTCCAATTTTTAATGGTTTATTCGGCCAAATCAGGTCAGCTCATGTATGGGTCTGATTTGGGCAACAAAGTAGGCTTGTTAAAAGCTTGTATCAGGTCTGATTTAGGTTATATTAATGAGTATGAGTTTGCCCACATAGGATCCAAAGTTGACTTAAGTTAATTAAGATGTTGAGATCCTTTTCTTACAAATATTAACAAGATATTCTCCTAAAATTGAAAGGAAAATTTGTTTATTATTTTTCCTATTATTTAGAAGAATATTTAGCAACAAATGAGGAAGTTTTCTAGTCATGCAAAGAAGCTAAAGGAGTTGTCAGATCTGAATCCTAGACTTGGAAGAATTATTTAATATTAAAAATTTGATTCTCTCAGTCAATGAAGAAAAGTGTTGGGCGACTATAACGAGAATTAATTTTTAAGATTGTTTTCTATATTAAGGGATATCCAAGTCCTACAAGGAAAAAAGATTTGAACAATTAAATTCCTATTCAGATTAGATTTTCTAACATTTAAAAGACTTTAAAAGTTGGTTAAGCTAGGAAAATGGATCTCAACCAAGGGTTATTTAAGCTAGGAAATTAAGATATTTTATCTTGTTTTCTTTCTATTATATGCGTTATCAACAAGCTACTATCCAGACTTATTGTTTTCATTATTATTTCTATATTTGAGCTTAATTAATATTTTGAATTTCAGTTAAGATCCAAGGCTTGTTTGGATCAGGGTTTGAGCTAACTAGTAAAAATTTGGGTTAGTTTTTGTAAATAGGTCAGTTTAGCTCACAATGGTATATTCATTAGGGCTAATTTCTTAGAACTATTTAAACACATGTAAAACCTAAATTTTAGCACTTTTTAATGAATAATATTTTAGAACCTTTTCAGTTTAATACGTGAGAGAGATTCTTGCATTCTTTGTTTCTTGAATAAATTGAATTTGATTTATCAATAATTAACTGACTTCGTGTTGTCATTTGACTTCATTCTAATAGTGTTGGTTTCTTTGGACACGTTTTCATTGTGTCACATTCCTATCAGACCTGTCGTAACCCATTTTTGGATCACTCCCAAATTCATTTTCATTTTCTAAAAAAAAATAATTAAAAAAAAACTGCACGGTGCTGTTTCTTCTCCCCTGTAAAATGCAGAGACAGGGGAGAAGAAGATTTTTGAAAATCTTTTCCCGCTATGCTCCCTATCTGTCTTGCTCTCCTCACTTGCCTAAAAACACAAGCCACATCCCATGCCCTGCCACCATTAATGCAAGCCATGACCGACCACCCTACCCTGTGCCAAGACATGGGCAGGGTAGCCACCTTACCCTACGCCATGGCAGTGGTAAGGTGCCTCTCTCTTCCTGCAGTTATAAATACAGAGAAGGGAGAAGACAAAAGAAAAAAAATTTTTGGAGAAGGAGAGGGAGGCCGAAATAAAAGGAAAGAAGCAGAAACAGGAGGGGCAGAAAGTTTTGAAAAGGGAAAAGATGGAAACGTTTGAAAACAGAGAAGGAAGGAGGGATTTGAGAAACAACTGGAGACGCGAATCGCTACCATTCTCCATCACCACCGCCACCAGCATTGCCTACGCCATTATCATTCTTCCTCAGCCTCTCACCATCCTCCTCCCCCTGCTGCAACACCCGTGAAGAAGAAGAAGCTTGCGCCTCTACACAGATAAGAAGAACAACAGCAGCACCGCCAACGCCATTGCCAAGTCTTGGAAGTGAAAACGAAGAAGGAGAGAAAGGAGGAAGAACCACCGGCTGCTGTTCGCATAGCCACCACCAACGCCACCCCAGAGCCACTGCTAGCTGCTGCCATCCTCCCCGTCATTGATAACAGCCCCTGCACCGTGAGAAACAGAAGAAGAAGCAAAAACAGAGACAGACAGAGGAAAAGCAGAAACAGAGGAGAAAGGAGGAGAAGTCGCCGTTTGGAACCACCATCTGCAGCCACATTCGGCCACCACCGTCACCACCAGCACCGTGAGCAACAATAGTTGCTACCACAGAAATGAAAGAACAGCAGAGGGAAAGGGCAGAGAATTGAAAGCAGCAGGGAGAAGAAAAAAAAGGGAAAACAGAAACTAACAACTGCCACCAACTGCCAACTCCACCGTCATTTCCACTGCTGGCTTCAGGTCGTCCTCCCCATCCAGCCAGCCATCACCGCCACGCCAGGTGATCCGCCCCTCTTCCTTCTTCTTCTTCTTCTTCGCTGCACCATCTCCACTGTTCTGCGTGAACAGTGGAGAGTGCTCCACTGTTCATTAGGCTAGATAAGTCTGGCCCAGCCCAACTCGGCCCGCTCCAAAAAAAGTTTTTCAAAAAAAATATATTTTTGAAAATTTGTGATTTTCCCGCGTATCTTTCTATGTCATTTTAATTAATATCGGTCTGTATTTTTATATCATAAAAATACAAATTTGGTATTAAAATACCCGGTTTTCGTCAAAACTTAAAAAAAAATGTTTTTGTTTTCATGCATAAGGCCAAGTCTCTCAAAGAAAAAATTACATCATATTTTCATACAACAAAGAAAACTTCAAAAAAAAAATGTTTTAGCATGCATTTTGACTTTAATAACCAGTTTATTAAAGTCACGAGAATTTGACCAATATTTCAAAAATTCTAAAAAAAATTTGTTTTTTTTAATATCAGGGATTATGAATTTATACGTAAAACATACTCCCGATATTAAAAAGGTAGTTTTCTTTTATAGACATTGGAACAGTTAGGCTTTTCCCTATAAGATAAGAATCTCCTTACTGAAGAGGGCTTTTTTAAAACCATAGACGGATCAACAATTAAAAAACATGATGAGATCTTAGATTTTTATCAGACAATAAAACAATGCAGCTTATCTTAGGTAGAGCGTATTTGGGGTGCTAATATCTTCCCTTTACACAACCAATTTCCGTACCCGATCTCTGAGACCAGTTAGGGTTTCTAGTGACCATAATACTAGGTGGCGACTCCCATTCCATTGTTTTACCGCTAAGAGACAAAGAATTCCTTGTTTCTTCATATTTTCCAGATACACACACACATTGAGTGTGGTGGGCGATTGCCGCAACGCCGCACATGTGCGACAAGACCTCTTTCAGCTTTCGGGATCAGATTTCAATCTTGATTATGGATTGCGTGACCACGTGACCATGAGGTTCGTATCATTAGATTTATCTTGTTGAGAGATATTTTAGTTACATAATATTTGATTCAAAGACCTTATTTAGAAATATATCTAAACTAAGGTGGTGGTGTTAAAATCTTGGAAGACATATTGTAAATATCCTAGTTACACAAGTGAGGGGCAATAAAATCATAAGGACAAATAATTCATCTTTGGCAATAACAAAATAGTAAGTATCATTTTTTTATTTTAATTTAAGCATAATTATCTTTTATGAATGGCTCTTTGGTAAGTGGCTCTTCCATTTTTCAACCCAAATGACATAAACTTGTAATATAAGGTTGCATAGGGTGTGACAAAGATCATTTTCTCTTTATCTTTCAGAGCCATTTTTACCTGGTTGTGCCCTGAGAAGCCATTCATAAAAGAATACATGGAACTGTGTGCAATGTTGTCGACTAAAACATCTATATGTGGCAAAAGAAAATCATCTTTAGGGCTAGCCTTGTTCAAATCCCTAAAGTCCACGTAAAATCTGATCTTCTCCTCTTATTTTGGTACGACAACTATGTTAGATATCCATTGAGGATATTTAACTACTTCTAAAAAGTCAACATTCCACTACTTCTCAATGTCCACCTTGACTTTGATTAGGACATTTATATGGGTTCCCCTCAACTTTTGTTTGACCGATCTACATCCTTCTATAAGTGGTATCCTGTGTATTACAATATTTGTACCCAAACTAGGCATATTCGTCTAGGATCAGAAAAAACACCCGTATACTCTTATAACAGGGTGATCATTTCTTCTTTTTCTTTAGGGGTGATGAAGGTCCCTATTTTCAGTTCTCTCTAAACTTGCTCATCACCCATGTTTATAGTCTCAAGCTCTTATATATTGGGTTTTCAGGCATGCTCATATTGCTCTATTAATTTTATAAATTCCCTGCTATTGTTTTCATCCCATTATTTTTCTTCCACAACTGCTAAATATTTGTTAAAGTTTGATCATTCATTCTTGATACAAGGTGTAGGTAGCATTGTGAAAGATCTACTTTCATGACTTCTGAAATCAGAAAGTGTTCGGTGTAAATACATAATAAAAATAAAGGGATAATTTAAGGATAAAGCCTAATTGACATCCTGAACCTTGATTGTTAATCAGGAAACAACAAAAGGCAAACAAAAATAGAAATAAAAAGCACTTTGAGACAAGCAATGTTGGTTTACATTTTAAACACCATTGGAGCTTCCTAGGTCACCTAATTTTGAAACTTCTTTCCCTTAGCTAACTCTTAGCGGAGACTTTTTCTAGAGTATAGGTGGTCATTTGAGCAACTTTATTCTTTATAGATTCTAGCTTTCTCTGATAATGTGGTTCCAAATGAGCTCTCCTTTTGTTTTTCATTTTTTCTCTTAGTTAGGTGTAGTGCATCTGAGGTGGGGGATCTATGTTTCACAACTTATAGTGCACATGACCATTTATAAGTGAATTTATGATTAAATGCACAATCATGATGCATATACCAATATATATTGGATATGGATTTAGCCTTCCAAGAACAATTAATGACCTCCATTTTGCTTGCGTAATAAGTATGAATTCTTTTGTCACATTTCTTTCGGAAGTAATTATACTTAAGTCATTGCTTCAATAAAACTTAAATCACATTCACCAATAGACAAATTTATTAGAGGTAGGTCAAAGCCCTTTTCATTAATATTGAAAAGTTCAATACATTATTTTGGAAATGAAAGATAAGAAGAAAAAAAAAACATTAGTCTCTATTTAACCATATTTTTAGCTCAAGGTAAAAAAAAAAAAATACAACCTCATCAATATTCTGAACATGATCCATCAATTTCTTCACATAATTCACAATGCAATTCAGGTTCTTGATCGGTGACAATTTCGTTGCATCACTTCTAGGGCATTATTATTTTAACAGTTGTAACAATTCAAAATGTTGCCCATATCTATAGTGGTAAATTTAGCAGTGATGTCAATTTTATCATTCACAAATCCTATAATTTAAGATGTTTTACAGTTAAGCTCAAGCTTGATACAAAACAGATATTATAGAATATACACCTTAAAGATAGGTTCTAATTCTTTTATGTGAGACAAAAGATTTGTTTACTACTTGATATGTATAAAAGGTCTCTTGTTGTTTTAGTATTCACCCTCATGAAAGCAATACGAGGGTTTAGTAGGCAAATGAATGAAACGTGTACACAAGACAGAGTATCTTAATAATATAAAACTATTCACACAATCAAATATCCACACCTGAAGGCGATGCAACAAATACATCAAGAAAAGATGCACAAATACCTGAAAATGATTTTCATAGTGAACAAAAAATCTTAGATTCTCCCACATAATTTGAATATTTAATTAAACATTTTATACACAAGATAAACTCTTCTTACCGGATAGAAAAGCAAACTAAGTCTAGCAGTTCGATACCGCCATAAAAATCTAGTGGCTCGAGCAGCCGCTCCTGAATCAATTAGTTTTGCTGCCTTTTGCAACTGCATGATCGGGTTGAGGCATGCCATCAAACCAACAGAGGTACTGAAAGTAGGTTTGTTAGGGCTCTAGGCGCGGGGACGCGCCAACGAAAGCACATTGCCTAGAATTCGGCAGCGATGGACAGCGGCAGCCTTGCATAGGCAGAAACGAATTCGGCAAGCAACGTGCAATGATCTATGCGAGTCTTTGAGCTACGACTTGGCATGGACGTGGGGACTTAGATACTGGACCTTCTAAGTCAGCAGCTGACGCAGCAGAACAGGCAGTTGGGACTGCCAAGTAGACAGCCAGGAAATGGGGGAAGTGGCAGCTTCATGGGAAGCAAAACGTGGGAGCATAACTAGGGTGTTCTCCATGCCACTAAGTCCTGGAAACATGGGATCATGGGTAAGAGGTAGTGCTCCACTATGTCCTGAAAACATGGGATCATGGGTTAGAGGAAGTGCTCCACTAGGTCCTGAAAATGGGGGATAATGGGGGGGAGCCTGCAGCTCATATCTGTCTATAAATAGGCTGCCAAGCCTCTGCTGTGTAGCATGCGATTTTGTGCATAGCACACATACTCTTGTTGTGTATTCCTTTGTTGATGAGATAAATAAAGGTTGAGAGGGATTCTTGTAATCTTGTTGTGCTTGCTTGTGTTTGCTCTTTGTTTACGACGATGCAACTGTGAGAACCTCCTTGGGTGAGCGAAACACATAGTCGTAGGAAAACACGAGCGAAAAGGGTGAGGCAAGGCTGAGTCTAGTCGGGACTAGACTGCCGCATTGGGTTGAATTTCGTTGCGGAAAATTTAACCCCGTGACAATCTTGCTAATACAACTGAGCATTGATATTGGAAGAATTTACTAAACTCATCCCAAGCCATTGTAGAGTTGGAACTGCATGAATCAACAAGCCCAACAGCACCTCTAAATTGTTTCTAGATCGAATCTTCTATCAATATTCATAATCACAAAAAATGGGGACAGGAATTTTTTAAAAGAACTTTCCATTATGTCAACGAATCACTAGTTCCATCACAGGCACTTTATTGCTTTCAAGCTGAGTCCTAAAATGAATTCAGGATGTCCTTCAACTCGATTAAATTTTTTTTTTTATCATATCTTCCACCCTGATACATTAAAACAGTCTGGAAGCTCATTCCTAGAAAGCGATAGATAAAAGGTCTCATTTTCTCATTAGACTGCTGTGAAATCTATCTTCCACCCTGATGTATCTAGTATACACTTGAAATCTAATCTTTAACGATTTGAAGAATCATTCTTTGTAATAATTATCCCTCGGGGTGTATTTCGTATGCTTAAAAGCAAAAGCAAAAGATAGATTTGAACTGGTTGTGAAATAAACATTGGGGGAGAGAGCCAAAAATGCCTCCTCTTTTCCTGTTTAGAAAAGCAAACTGCTATAAAGAAACACCTATTTCTAAAAAACTGGGCCAGAAGCTACTTAGCTTTTAAACACAGTAGGGCCAAACAGACCATAATTAAATGCGAGACCTTCAAACAAGGAGTCAATTTTGGTTGGCTAGTGAATTATATGGTGAGATAGTTTTGAAACTAATACAAAGGTGAGATCAATAGGATCTGAAACAAGAGGGCAATTGAAAGTTCGTACAGGCTACTTCGTACATCAATTCATTTTATCTGATAAAGACCTTTAGCTTGCTCATTTTTGAAGCTACTCTACTGCACTCGACAAAATAGAGCACTGGCATCGTTGAGCAAACCTTTGAGTAGCATCCACCAAATGACCAAATATTGTTATTTAACATGCACATAGTTTTTTTTTTCCCTGAGCGCATTCCTTATTAAATCAACCTAATGTGTCATCAACTATGCTTGGCCCATTTAGACTTTTAAAGAATTCTTCTAAAAAATTAACAGAGCTGCAGTAATTCCATCGCTGCAGCATCAAAAAGCTTCAGTGCAGTATTGAGATGGTCATTTATCAAATGTAACTGACACCCTATGACTGTAAAATGGAGCTTTTTCTACAAAAGAAAAGCTCAATTAAAGTCTAAGCTCATCAAAACAAAGTAACGTGATATATCTAAATGTGCTCGATTAAATGCCAAAAGGATTAGAAGAAGCATGCAATAATGTCTATTTAATCAGAAACCAAGTAGCATACTCTAGTTCCTTCATTTCAGTGTCTTCTTCCCAAGATGAAGATGTGTGGCGGGAAACTCTACTTCTTTCTGTCTCAACCTGTTCAATGTGCAAAACAAAGATTGCTGGAGCTGTAAGCTATAAGAAAAGTGACCTAAGAGTGTAAATAATTACTATTAATCGGCCAGCAGTAAGTACAAAAGACATACCTGTGCTTCTTGAAGACGTTTTACTTTCTTCTCCAACTGAAACTCTGCAGCTGCTTTTTCACTAGCCATGGCTTCTAACTGAGTTTGCTTGTAGTACTGAATCATAAATAGATACAGACACAGGAAACTACAGCATAAATATTAAATAGTAGTAAAATTGGGTAAAAGGATTATATGGCATCTGCATTACCAATAGGCCAGTTAGTTCACGGTAGCGCTTCTCTAGCTCCATATGTTCCTGTGAAAGGCAGCTATATAAGGTGATGCCTGAGTAAATGCCACACTGAAAAGTTATCATCCCTGGATTGATGATGCAAACCAATCCAAGGTCGCGGGATACACTTATGTCATAATAAACTAATCATTTGTCATGTAAGGATGAAGTGAAAAACTTGACACCATATGAGCTGTAAAATTTTCTTCAGACACAGAGAAACATTCCCACTTCATAAAACTTGAGATCGTGTTGCATACGATACCTGACGTGAATAATGCTCAGCATCCCTCTTCATGGCGGCCATTTCAACTCTCATTTTCTGCACTTCAGTCTGTTGCAAAACTGCTTAAATTACCCTGCAAGTTTTCAACATAGTATATGGTATAATAATAATAACTCATTCATCAAAATCTCCAGAGATCAGCATATAATCTCGACATCAATTTCTTATTAAATAAAGGCAGCAGTAATCAAATAAAACTTGCCTCAAAATAGGAGAGCTTGCTCTCTGCATCTCTCTGACCTTGGCGAGAACGTTCCACTTCTTCTTACCAGGCCAGGATCTTAACAGTTAAACAGGCGGTCATTAAATGGACAATGAGCTGGAAGACAAAGTGGTACACAAATTGCCACTGCTGTGTTAAAATGTTTCCCTTCAAGCAAGCAGAAGGATAAGAAATGCTTTATTTGTAGGACATACAACTCTTATAGGTAACAGCCGCCAACCACAGAAGTGTATATAGTGCATAAAAATTATGCAATTCAAGGATCAGTTGATATTGGTGGATTCTGGTTAATGGATTAATTAATTAATTAATTATACCATTTTTTTATATGACACATCGTTTAACATCTCTCCTCCCACCCTTTCACTATTCCAGAGTAAATACCCTCATAGATAATGATGTTATTGTCAGATAAAAGAAAAACCAAAAAGAAACCATGATGTCATTAGCTAGCATTTCAGGCAGAGTAGCACTGCAGACAACATAAAAAAGGAAATGAAGAAGAAAAGGATAGAATTTGACATAAGAGGGGTGTTCATGAATGAAAATAGAAAATTTTATAAAAGTTCATGGTAGTTTAATAGTTTAACCCTATGATACCAACGAACAACTATGGGATTAAAGAAACTACACTTTCTCTTACATACCTTAGCACATTATTGTGAATGATTGTATCAATATTCGACAGATTAATATTTTAGATATTTCATTCTTCCTTTCTACTAAAATTTTACTGATCCAAAATAAATTTTCATTACAAGTATGCCTATCACACAATGCATAAAGCATACCTAAAATAAACGAGATACAAAATGAACCATACAGCCTTGCAATGGTACCTGAATCATTTGATTTGCCTCTTCTGGGGATTTTTTTTGTCCACGCAGAGCAAGTGCTTCCATATCTTGCAGCTCTTGATTTAGAGATGCACATTCAACCTGAAGTGCTAAGTATTAGTGACTTTCGATTGCATTTTGAGAATAAATGAAAAAACAAAAAAAATCACCAAAAGAAAGTTAACATTGCTTCTCAGTACCTCGAGCAGTGCCACCTTCTGCTCAAGTTCTGCTGCCTTTTTTGTCCTCTCATCTGCAATTCTCTAAAAGGGAAGAAGCAATGACATTCAATAAAAAAATATTGATATTAACGTGAAAAAACAGGTTCACACCAATTTCACCATAACAACATTAAAAACATTAAGACATTGAATTCCTAGCCTATGAAATACCCATACTTATAGTGTTTGTGTTTTATTTTTTTTTACTGAATAACAGAATCCATTGTTATATTATTAGAGACATATTGAACCAACGACAGAAAATGAAGAGGCTCAAATTCATGAACACTGCAAGATACCACCAGCATCCAGCATGTCTTGAACGTGATGTGTTGTTCTTCATGATGTAATAATTTTAAACAGAAATAACAGATTACTTTTGCAGGAAATAACATACAGGGCATGCCCATACATTACCTGCATCCTAGCAAGGACAGTGGATGCCTCAACTGCTCTATGTTCCAGTTCTACTTCCCTTTCCATAGCTGCCTATTTTACCAAACAGAAGGTATCATAGTGCAAGCAAGGAACACATGACTGTTTAAATGGTAGAATTGGTCTTAGCACAAACCATTTTGGTCGCATAATGAGCTGTACGTTCTTCTTCCGCTCTGTTGTTCTGCAGAGGCCAGCTCCTCTCTAATGGCCTAATAAAGAAGCATGTCAATGATCCAGAATCTCATGATAAAATAACATTTGCATAATATAATAAGAACACTAAATAAGAAAAGATGGAAACAAGGAAGAGCTAACCAGTTTACCTGCACCATCCTTGTCTCTGTCAATTCCCTGTTTCTCATGATCGGTTCAATGCTTGCCTGTAACAAGGCATCAAAATGTGTATGATCTATGAAACAATCATGCACAGTGCTATGATATTAGTAGCAAGTTACGCAACGGTGAATGAGGGAGATTTTTGTTGCCATTGAAGGGGAAGGGTGAGGTATCAAGGCTGGGAATTCAAATGAGATAGGTGTCAAAGGTCAGATTGGAACAGGTCTGTTTACTTTGAAATAAATGACCCATACAAATCCCACAGCCTGTAGGGTGGGGCTGGGTCAAGTCTGTTCAAATTTGAAAGGATTTATATACACCTTCTGCATATTGAGTTGGTTAGGTGGGCCATGCAATTTGAAAAATAGAACAAGCCAAAAAATAAAAAAAGAGAGAATTATTAAATGACACTGCACTTGTTAAGCAAGGGTCAGTTCATTATCTATAAAGAATGTTTTTATAATTCTAAACTCACTAACTGCCTAACACAATCCCCTCCTAAGCAAATGAGCAGATTGAGACAGGTAAGCAGGCTAGGCACACTGGCCAGGTTGATGAACACCCCAAGAGGTACTAATCTTACCAATTACAGCAACTACAGAATACAGAGAATCAGGCGATGAAGGAAAGAAATGCAAGAGAAACAATTGAATATTTAATTTATTTGATCAATCAATAATAATACATATATTAAGTCTAGCAAATGTGTTTCATATAGCCACCACAAGTCCACCAGAGGAAAAAAAACTATTCTACTTTCACATTCTCCTTAATATTGCAAGACATTCAATCATCCAGATAAACCTCAAGGCCCCAAATTCCATTTACTAAGATTAAATCCTAGAACTCTAAGATTGATTAAAAGCCATCACATGCTAGGTGCATGCTGATGATAGCTCTGATACTTGCAAGGGAACTACAGTAAAATATGAAAAGTTCTTCCTTGGATGTGTATAATTTTAAAAAAAGCATGCCGCTCAAATAATAGGGATGGACAAAAGAATCAAGCAAACAAATATATGCATATCATTCCAACTCTTTGCTTCCTAAATGTCGAAGCTTTCCTTGGACTATGTTCAATGGTAGATGTAGAGGTTGAGCTGCTCTTCTCTTTTTCTTAATCCTACTTCATATGTCTGTCAACACAACATCTGCCCAGCCCCTAATTCAATCAATATATATGCTGAAAACAAAATTTTGGACAAATAAACAGACCTCTCCTTTCTTGGCTTGCCAACCAGTAATCACTCTGCACATGCCACATTCATTCGAGTAGGATGTAAATGCGTGATAGAAATAACTAATCCTTGCAGAGGAAATATTTCTTAGTCGGATGGGGATGGTTGGAGCTTTAAAATTGATTGGAGATGCCACATTCATTCACTTGAAAAAAACATCTTAATTAACTTTTATATGTGAAAGAAGATGACAAACATTCACTTGAAAAAAACATCTTAATTAACTTTTTTTTTTTCCTTAATTAACTTTTATATGTGAAAGAAGATGACAAACAGGGATGGAACAACCTATCATTCTAATTCTTTATTAAAATCAAGTGACACGTAATCCATTTAAACCCTAGAAATTATAGTTTTAATTGGAATTTTGAGAAATTGCAATTTAATCCTTGTATTTCTAATTTCAGTATATAAGAACTTATCAATTTTTACAATTGCACCCCTGGAAACCTTGATTTAAATCATTTCATTTGAGTGCCTTTTACAAATTAGTTCTTGGTTTCCATATTATGCAATTTGACCTCTATCAACTATCAAACTTTTAATTTCTAACAAATTAGCCCTTGATTTGATTAATTTCAATCCTTCAACTAACGCGTCTTTTGCATTTTGGTTATTGGTTTTTAAATTCTTCAATTTGACCCCTAATTAGCTTTTAATTTTTAAATTTCTTTCAATTGAATCCTTGATTGTACCAATTTAGCCTGTTAAATTTCAAATGTGTCCCTAATCTTCCAATCATTCTGAATTGATTTGAATTAGGTCTTTCTAACTGAATTTTCCTTCAATTAAATCCTTGCTAAATCCATAATTTTATTAGACGTTGAATTAAGTTATTAAATTTAATTTATTCTTCTGATTTTTGCCCATTTAACTTTTAAACTTGACTTTTCTTCAAGTTAGTCCTTAAATAAGTTAATTAAACATGTTAAAGTTTAATTAATTCCTTAAACCTGATTAATTCTTTTAATTTTAGTCAAGTTTGGATTTTAACCTCAATTTTCATTCTATTAAGTCTTTCTTCATCCAATTTTGTCAAAATATCCTAATCTAACTATTCTTCTGGCATTTTGGTATGTTGCAACTCAAAGGCTTATCTCCTCATGTTTCGAAAATATTTTTGGATTTTAAATTTTTTATTTTTTTTGAATTTTTGAATAAAAAAAGTTTTTTTTATAAAACAATTTTGGTGGATCCAAAATGGTGTTGGGAGCGTCGACTTTTAGTGAAAAATATCTATGATTTTTCATGAATGGCCTATGCTCAGGTGACTTGCTTGTGGTTCGTGATTGGATAACCTATTCTTGGTCTCTGTTCGAGTGACCTGTCTATAATTTGTGATCGAGTAACATGCTCGTTGTGTGAAAAATATCTAGAATTTTTCATGAATGATGGTGTATAATCAGCATCTCAAGATGTTAATTATGCGGGTCAGTTCAGTGTACATGTCTTATGACAATCACCTACATATTAGTTCATGTATCCCTTATACTTCAACTTATGAGAACAATTATTTCATTTCATAAAAAAAAAACATAATATATATCAATCTCTATGGTTTTAATAAATGTCTAGTATTTAAAAGAGTATTGACCTGAAACATTTTAAGAACAATGTTTTGATGTAATAAGAATTTTATAATTATAACAACTTTATAATTTCCTTTACAAAACATTTTTATCCCATGAACTTTATCTTTACTCTAAATTCATAAATCAAATATTAGATTCATTAATATAATATTATATGAATATTAAAGATAAATAACACTTTATTAATAATAAATAAGTATTTATATGAATATAATAATATCACATGTTAAAGATAAATAAATCTTTATTGATTACATGAGATATTAAACTACCAATATGATCGCATCGAAGGCATCCCTGGACAGCCTGTTTGTGTGCATTACTGCTTTGCCTTTAAAACTCCAGTTGATGATGATGGCAATGTAAACTGGGTTAAGGAGAAACTACTAACCATTGATTCAAGCAAAATGGCATTCAGCCATACCATCATAGATGGAAAAGTTGGGTTCAACTCATATGGGTCACCAATAAAAGTGTTACCGAAGGAACATGGTTGCAAAACCGAATGGAATTATAACTTAGTGCCAACTAAAGGCTGGAAGGTAGAGGATTTGGATTTCTTTATCAGCTCAAGTTTACAGGGGATGGGAAAGAGAATCACTGAAGCTCTCCAAGCTTAAGTTGCTGTCTTCATTCTTTATCTGGTATTCACACTGTTCTTATTGTTGTTGTCAATGTTGAAGCAGTTGTCATTTGCCAATTATGGCTGCAATATTTGCAGCTTCCGTAGATGTTATTCCTACAGCTGGTGTTGTTGGTGCTCATGAAGTAATGAAATTTGTAAGTGGATGCAGCAACCACTTCGGTTCCTAAATTTATCCGGACCAATGCTTGCATCATTGTGTTACAAATTGCAGCAGGTGGCCCGTTGTCTCTACATCAGGTGCGTATATATATACCTTGTATCTCTGTGAAATGAATTCCTTCCATGTTTCTGTATGCTATTTTATTTCCAGTCTGCTGGCTTCATGGCAAGGAAGAGGGTAGGTTTTTTTTTCTTGTGAAAAAGGAGGTCAACATATATTGATAAGAAAGAGGAAAGAATTGTATTTCTTAAATGAAACTTCACCATTTGAACTTCTTTCTGCTTGAAAAACCACATTTCTCGTAAAATGCTTTTTTATCGAGCCTGCATTCAAGAATCACCTTATAAAAACCCATTGAATAAGCATGATCTGTAAGAAACTCAATAACTTTCTTTCCTAATTGCATCCCTCAAGCAGCAGAATCAACCACAACATCTTCAATGTGTCCAACTTTACCACAATTTTTTCAATAAAGACACTCCCAGACGCAATAATCTTCCCAGAACGATCATCTTCGATTACACAAATAAGATGGTCATCACCATATGAGCTAATCTCTTGAAAAAGTTCTTCAAACTCCTTGTCCGAGACAGGATCACAAACACTTAATTGTTGCAATAGCTCTACGAAACCTTTGCTTTTATCTAGTATCTCCAGTTTCCAAACTCTATACTTTTTCTCAGCATCCATCGAGCTGCTTGCAACTCTTGTTCAATGATGTTTCAGTTCTCTGCAGAAGGAAACAGCATTAGACCAGCTGACACTAAAGAGCATGAGGAAATCAGAACTCCTAACTTATACATGCCATTAATTAGAGATGCAAAGAAACAAAGCCGTGTTTTTTTACAAACTATCCTTTAAGTTTCCAAGCACAGAAAACTAAATATACTCTCTCAGATTACTAAAGTATTATATAACTTTCTAATCAAATGCATTGCATAATCCAGCACCTCAAATATAACACTGAAAAAGAATGCCATACCTACAACATTAAGAATTATACTTGCTTGTTTATGGAGCTCAAATGAAGGTCATAATAAAAACAAATTTAATAAAAAAATACTCACAGATTAGAATCGTGCTACTTGCTTACATTTTGGAGGATGTTCTAAGTCACAGATATGAAAAACTCAATAGCATCCAAAAAAACCACAACCTATCACAGTTGTGATATTTGACTTCTTTGCAAGTGCAATGCAGTATCAATTCAACAGTCCGAAAGTCACATTTTTTGGCAAATCATTCATTTTTGCTCTAATTTTTATATAAGAACATCAAGTTGCTACTACCAATCACAACAAAAGACAGCTAATGAACAAGCAATGCTGACCTAAGCTACTTCCAAACATTGGTTTCATGGTAAGACTTCGTACAGATCTAGGCAATGCAATTCTATTCTACATAATTTTTTTTTTTTGGGTTTAGCTCAAATCCATTCTTCAATTCACTAAATTACCCTTGTATTATTATTAAGAAAATTTGATAGCACCCAAAAAAAAAAAACGAGAACAGAAGATCTAAACAAACAAATTTAAATTATGCATTTCGAAGACAGAAATCCTAATCCTTTTGAAAGTAGACCAAACTGGAAATTCTGAATTTGCCAGTCTAAATAACACCCACCCACAAGATACCAACTATATACCAGCAAGAAAATGATATTAAAGCCAAAAAAATTAATGAATCCGTTGAAGATTGGCATACAGTTGAAGCTTGTCATAGTGCAGCCCAACTCTTTCATGAATATAGGTGTGTTTGGAAACGCTGTATAAATTGCATTTTAAAAAATTTTGAAATTTTTTTATATTTTTATATTGTTTTGATATTAAAATAATTTTAAAAAAATAAAAAAATTTATTTTAATATAATTCTAAATAAAAAAAATATTTTAAACTGCTATCACCATGCTGCTGCAATCCGCCATAGATTGTTATGTTTTTCGAAGTTAGGCCTGTTATTTTTCCCATCTTTGATAATAGAAACTTGAAACCTGAGAGCATTGTATATAATTTTTTCCTTTCATGAATATATAAACGACTACAAATAGTTAAGTACATTTACTTATTATTAGCTTCTTCTTTTAATGATATCACGAGGCCACCTTCTAACTATCTTTGTACTTAATTTTCTGATAGTTAAAATATACATTTGAAATACCTCTAATGATTTAAGCTTTTTTAAAAAATATTTTTGAAGTCAAAAATATTTTTTTTCATATTTTTTTATTAGAAATAAAGGTTTTTAAATAAAAAATTATCATAATACAAAAAGAAAATTTCAATTAAAAAACAAAAACTCATGTCTCAATAACTTTCATGAAAAATAAAAGAATAATTATTTTGACAAAGATATATAAGAACTTATAATAACAAATATATATCATTCTCATTAAATATTCATAAGAATATATTATAAAAATATTATTCATATTAAGTTCATGTATGTATATAATTTAAAATTATGGCATAATCAAATAAATTTTTAAATATTTTTTTAATAGTTTTGTTTAAAGAGAATTTTATTTTGAAATTTAAAAAATAATTATTTTTTTTAAAAAAATAATAAATAAATAGAATCAAGCTCATGCGCATCTGGACTTCATAGGACTCCAAAGATCACGCACTTGGTTTTATTTAGAAAAAATGAGTTGATGACACACCATTTACTTAATTTTCTTTTAAATAAAATAGCTAACACATCATCATTTTAGGAAGACAACACATTGCTTTAGGGAATATTTTTGTAGTCCTCTTCTATAATTGAAAAATGAGAATATGAGTTTATAATTTTTCAAAATCTAAATTTTAACTTGTTTTCACCTAAAAATATCTTAGAAATCTCAATAAATTTATTTTCAACCACCAAAACATCATCTAATTAATCCAAAAATATCAAATAAAAAAATTACAAGTTCCAATCTATTTTTTTCTCAACATCGTTAAAAGGAAAAACTCACCTCTATTAAACTATCTGCTCTCCAAAATTAATCTATTGATATCAAGTTTAGCCATTCGTGACTAAAATGTGATTGGCCAGAACATTTCTCTCTCTTCTCAAAATTTAGGGATTGGAACATGAGAAACAAAGTTTGAGATCTGAAACATAAAATCCTAAAACTACAAAAACCAAACATTTAAAAATATAAAATTTCAAGGAGCACATTGAAGTTCTAAGAAACAATGTGGATACCACTGTAAAAAATAGTGCAATCCATATTTGTTTGTCTTGGTGTAAAATAACAAAGTTAAAGTAAAACACCAAGATCTTTTAGTATATAACTAGACATGTGACTCATATTACACCGAGGGCAGGGTCAAATATTTCCTCAAGTAAAAACAAGGGTGTTCAAGCCACACCAGTGTTTTTAAATACGTAAGAAAAATTTAAGACTCAAGTCATTAACTTGATTGAGTTTAATAAACTTAGTTAATTTAATAATATGATTAACAAAAATTCATTGACTTGATTGAGTTCAATAAACTTGGTTAATTTAATAATATGATTAACAAAAGTCATCGATAGTAAATAAAGCGAATACAAATTCTTTAGTAATAATTAACTATAAAAAATGAGTTGTCAATATCATATTCGGGAGAAGAATAAAGAAAAGCCCATTAGAGACTCATCATCGATCCATTATGGACATCTCCCACCACAAGAAAAAGCTCATTGTGAAGGTTTTAACACTACTATAAAAGGTTGCACGATGGCATCTAAAGAGGTTGCATATGCCGTGAAAGCTACAACCCAGAAAGCAAACCAAATAAAATATATAAAATGAACATCTCATACTTATATTTAATCAACTAATTTAACTTAATTAAAAAACAAAATTTATTTTAAAAAAGTTAAATTTAAAAAATAACGATAAATAAAAAGATTTGAGATAACTCGATTTATTTTTAAAATTAATGAAAAATCCTATAAAAAGAAAATTAAAAAAATAACGAAGCTCAATCTCTAATTAAATAAAATGTTGAAGGATAAATTTGAGAAAACATGAGTTTAAAAAAAGAGAGAAAAAAAACCAAGCAAACTCAGGGAAATCTTCTAAACTTAAGTTAATCTTCCAAACTCGCAACTTGTGAAATCCTAAACTTGAGGTTAGTTAAGAAGCTCAATCCCCAACCAATTACTGTTGAATGATGAAATAAAAAAATATATCAATTTAAAAAAGTGGTCATTTCTTTTAAATTTTACAAAAAAATACTAGATTTTTTAAAGAACTCATGAAACTAGGAGTTGTTCAGAGCAAAAATAAATACAATCATAAGAATCAAAGGAATCTTTATGTAGAGAACTATTCAAGTAGTGTTTTTTTTATTATATAAAATATTGAATATTTCAAGAGATCACATTTACTATTTAATCGAGTATACCATATGTATTTCACTAAGAGATATTCAAAGTCATGAGCTTCCTATCTGATGTAATGATCCATCAAATCATTATCTCTCTACGAATATTCAAGTCTTTATATACTTGTTAGAAAGTTTTCATTTATTTGAAAAATTATTAGAAAATTTATTTTAAAGACATGATTAATGAGAACATTTGAGGCCAAATTAAAAATAAAGTTCACTCACATTTAAAATTAAAACGTTATTGGAACTTATTCTTTAATAAAAGTTCTTTAACACGGAACATTAACATAATTAAAAGAAATTATAGGTGAATGACAAATTGATTTCAAAGAACTCTTAGTTGACATGTTTTTGTGAAACTCAAAACTCTCTATCTCACATTAAGAAAATAAGAAATTTTCTTGTGGTTTATATAATGAAAAGTTGAAAAGTTGAGTTTTAAGCAAAGTGGCTTTAGACTTAAGCTATATACGCGCACCAGCTTGGCTCGACTTAGGCTTTGGGCTCTATGTCCAAAGTTCTAGACTTGGGTTTAGGTTTATATTTGCTTTTTTGGCTTATTTTGTACTTAGTTTGAGTTAATTATAAAACAATTATTCAAACCATAAAAAAATATTTTTTTTACTAGTCCATTAGTTTGTCCAACACATAAATAAAAAGTTTGAATAGTATTTGTTTTTAACCTAAACATATTTTTTTTAATGAAAAAGATGTTGGATTTTAAAGTAAAAAAAAATGTCAAATTAACCTTTTTTTATGGTACGTAATTAAAGCTAATAAATTACAATTTTGATTCTAAAATTCATTACAAAATAGGGTTGAAGAAAAAGTGTTTTACATAGATTTGGAGACTTTTCTTCACCTTAATTTTCAACGTACCTTCTTTAGTTTTTAGCTTTGTCTTTCTTTTACTATAGAGTTTAGATTTTATTATTGTAGAGAGATACTTGTGTAATATTTTATATGAATTTAAGAACCTTATATAATAATATATATAACTGGACAAGATGATGTTGGAATATTGAGATGTTGATTATACATCATGTTTGTATCAAGAAATGATCAATAAAATTTTAAGGATAAATAATTGACTTTTAATAACAACAAATTGTCATTTGAATGCAATTCTATGTTTTTCAATAGATAAGTATGTTACATATACATTATTTTTAGTTTAATTGTAATAATTTTTTTTTATATTCGATGACATGCCAGATCTTTGATAATTTAAATATAATTTTAAATATTCAGTTTTATGATTAAAACTAATACTAGATTTTTGTTTCAAATTCTATTACAAGTTTATGTTCTTTACCTTGTTTTATAAATGCTTGTGATCACTAGTCTAGTTTTTTTTTAATTAGCATAATTAATTAAAAGTATTGGTTGATAACACAATAGAAACTTTTTTTTTGGCAAAATAACACAATTTATACATATCACGATTGAGAAACACGAATTATATAACTTGTTGCTATTCAGAATAGCGACATCTTTTTTAAAAAATATTAAATGGGTAGGAGAGAGAAGGGATGAGAGAAAAAAAAAGACAAGAAATAAAGAGATCCAGAAAACACCTTAAAGGTTCGATTATGACATCACATGTACCATCATAAATATGTCAACGAGATGAATCTAATGATACCAAAAAAGGTCACCAATAATAAATGAAATGGGTCACACTTGCCTCTAAAGATCACCTTCCACCTTTGGACGATAAGTATGACTCACTCGGGTTACTGTTGGTGATCTTTTTTTGTGTTATTCAATTCGTTTAATTAAGATTTTTTGATGATATAAGTGATCTCGTTATCAAAACTTCAGTATGTTTCTTAGAGTCTTTTTATTTTTATTTTTCTCTCTCCTCTTTCATACTTGTTTACTATTTTTTAAACGATATTGTTATTTTAAATGATGACAAACTATAAAAATTAAGTTTTCTAATTGCAACATGTATATTTTATACTATTTTCCTCTTTTTTTTTTGCTAATATTTTTTTAATCATGTTAAAAAATATTTTAATATACTTTTAAATAAAAAATTCTTTAAAAAATAATCATTACTACATTACCAACACACTTCAAGCATGCTAGAGATGAAGAAATAAAAAAGAGCAGCAGAAACTCCATGCTAGCGGTGAAGAAACATGATAGTTTCTTTCCATATGCACAATTAAGAATCCAAGTTATGGCCTGACTAAAACCACTAAAAACAAGATTAGATCACGTAGAAACCGCCATAACGAATGAATTTGAGGCATTGATCCAGTTGAAATCAACTTGTGAAAAAGTGCATGCTGCTGAGGTTCCCACATGGAGAGTGTTTGACTAATGCGATGAATTTCTAAATAAAACATGATATGATAATTTTCGTAGCGCATCGTTTTGCTACTATATCTATAATTTCAGGTTCAACACCCACTTTCAAAAAGCAAAAGATACAAGTGAGATAATCCAATCACCTTTATTAAGATGAAAAAATAACCATGCTGGTTAATCAGCAAGTTCGATACATATACAAAAAGTAATGAAAATAAAAGGGAACAGACTCCCAATTAAAACCAAACTGAATAGAGCCTGGTTATACATACAGAGGCCAACTATCCGGGAAGCAGAGAATGAGAAGCATATATATGATATTCAATAAACGCAAAGAGGGAACATGCTCCCAGCAAAAGATTAGCCATGCAAGGCCAAAACATTCCATAGTGAGCAAAGGTTAATGAAGAAACCAAACAAGTTTTGCCGATGTCAAAATTAACCCAACCGCCAGCAAGGTAGACAAAAGCAAGGCTAAAACAAAGAGCAGCAAGTAGCACAAAGAATAACGGCAGATGGAGCACAGCACCAACAGGCCTTCAGCAGCCACTGACTTTACACAAGGAGCAGCTTGGAAACCACCAAATCAGCTAGGCCAGATGCCCGGGGGGGGGGGGGGGGGGTGGAATCCTGACTCCAAAGCAGCTAACGGGCAAGGGCTGAGCTATCCAAGGCTGACAAAGCCCAGTAACTACACCACACCATGCATGAGGAGCAGCATATCCGCATGATCAGGACAGAAGACACAGCAGAGAGGATGTGCCACTAATAAAGACAACAGCAAAACAGCTACAAGGGGCATCTAGAGGGCATCCAAACCGGCAAGAGTCAAGGATCCCAAGATAGCTGGCAATACCGAGAGGAGGCAGGACAATATGAAAGTAGCATATTTTCAAACCAAACAGCAAGAAAGAAAGACAGCAACAGACACCATGGCCAAAGGGAAAGAAAGACAGCAGATTCTCTCTCTAGCCGTGACTTAGCAAAGCTGTGCACCAGAGAATGTAGCAGCAGCCCCCGTGAACAAGGAAAGATCAAGATGCAGCAGAGCAGATCACCAGTGCAATAATCTTCCATTAGCAGATAGCCAATTAAAACCAGGGAGGCAGAACCACCAGTTACGATAGCAAAACACTGGAGATAGAGGACATGCCAGTAACATTGCCACATATCCCGCCAGATCACCAGTAAATCAGAGAAGCAAATCAGCTGACTGAGAGCTCTTTCTAGGAAAAAATTCGCCAGAAGCTTTCATAGAAACTTGAGCAACAGAGGAAACCTTGTTACAGCAGTGACCAAGCACACAGCTCTGGACCATCCAAGGCAACAACAGGATGAGAAGACTTAAGACTCCAGACATCACAGAGAACAGACACAATTCATCCTACATCGAGAGAGAAGTGATTTTGTTCATAAAAGTGAACAATCATGTAGAATATTACTTGGAATTTGTGGAAAATAACATCCACCGGATGTCAAGTATTGTCAAAGATCCTCTTGTTCCTCTCCTCCCAAATCAAATAGACGACAATACCCAGAGATACTCTTCTCATTCTAGCTTCAAGGACCTTTTTTCTTGAGATTAATCCCTTAAGGGCACTGTTCAGAGTGGACATACTCCTTGTTATTCTTAGCCAAGTCTTTATTCCCATAACAGAGAGGTCTCATGACAAGCAAAGAATAAGTGGTTGTGAGTCTCCTCCCCCTGCCTACAAAACACACACAGAACATCTGGTGGAATAATTCGGAGTCTATCTCTAGTTTTCAGAGAGGTATATTAGCTTCTTGATTCAAGGGAAGATGGTCCTTCTTATTAATTGCCCCCTCCATCATCTCCAGAGATATGCTTATTTATCTGTTTTGAATTCAAGAAACAAGAAGTCGATTTTCAAACTTGAAAAACTTGTACATGACGATAACACTTTCACAGACGACCTGCCAAAAATTCTGCAGGATAGAATAGACATGTATCATTGTAAAACTTTTTTATATATATGAAGCAAGTACACAAATTTGTTTATTAGATCATATTGAACACGTTACAAGATCATTGTCTGGGTTAGCCCAGTTAATGTTTAATCCTTGACTCTCTTCCAACTGGATGATCTGGTCAGATTTTCAATCATTGGTCATGTTTGTATGATAAAGAAAGTAGGAACGAGTTTTTCAAAAGAACCACCACATTAAGAACACAACTGAGTCAGCTAACAACAAAACTGCGACCCTCCCTTCCCCCAGCCACACGAACACACAAAAAAGGACCAAACTGTTTCTTTTTTATTTTGTTTTACGAAAATGAGACTTACATCCTTCAATTCGAAGTTGTTGCCAAACTATAAGCAGGGATTTTAGCTAGCGTTCGCTGCTTCATGATCAATCTAACTCTCTCAACCTCTAGCCACAAGCCTCTGCTAGCATATATATTGGATAAAACCACATACACCCCATCATTCCAAGGTTCCAAGTCTAGTAAATGCTTTGCCACCCACTCTCCCATCTGCACATTTGAATATTTCTCACAGGCGCTCAACAAACACCCCCATATTACCACATTTGCCTTCATTGGCATCCCCTCAACAATCTCCCTAGCTTCTTTCAGCAACCCTGCTCGGCCAAGCAGATCCACCAGGCAACCATAATGCTGCAATTGGGGCATTATTCCATAATCATTCCTCATCATATCAAAATAATGTCTTCCCTCTTGCACCTGACCACCATGCCCACATGCACTTAGTACCCCAATAAAAGTCACATGGTTAGGCCTCACACCGGCATCTCTCATGCAACTAAAACATTCAATAGCTTCATTGGCTCGCCCATGCATCGCATAACCGACTATCATCGAAGTCCAAGATGACACGTTTCTTTGGTCCATCCTTGAAAATACCATATAAGCCAAGTCCATTCTACCACACTTCCCATACATGTCAATGAGTGAATTCAACATCAACATATCAGGTTTTACAAAACTTTTGGCCTGAAAAACATACTTGTGCAATTGAAGGGCCAAGTGCAAATCCCCTAATATCCCACAAGCTGAAGTCACACTAACCATGGTCACATCATCGGGCTTGAACCCGCAACTTCTCATCTCGATAAACATCTCGATTACTTCCTTTGCACGCCCACCTTGACAAAGACCTCCAATAATAGCATTCCAAGAACCCAACTTTCTCTCAAGATTTTCCTCAAACACTTTATATGCATCCCCAAAATCTCCAGATTTTGAGTACAAACTAATGAAACCACTCTCACAATATTCGTTCAACTCAAGGCCAAGCCTTATCGCAATGGAATGAAGCTGCCTACCAAGCTCCATAGAAAAACACTGGCATGCGGCTTTCAAGACAATAGGAAGCGTATAATTATCAGGGGAGATGCCAGCAAGGGACATGGATACATAGATTTGTAGCGCTTTGTTAGGAGCACCAAGTCTAGTATAACATCTTATTAAGTTGTTCCAATGAAATGGGGCAGTGCAAACGTCTAGAACGTGGGTGCGGATAACATGGGCATAAGTTTGGTTCAATTCTTGTAAACTGGTGCAGTTAGATAATTGGGTTGCTATAGTTTTAGATGGGTCTTGGTTTGAATGATGTGAAGATGGTGGTTGCTTTGTTGGAAACTGAGAGTCAAAATGCGTGGGTTTTGGAGCAAGACTGTAATGGAGATGTTTGAATGCATGGGGTTTACTAAGGCCGAGTAGGCGACGGTGAAAGAAGTTCATGCACATTTGTCAAGGAAGGACCAGGGAAGTGGGAAGAATAAATAAAATAAGGTTTGCATTTCCTTCCTTCTTTATAAACAAAATCAACATTTTTTTTATATTTTATTTTTAAAAAATAAACTAAATTATTATTCTGATCGTCGAATTAAATTTTTTTAAAAGAAAAAATATATATAGGTATTATTGATCTATTTTTTAATATAAAAATTTAAATTATATGAGGATTAACTTGATGTGACTTAATTAATTTGATAAATTTAAAAATAACATGAGCAACCGATAAAAATATAGTTCGACAAAAATAAAGATGATATTTATTTTTAAATATTAAAACAACAACATATTAAATTGACTTTGATCAACTTAGGTACCTGTCTTATCTAGGTTATGAGATCTCGATAACCTTATAGTAAGCAAATATTTTTTTTTAATTAAAAGCAATTCTTAATTAACTCAATGTTGAATGATGAAATTGAAAATAAAATTTAACTAAAAAGAATCAAGTCAACTTGGGTTAACCTATGAAACCTGGGTTATATAACCAAAATAACATTATAGAAAGCAAATCAAAACAAATTATGTAGCTCAATTATCAATCAACCTGATGTTGAAAGTTGAAATTAAAAATGAACATAAAAAATCACTCGAGTCAACCAATCAATGTTGAAGAATTAAAATAAAAAAAATAAAAATTTAACCTAAATTAACCAGGATTAACCTATCAAATCCGGATGAAAAGAATAAAATAATGATAGGTAACAATTAAAGCTATAAAAATAAGTTGATATTTTGGGTGAGATAGACACAATTTTGGAATATATTTTTTGTCCTTTTCTTATTCATTGAAAGAGTTTAAATACATGTAACCATTCTCCCTAGACTTATGACTAACGTGCATAACTGAAATTAAATGATGGAAGCAGAAATAACCAACTTTGGAGACAAACAGGACTCCACTAACAATAAGATCATGGAAGTAGAAATAACCAACTTTGCAGAAGACTCCACTAACAAATGCCAACTGGACTTCTTCTCTGAATGTTACAGCCTAGGACTTAGTCCAAGTATTTTTGAGATGGCCAAGAAACATGCTGAGATCTTCGTGGTTTATCATTACCCCTCACTTGTACGGGAACCTTGTCCTTAAGGTTCAATTCAAGAAACTTTTCCTGCAATTCAGCTGCATTCTCCCAAGTGGCCTCTTCATTAGGAAGGTGTTTCCATTTTACCAAGCTTTCGGCAAAACATTTCCTCCCTGTTTTAATCCAGCGAGTATCTATGATTGCTTTAGGTTCTATGATGATGGCACCATCATCGTTGAGAGGTGGCAAAGTAGGACAACTTGTACTGGAATCACCAATCTTCTTTTTCAACAAAGAAAAATGGAATACCGGATGGATGCGAAAACCTGCAAGAAGCTGGAGTTAATATACTACCTCGCCGATGCGTTTTTCAATTGGAAAGGGCCCATAAAACCTATGAGCTAGTTTCTGAGATGCTCGTTTGAACAAGGTGTGTTGATGATAAGGGTGTAGTTTAAGGAAAACAAGGTTGCCATCATTGAATTCGATGTCACATCGGTGTGAATCGGCCAGTTGTTTCATCCGGTTGGAAGCTTAATGTAACTTGAGCTTGAGCTGTTTGAGAATGTCATTGCGTGATGCCAAGTTCTGGTCGACCTCATTAGCAGGAGAAAAGCCCAACTAATAGTGTAGAATCATAAGTGGAGATCGACCATACAGAGCTTGAAAAGGTGACATGCCGGTCGAAGCATGATAGGCTGTATTATACCAAAATTCTGCCCAGAGAAGAAGAGAGTACCATCTCCTTGGTTGCTGGTGAACCAAGCAACGCAAATATTGCTCTACACAGCGATTGATGACTTCGGTTTGACCATCCATTTGTGGATGGTATGCCAAGCTCATCTTCAATTGTGTGCCTGACAGTTTAAAGAATTCACACCAAAAATTGCTTATAAAAATAGGATCACGGTTACTGATGATGGAGCTGGGCATGCCGTGTAATTTGATGACGCCTTCGACAAATTTCTCGGCTACTATCTTAGCAATAAAAAGGTGAGTCAAAGACAAGAAGTGAGCGGATTTGCTAAGGAGATCGACAACTACAAGGATTGTGTTCTTACCTTGGGATGGAGGCAGTCCTTCAATGAAATCCATGGTGATGTCGTCCTATACTGGACAAGGAATAGACAGTGACTGTAGGAGACCAACAAGGGATAATGTGGAAGCTTTAACCCGTTGACAAACATTACAAGAGGAGACGTATTCATGCACCATGCGATACATGGATGCCAATAAAATTATTGGGCAATACGTTATTATGTGTGCAGCACTCCGAAGTGGCCACCAAGAGGAGAGTCATGGAACTCACGCAGTAATTGGTTGGGAATGTGCTACTTGGGGAGGCACCACTACCCGATTCTTGTATAATATCAACCCATTACACTACCAGAAAACCGGAGAAAACCAACGGAATTACCAATGAAAAAATTTTATCCGTAATAATTACCGACGGACATAATTCCATCTCAAAATCTGTCGGTATATACCGACGGCCTAAATTCATCGGCGAAACGGTCGGTATATACCGACCGTTTCGCCGACGGGGTATACAGTTTGTCTAGAAATATGCAACTGCGTGGTGACGTCAGACAATTTTACCGATGGAATTACCGAGGGATTCAAACTGAGATAGCCGTACAGTGATGTGGCACTGTCACCGATGGAATCACTGACGGAAGTAATCCGTCGGTGATTCCATCGGAAAAAACCATTATATACCCACCGATCTGCCGACACTCTCTTTCTCTGTTTCTCCTTCTTCTTTCCCATCCCACCTCTCCCCTTCCAAACTGCAGCTCCCCTCCTAAACTGCAGCCAAACACCCATCCCAACTCTCCACTATTCTCAACACGAGCACTCAAGTTTCTTATATCTTGTACGTGGTCACAATATCTGTTTCTTGTAGATTTTATTATTTTTTTGTAAGTAAATCTATCCTTTTTAGTTTTAATATTCAATTGTGAATTTTATTGTTTTAGTATATGTATTTTGTTAACGTTTGTACTTGTTTAATTGTTATTTGTCAAAGAAACTTGTAGTATGAATGTATAATTTTGTAGTTGTTATAGTTTGTTTTAGATTTTGTCAAATTCTATTTTTTTTGTAAATTGTTGAAATTTTGTTTGAATTACACTGAATTAAATGTGTCGTTGATGAAATAAATAATTAATAGCTTGTTTAACGAGTTTTGTTTAATTGTTATCAATTCTATTTCGAAGTTGTGATTTCTGTAAATTTGTATATGTATAAATTTGTATGTATGAACGTTGATAGTTGATAATTGATAATGAATATTTAACATAAGTGTTGTTTTAGTTTGTTGGATAATGTCGGGGAAAACCAATATTTTTGTTATGTTTTATAGAGGTTCAATAGAAGTCATGGATGATCGTTCATGGATGTATCGGAACTCACCCCAAGGATTGCGGAGGATGGATTATTGTAACGGTGTCCAGGGTTTTATTAATTTCACAACATCTATTCCGAGGAATTTTACTGATGGCGGTATTAGGTGTCCATGCAGGAAGTGTAAAAATTTAAAGTTTCTGCATCAAGATGTTGTAACGATGCATCTTCTAACCAAAGGGTTCGTGGAAGATTACCTGTGTTGGTATGCTCACGGAGAACTATTTGTTCCTGATGAGAGCATGGAAGAACAGGTGGTTGGGTCAACTTCTAGTGCTAGCAACATGCATGAAGTTGGAAATGAGAACAGTAATCCTTACAAGAATATAGTTATGGATGCAATGAGAATGAGTGAAGGTAATGTCAGGGAATGTCCAATCGTAGAAGAAGAACCTAATGCAGATGCAGCAAGGTTTTTTGATATGTTGAGAGATTCTGACGAACCATTATGGGATGGCTGCACGAACCACAGTAAATTATCAGCCGTAGCACAGGTTGTCACCATCAAGTCAGATCACGGGTTGAGTGAGGCCGGTTAAGATTATTGAATGGGGGAGAAGCATTTTACCTTAAGGGAACAGGCTGAAAGAGAACTTCTATGCTACCAAGTCCATGATAAAACCCCTCGGTTTAGGATACCAGAAAATTGATATATGCACTAACTTCTGCATGTTATACTACCTTGAAAATGCTGAGATGACTGAGTGCATGACATGCAAGCATTCCCGTTACAAACCCAAAACTGGTAGAGGGAAGACTCTCGTGACATATAAAAAACTTAGATACTTCCCAATCACACATAGACTACAGAGGTTATTCATGTCACCAAGGACTGCTGAGCACATGACATTGCACCAATCACACCATGCGGTTGATGGAGTGATGGTTCATCCTTCTAACGGTGAAGCTTGGAAACACTTTAACAGTATGCATCCTCACTTTTCAGCTGAATCAAGGAACGTGCGTCTTGGGTTGTGTACAGACGGATTCAACCCATTCGGGTCATTTGCTGCTCCTTATTCTTGTTGGCCGATCATACTGACGGTTTATAACTTGCCACCGAGGATGTGTATGAGGCTGGAGTTCATGTTTTTATCTATGGTCATACCAGGTCCAAGCAGTCCGGGTCGGAATATAGATGTTTGTCTTTGTCCGTTGATTGATGAGTTGACGCAGTTGTGGTCCTCTAGAGCTTTGACTTATGACATCTCGAGGAAACAAAATTTTGTTATGAGAGCGGCTTTGATGTGGACTATCAATGATTTCCCAGCTTATGGAATGGTTTCTGATTGGAGCATGGATGGAAAGCTGGCATGTCCATACTGTATGGAGAACAACAAGGCATTCACGCTAACAAACGGGGGTAAAGCTTCTTTTTTTTACTGTCACTGTCATTTCTTGCCACATAACCACAGGTACAGAAAGAACAGAAAGGATTTTTTTATTGGCAGAGTTGAAAATGATGTTGCACCCTCGCGTCTTTTCGGTGAAGAATTGTTTGATGTTGTGTCAGAGTACGGTGAAATTGTGTTTGGTCTCCAATTAGGTAAGCAGAAGTTTCTTGGTTTTGGTTTGACCCATAATTGGCTGAAGCGAAGTATGTTTTGGGAGCTTCCTTATTGGAAGACCAATCTTCTCCGCCATAACCTTGACGTCATGCACATTGAAAAGAACGTGTTTGAGAACATTTTCAACACCGTCATGGATGTGAAGGGGAAGACAAAGGACAACATAAAGGCTAAATTGGATGTAGCGTTGTTCTATAACCATAAAAATATGGAGTTGGTTTGTGATGGGTCACGGGTCGCATAATTTATGAACAACTAATAAATGAACAATGGGTCACGGGTACTTATAACATAATTTATGAACAACTAATTAATATTACTACTTTTATTTAATTTCAGGTTCACAAACATTGAGGCTGCAAGGACTGTAACATTGGCGTTTAAATCGTCGATGGAGATGTCATTGTTTCAATGGAGCCAGGTTTCCAGACATCCTGAGTGGAAACCTAATATCGATGCATGGTTTAAGCGATTTCAGGTCGGTGTAAATTTTTAATTTCCAGCTTATTTTTAATAAATGATTTTTATAATTTTATATCTTGTATTATTTTTATTTTATATGAATTATTTATATACACAGAAGAATGTTGTGAGGAGGGTATGGAAGAATCACGTGACAACTAGGTAACATCGAAAATAATATTTATTTTTGTTTTATAATTTTATGTTTTAAATTCTAATTTGTTACTATGGAAGTAGGTTGCGTGATTTTTGGTATGACACCCAAAAAAAATCAAAAAGACATGCGAGGGATAACGGTCTTGAAGGATGGAATGAGGTGGCAGTTTGGTAGGAATTCAAACCGCCATTCATCTCGGAGGAAATATGGACGGCATATATTGAGCACGTGACCTCAGAGCGAATCTCACGACGCTCACAGTCTGGTGCCGACAACTGAAACCGGCAAATTCATGGTTGGGTGACCACGCACACTGGCGGATCCGTCCCATTCAGCGCACATGCAAAACGGATGGTAAGATTAATTTTAATGAAATATATCGTTAATTAATTTGTCGTTCCTTATAATATATTTAACTTTCAACCTATTTTTTCCTTACAGGCTGCGTCTCTTGGACGTGAACCGAGTCCAATGGAGCTGTTTGTAGAGACGCATGTGCAGAGTCAAGACCGCCAAAAGAGGGTGCAGCAGTTCGTGGGTAACTGTGCTTAGCACTTCGTGGTATGTTCATTCATTCATTTTATTTTGTAAGTTATTAATTTCTTGAATTGCATTAGATGATTTTTTTACCGACAGAATTTTCAGGAGACCTATAATAGCCGGTTGAGGGAGAGATATGGGGACAATCCGTCGACCTATCCAGATTTCGATCCAGATTTGTGGATGGAGGTGGGATTGTCTAATGGACCCGATAAAAATCGGGTCTACGGGCTCTCCAACACTACAGCTGAAATATTGTGTTCGGCTAGTAGTGTCTCAACTGTTGGAAGCTCTCCATCAATATCGAACACCCAGTCTGAGGAGTTCATTGTGTTGAAACAACAATATCAACAACTCTCGACGAATTATGATGAGCTCCGTCAAATAGTCATGGAGATGAGATCAAAGATGGGTGACGATACTTGTGCAGTTTCTTTTTGGCCGTATGGTCCCGGAAACAACCAGCCTCCTCCTCCTCCTCCTCCTCCTCCAGCTCCGCCGCTATTCTAGTTTAATTTTGTTTTTTAAACACATTAAATTTGTAATGAATATTATTTAACATTACTTTTATATTTTTAATGTTTAATCCATTTTTATTTGTTTATTAAGGTTTTTTACTATTAATAAATTATTTTTTATATATATTTTAAATACATACCGACGGATATTATCCGTCGGTATTTCACAGAGAGTTGCCAAACAATTACCAGTCATGCCATAATTACCGATGGAATCTATCCGTCGGTGATTAAATACAGACGGATATACCGACGGATAATATCCGTCGGTATTTCACAGAGAGTTGCCAAACAATTACCAGCCATGCGATAATTACCGATGGCGCGCGCGTATCAGTCTGTAAGACCGTCGGTGGGTGTTTTTTTTATTTGCGACAGACTTAGCGATGAAAATTTGAGTTACCAACGACTGGTATATCGACGGACGTGTTCCATCGGTGAGGCCGTCAGTAATTATTTCACCGACGGATTTCATTCCTTTCACCGATGGAAGTAGTCCGTCAGTAAAACTATTTAATGGTGTAGTGTTACACTTTGTGTATGGGTGGCCAGGTTTGGTAGCAGCCAACTTGCCAATGCGATCCGTGTAAGTATTGCCCTCAGTTGTTGTCTTTATTTCCTCCCAGATTTGAGCCTGCGAAGCAAACAAAGCATTAAGAATTAGGGAGCCTGTCACACGTGAAAGGGCATCAGCTGCTGAATTTTCTCTACCAGGCTTATAAAGTATCTCATAATCATATCCAAGCAGTTTCACGACCCATTTTTGCTGCTCTAGTGTGACCATACGCTGCTCGAGTAAATATTTGAACTCCGTTTTTCAGTTTGGATGTAGAATTTATGCCCAATAAGATAAGGTCACCAAGTTTGTGTGGTATGAATGATTGCAAACATCTCTTTGGCGTATGTGGACCTTGATAATTTGGATACTCCTAAGGCTCGACTCATAAAGGCAATGGGCTTTCGTTGCTGCGTAAGCATAGCTCCAATCCCTTCCCCGAAAGCATTGGATTCGACAGTGAATGGTTGCTGAAAATTTGGCATGGCAAGGGTGGGAGTGGTAGTCATAGCTTGCTTGAATAGCTTGAAGGAGTTTTCAGCTTTTGCAGTCCACCCAAATTGGCCTTTAAGAGATTAGTGAGCGGGCAGGCGAAGATGTCATACTTACGAACAAACTTCCGATAATAACCTATAAGACCTAGAAATCCATGTAAAGAAACATTAGTAGGCCGAGGCTAATCAAGCATGCCTTTATTTTGTGTTGGTCCACTTTGACCCATGAATAGTGACAATATGTCCTAAATATTCTAATTCTTATTGCCCAAATGTATATTTTTTTGGTTTAAAAAAAAGTGTGATGCGTCTAAATCTCAAAAGCTTTCTTAACATGTTCAAGATACATGTTTCAATTGGAGCTATAAATTAAAATATTATCAAAAAATACTAGAATGAATTTACAGAGGTGATGATGAAATATAGAATTCATAATGGTTTGAAAAATGGATGAGACATTACAAAGGCTAAATGGCATAATAAGATATTAGTAATGATCGTTGTGAGTACGAAAGATAGTTTTATGAATATCAGAGGGATTTACGTGTACCTGATGATAGTCAGCTTTTAGATCTAGCTTGTTAAAATAAGATGCCCCGGGAATTTCATCAAGCATATCATCGACAAATGGAATAGGAAATCGATATTTGATGGTAACAGAATTAAGGGCTTTAAGTCGATATAAAAACACCATGTATCGTCTTTTTTTAACAAGCAAAACAAAAGATGAAAAGGCTTGTACTTGGTCGATTTAACCCTAATTTTAACATGTCAAGAACTTGTTTTTCAATTTTAGCTTTTTGAAAATAGGCATACCTGTTGGGCGTACGTTGATTGGCCTCGTTCCGTCTTAGAGTGGAATATAATGGTCAATGTCGCATGCTGGTGGTAATTGTTGTCATTCTTCAAAAATAGCAGCAAAGGCCTCAAGTAATGCTTGCATGTCTGGCTGGATGTTCTGTTATGGTGTCTCTGGTAGTTGTAAGCAGATTGCAAAAATGGAGTTGTTGTGGACCTCATATCCTTCTCCATTGCTTCTAGCGATGCTTGTTGTATGATTCGAGTGTTGGTTCCCCATAACAATTGAGGTCTGTTGGCCCATTGAAACTCCATTATCATATTTCCAATCACAAACAACCGATCCTAGTTGCTCCAGCCATTGAACACCCAAGATCACATCTAAACCAGTTAGTGGTAAAGAGTAAAGAGTAAAAAATAATGGAAAAAGGGATACCCTGTAGAAGAATGTGGATGTTGTCGATCAAATCTCCCTTGGCATTTTAATGGTTGTCCATTTGCAACTCATACATGAAGGGTTCAGTGGGCACCACGGGTAGATGCAGCAAAGATGCCACCTTGTCACTGATGAAATTATATGCAGAGCCGCTGTCGATGAGTACCACAACTTCTCAAGTCTTGATCTTAGCAGTAACACATGTATTTTGCAGTTGTCCATCCAATTAAAGCATGCAGTGAAATTTCAGGATCAGAAAAAAGGTCGGTTTTGGCCTCGTTATTGTCTTCTTCATATTCATCATTGATGTTATCTTTCAATAGAAGAAGTTGCGACCCTCTGCATCTATGACCTGAAGTGAATTTGTCACCATAATTGAAACAAAGTCCCTGTGCACGTCTCCGTTGCATCTCATCCTAAGATAGCATCTTGACAGGTAAGGCTTTTGTTGTTATTGGTAGAGCCAATGGGGTGCGAGTATGAAGTGATGGGCGTGATATCCTCCTTTGTCGTTGTATTTGTTCGTTTTTCATACGTGCCAAGCTTGTTGTTTCCTTGAAGGTTTTAGGCTTGAACATACGAATTGCTTCAGAAATTTCTGACCTCAACCCACCCATGAATGATCTTACGAGTGCCTTTTGTGACCAACCGTGAACCCTATAACCCAACCTCTCAAACCCCTTTTGGTAATCACGAAGGGATCCGACCTGTCAAACTTTGGATAGAGCTTCATAAAAGTCTTCACACTCTATTGGTCCAAAACAAGCCCATAGTTCCTCGGTTGCGATGTCGTACTCACATAAATTAATTACCCTATTTTAAAACACAACACACAAGATAGTATAAAGCAAACAAGGAGTTGATCCCATAAGGAAGGTTCAAGTCAAATTTTTATACTAGATAATATGCAATTTGAAAGGGGGTTTGGAAGTTATCTAGGTTAAAGCAAAAGAAAACAAAAAAACTATCAAGCGAAAGTAAATAAAATCAGAAAATTATTAAGAGAGCGAACCTTGGTTTCAAGTAAACATCCACCTACGGAAATCAAAATAGATCATGGAAACGAAAAGTCAATTTATACTCTAAATATTTATCTTTTCTTATGTTGATTAGTTAACAGATCCACTATATAACTAATCCTAACCATCAAACAACCACAGTGTCCGCACTTGATGCAACCATATTATTCTATAGTTTCACATATATTTAACTAGTGTTTTGCCTATCTTTTATATATATAATAACCTTGATATTCTTTGTTTTATGTTTTGAAGGCACTTTTGGATGAAAGATGCAAAAAGGAGTAAATTGGAGGTAATTGGCAAATTTGACCTTCAGTCGATGTTTTGTGCAGAGCGTGAGCTCTAGAGGTTGAAATGAAGTGATTCCAGTGGCATTAAAAAGCTAACATCCATACATTTCTGGACATCTAAGGCAAGAAAATAAAATAAGAAAGAGCATGGAAACCGCAGCCAGCCAAGAGGAGAAAAACGCCTCCCTCCTTTAAAAAACCTGAAATTATGCATTCCTCCTTTTTTTTATTGTTGTTCAACAAACATGCAAGGCTAAACTCTTTTTCTTGGTTGCAAGGACACGGAAACCTTTGGATTTCAAGAACTGTGAGATTTATTTTACCTTTTCTTTTCAGTTTATATGATGAATATGTTTGTTCTCCTATGCTTATTTTTCCTATAATTGTTTATTTTAATTGCTAGAGCGGACTCTAAGTTATTATTGTAGACAATCTATTGCTAAGTTTAATATCAAAATCAGAGTTATGGTATATGAACTTGTGAAGCAACCGAGTTTAATAATTGTGGCGAACTTACGTTATTAATCTTAGGGAGAACATTCAATCAAATCAAACATAGACTGTGGACAGTTATGTTTTCTTGATCAATCAACTTATCTAGTTCTTAAGGCTTTCATTGAATTAAATTATTAGTTCGGACACTGTGGTTGTTTGATGGTTAGGGTTAGTTATACGGCGAATTCGATAACTAACCAATGTTAAGAAGAGATAAATATTCAGAATATAAATTGATGTTTCGTTTCCATGATTAGTTCTGATTTCTGTAGGTGGATGTGTGCTTGCGACCAAGGTTTGTTCTCTTGATAATTTTCTGATTTTATTAAATTTTGTTTGATAGTTTTTTGTTTTCTTTTGCTTTAGCCTAGATAACGCCCAAACCCCCCCTAAATTGCATATCATCTAGCATAAAAATCTGACTTGAACCTTTTTCGTGGGATTGACCCCTTGCTTGCTCTATACTATCTTGTATGTTGTGTTTTAAGTTAGGGTAATTAACTTGCGCGATCGCGACATCGCAACAAATTTTGGCGTCGTTATTGGGGAAGTTATTTTAGTTGATTCTTGTGCTATTATTTTTATTTGTTATGATTTTTATTTATTTTTTTGAAAAAAAAAGAGAAACAGAATTTTTGTTTGTTGCGGTACTGTTCATTTACAGCAACGATACTGTTTAAAACAGATTTTTTGGTGGAATTAGGTATTGGCCTTTTGTTTCCTGAAGGGAAACAACGTTCTAAACAGGACTTGTGGTGAACCACTAGCCCCACCTTATCGAGGCCAAATTCCGCTGTTTTCTATAGTTTTTAGGCAGTTTTAGTTTTCTAGCATAGGATTTTTGTACAATTTATATTATTTTCGATCTCTTGTGTGGTTGGTTTCTTTTGAGTTTTCTTAACGATTTATGCATGTAACCTGTTCTACTAACCAGATTCAAGTGCAGGTGGATCTCGAAATAGAAAACACTCTATGCAGGTTACAAAAGGAAGCTCGCGTCAACACCAAGGTTGTTGCACGACAACAAACACTCAACGAGCTAGCTACTCTTAACGTGGAAAATCAACCATTATGCATAAACATCGACAATAATGTAAACTTTGAGCTCAAATTTGGTTTTATACATTTGCTATCAACTTTCAATGGTCTTGCAGGAGAAGATCCTCTCACTCATCTCAAGGAGTTCCATATGGTTTGCGTTGGCATGAAACCGAATGGAGTTGATGAAGAATAGGTTAAGTTAAAAGCTTTCCCTTTCTCTTTAAAAGGGGCAGCAAAGGCATGGCTTTTCTGTATTTTCCTAGGCACTGTTATTAAACCCGGCCTGGCCCGGCGGGTCGACCTAGGACCCGGTCAACCCGGTGGCTGGACCGGTCCAGGTTTAGTAAAAGATCGGTTGTGGCAACAGCCCGACCAAACCCGGGCAACCCGGCAGGTCGACCTGGGACCCGGGCGACCCGGGCGAACCCGGACGAGACCCGGTTTTTTTTTTTTCAAATATGGAATTTGAAACCCGTTGGTATATATACTCTATGTTCCCAAGAAAAAAGTCATGTTTTTTCAATGTGGGATAAAAAAACCTTCTGGTTTAAATACTTCAACTTAAAAGGATAACATAGTATCTTTTCAATGTGGGATTTGAAACCCTTTCATATATATACTCCATGTTCCAAAGAAAAAAATCATGTTTTTTCAATGTGGGATAAAAAAACCTTTTGGTTTAAATACTTCAACTTAAAAGGATAACATAGTATCTTTTCAATATGGGATTTGAAGCCCTTTCATATATATATTCTTTGTTCCTATGAAAAAAGTTATGTTTTTTCAATGTGGGATTTGAAACCTATTAGTATATATACTCTATGTTTCCAAGGAAAAAGTTATGTTTTTTCAATGTGGGATAAAAAACTTTTTAAAATATTCTTTTAAACTTCATAATATGTATAATCTATATTTACATGGATTTTTTCATATGAAATATTAAAATTTTAATTTTTTTTAATTTTTCCGGGTTGACCCGAGTTGACCCGGGTTGACCTATAAAACCCAGGACCCGGCCCCTTGGCCGAGTCAACCCCCGGACCAGGTTTAATAACTATGTTCCCAGGTTCCATTGGAACTTGGAATGCCATGAAGAAGATTTTTCTTGAGAAGTATTTCCCAACATCTCGAATTACCAACATAAGGAAAGAAATATGTGGGATTCGGCAATCTCATAAAGAGACACCTTTTGAGTATTAGGAAAGATTTGAGCAACTATGTATTCAATGCCCTCATCATCAAATATCCGATCAGTTGTTCATTCAATATTTCTATGAAGGATTGATGTCTAATGACCGTAGTATCATTGATGCAGCAAGTGGAGGGGCATTGGTAGATAAGACACCCGAGGCTGCATGCCAATTGATCTCAAACATGGCAGCCAACTCGAAACAGTTTGGCACCCGTGGAGACTTCGCAAATAAAAGAGTAAATGAGGTAAGTATTTCTAACCTTGAGAATAAAGTTAATGATCTTACTTCTCTTGTGCGTTCTTTGGCTTGTGGCAATGTACAGCAGGTGAAAGTTTGTAGCATATGCTCCTTACAATGACATGCTTCGGATATGTGCCCAACAATGCAAGAATATTACATTAAACAAGCTAATGCAATTGATGGAGCATTCAATGGACAACTTCAATGTAAGTATGATCCTTTTTCCCACACGTACAATCCTGGATGGAGAGATCATCCCAACCAATATTATGAGAATCAGCCTCAACAAGGCAATCAAGGACAGCAATTCCATCCCCGTGGATTTCAGCCCCAACAGAATTATCAAGCAAGACAACCCCCTCCACTCACAAACTCCAATGTTATAAGGTCGTCATCTAGTGATGATCTTCGTGAGATAATGAAAACTTTGGCTTCTAACACTGTGACTTTACAACAAAATGCCATGTCTTTTTAACAGGAAACAAGGTCAAGTATTCACAATTTGAAGAAGCAAATGGGGCAAGTGATTAGTACTTAAAAGTGCATTTTTATCAAGGTTTTATATCATCTTTTTGCACTTAAAGTATCAATAACTCCTTAACTAAAGCATGTTTTATAATAACATATCTAATTATATAAGATACCTTTAATTTATGGTAAATGTTCATCTTAAATGCAGGCCTATCACATAAATGAAAGAATTGATTGATGAGTTGAAGTACTGAAATTGAAAGGACAAAGAGATGGCCAAACTTAGAAAAGAGATGCTGGTGTAGTCCAAACTGGAACACTGTTCGGTAATTGGGTCATATCTGGAGCTGTAGATCTTGGATTTAGGTCCATTTTATATGGTTGGAAAGATAAGACATAGGCCTACAACTTTCATGTGGAGCCCAAGATTTAAAAAGGTCTTTTTCAAGTCCAAATTGTAGCAACAACGAAGAAGTCTGAATCTGTCCTGCAGCCCAGACACTGTTCAGTGTTCAGCCCATATCTCAAGTTCTAGAAGTCCAAATGATCTAAACTTTTTACCCTGGAAAGATGAGACAATATCCTAGAACTTTCATGATTCAAGTTTGTTCAAATTATGACGTCATGAATGACGTTTTTGGCAGACAAGAAGATAAGAATTGTCACCAAGTCAAGATGTGGCCACCCACTCATCAATTAGTCAACAAATCAATAGTTCCGAATTTTGGCCTATAAAAGGAGGCATTTGCCATGTATTTAGGCATCTTGGTGTTGAGATCAAGATCATGCTCTTGCTTTCTCTCTTTGTATTGCTTATGCTTTGCTTTCATTAATATCAAGTTTATGCCTTTCATTTCCTTTCCTTTACTTAGTTAACTTTTATCTTACTTATGTTCTTATCTTGTTTATTTATGTTTCTTTCTTTCATTATGTCTAGCTAAGTTAATTATGTCAAGGTGAAAAGGGTACACTAATGGTGTAAGAATAAGTATAATATAAACTTAACATGGACCTTAATGTTGGATACTAACATGCTTTATATTTGTTATCTTGTTCACTTTTAATACTTTGCTTGTTAAATGGTTAATCTAGATTTATGTTGTATAACACTTGGTACAACAAATACTTGGCACTTTCATAGCCCATACTGTATGGTATAATCGACACCTGAGCTATGAAAGGAACTTGATTTGTTGTTAACATAAGTTATAATCATGAATGCCTGACAACATTTACAAGTATTAGCATTATTCGAATAAGATAACTAATGTAATCATGTTAACAATTTATAATCTGATTGGAACCTCCTTGTGTGTGGTTTCCAATTGAATAATAAGGGTTTATACTATACTTGTTTGAAATACCATTAGTGGATCCTCTAACCTTGACATTTGTTGTTATCATTGTTTAATCCTTACGTTAATCTTTCATCTCAAAGTTCTCATCAACTTCTTCCTCTTCTTCTTCACTATTATTATCATCATCATTATTGTTGTTGTTGTTGTTACTATTGTTGTTGTATTATTGTTGCTTATAATTTATACAAGTAACCTCCATGTGGTTCGACCCCGGTCTTACCGGGTTATTTATTACTTCGACACTCCTGCACTTGGGAGAAGACATCAATCTTTTGGTCGTGTCAGCAAGTAGCTTCAAGTGTGGGGAAATTGAAAGCACAAATGAATGGAAAATTTCCCTCTCAAACATTGAATCCAAAAGAGAATATTATTGCGATCATGCTGCGAAATGGGAAAGAACTTGAAGAACAAAGGTCGAAACAAATTGAGATGGAGGAAGAAGAGGAGATAGAAACCAAATTGAATATAAATAAGAAACATCCTCCTCCTTCACAAATTGAAACCACGATCAACACTCTAAAGGTAAGTCCTCACTTAATGAATTTCAGTTTTAAAACAATTTCACCATTTCCTGTGAGTTCTTCTAAGTCAAAGAAAGAGAAAAAAGAAAAAGAGATTTTATAGGTTTTCAAGAAAATAGAACTCAACATTCCTTTGCTTGATGCTATCAAGCAAATTCCCAAGTATGCTAAATTTTTGGAGTTGTGTACTACCAAGAGAGCTTTCAAACTGAAAGGTCATGAAATGGTAAGTATGGGTGACATTGTATCTGTTATTGTTTAAAATAATATGCATTTGAAGCAAAAAGACCCAGGTGCGTTTACTATCTCATGTGTTATTAGTAATGCTAGTTTCAAAAGGGCCCTATGCGATTTAGGTGCATCTATTAATATTATGCCTAAACATGTTTATGATTCTCTTAGTCTTGAGCCTTTGAATAAAACTAGCATTGTAATACAACTTGCGGATCGTAATTTTGTTTACCCACTTGGTATGATAGAAGATGTCCTAGTCAAGATTGATAGTTTGGTCATTTCATGCGACTTTTATATTCTTGATATGGAACATGATTCTTGTGATTCATCAAACAACACTCTTATATTGTTTGGGAGACCATTCTTGAAAACTGCTAATACAAAGATTGATTGTGGTAAGGATACTTTGTCTATGGAAGTAGGAGATGAAAAGATTGAATTTAATTTTCATGATGCAATGAAATATCCTTATAACAATGTTTATTCTATCACATGTTATGACCAAGTTGATAAGTGTGTGAAAGTTTTTTATTTTGATTGTGAGGATGGATTAAGCGTAGCTTTGAGCTATGGCTATGATTTTACCGAGATAGAAGAGATGGAAAGGCACATATGTGTTTCCTAAAACGTGCATGAATCAGCATTGGCTTTGCAAACTGTTCCCCATGGTAATGTCTTTGTTGATTTAGTACTTTCACATAAAAAGCTTTTGCCATCTATTTTACAGGCCCCCGAGTTAGAATTAAAACATTTGCCCAATAATTTGAAGTATGTATTCATTGGCAACCACAATACACTTCTCGTTTTCATAGCAACAGGTTTAATAAATACGCAAGAGGAAAAACTTGTGAAGTTGTTGTGTGATCACAAGATTGCCATTAGATGGACTTTAGCTGACATCAAGGGCATTAATCCCTCAATGTGTATACATCACATACTATTGGAGGACGATGCGAAACCAATAAGGGAAATGCAAAGAAGGTTGAACCCGCCTATGATAGAGGTAATGAAAGCTGAAATTTTGAAATTGTTAGATGCAGGAGTCATTTATCCCATCACGGACAGTAAATGGGTGGCGTCAATCCATGTGGTGCCCAAAAAAACTGGAATGACATTGGTGAAAAACAAAAATGATGAGCTCATTCCTACTCGCATCTCAAGTGGATGGAGAATGTATGTTGATTACAAAAAGCTAAACCTTGCTACACGCAAAGATCATTTTCCATTACCATTCATGGATCAAATGCTTGAACGCCTAGCAGGTAAGTCTTTTTATTGCTTTCTTGATGGATATAATGGACACAATCAGATTGTTATTAATCCTAAGGATCAAGAAAAGACTACATTTACATGTCCATTTGGTACATATGTATATAGGAGAATGTCTTTTAGTCTCTGTAATGCACCTGCAACTTTTCAAAGATGCATGATGAGTATTTTTTCTAACTATGTTGAAAGAATAATTGAGGTTTTCATGGATGATTTCACGGTGTATGGTGATTCTTTTGAAAAATGTTTAGAAAATTTATCTTTGATCTTGAAAAGGTGCATTGAAACTAACTTTGTCTTAAACTATGAAAAGTGTTATTTTATGGTAGAACAAGGAATAGTTCTTGGGCATGTTATGTCTTCACGTGGATTAGAGGTTGATAAAGCTAAAATAAACGTTATTTCATCATTGCCTTACCTTTCCTACGTGAGGGAAATTCGTTCTTTTCTTAGCCATGCAGGTTTCTATCGACGTTTTATCAAAGATTTCTCAAAAATTACAACACCCTTGTGCAAACTATTAGCCAAAGAAGTGGATTTTGTGTTTGATTAAGCATGTAAAGATGCCCATGATGAGCTTAAGAGGTGTGTCACATCTGCCCCTATCATCCAACCACCAAATTGGGATGAGCCTTTTGAGATAATGTGTGATGCGAGTGACTATGCGGTAGGGGTTGTCCTTGGGCAAAGAATAGGGAAGAATTTGCATGTTATCGCCTATGCTTCCCATATATTTGACGAAGCACAATGCAATTACCATAGAACTGAAAATGAACTTTTTGTAATGGTGTTTGCTCTTGAAAAATTTAGGTCATATCTACTTAGTACAAAAGTCATTATTTTTAATGACCATGCAGCTTTAAGGTATCTTTTGAAGAAAAAGGAGTCCAAACCAAGATTGATTAGGTGGATCTTGCTTTTACAAGAATTTGATCTTAAGATGAAAGACAAAAAAGGTGCCGAAAACCATGTGGCTAATCACTTAAGCTGACTGAGGACTAAGGATATACAAACTGAAACAATACGAGAGACATTCCTCGATGAGTAGTTGCATGTGTTACATTCCTCTACAAGACCATGGTATGCTGATTTGGTGAACTATTTAGTCACCAAAGAATTCCCTCTAGGTTTGTCTACATCCCAAAAAGACAAGTTACGAGTTGATGCTAAATATTATTTTTGAGATACTCCTTATCTGTGGAAATTTTGTATGGATCAAGTAGTTAGGAGATGTGTACCACAAGATGAATTTCATTCCATTCTCACTTTTTGTCATTATCATTCTTGTGGTGGGCATTTTGGAGTAAAAAGAACAACCTACAAGGTACTTGAAAGTGGTCTTTATTGACCTTCTATTTTTAAGGATGCATATCATTTTTGCAAATTATGTGAAAATTACCAAAGAACAGGTAATATCACTCATAAGAATCAAATGCCTTTAACGAATATTCTTGTTAGTGAAATTTTTTATGTTTGGGGTATTGATTTTATGGGTCCATTTCCTTCTTCTTTTGGCAATCTTTATATCCTTCTTGCTGTTGATTATGTGTTCAAATAGATTGAGGTGAAAGCCACACAAACTAACGATGCTAAGGTTGTTTTAGATTTTGTCAGGACTCATATATTTGACAGGTTCGGAATCCTTAAAGCTATCATTAGTGATCATGGCACTCATTTTTGCAATCATTCAATGGAAGCATTGTTACGCAAATATCATGTGACTCATCGGACTTCCACAGCATACCATCCTCAAACGAATGGCTAAGCTAAAATTTCAAATCGAGAAATCAAGTCCATTTTGGAGAAGACAGTGCAACCTAACCGGCGAGATTGGGGTCTACGACTTGGTGATGCACTTTGGGCTTATCGGACTGCTTACAAATCACCTATAGGAATGTCACCTTATAGGATGATTTATGGAAAAGCATGTCATCTACCGGTGGAGCTTGAACACAAAGCTTTTTGGGCCATTAAAAAATATAACATGGATTATGATGCTGCTAGGATTGCAAGAAAGTTGCAATTGCAAGAATTGGAAGAGATTCCAAATGATGCTTATGAGAATGCAAGGATTTACAAAGAAAAGACTAAGAGTCTCCATGATCGAAAGATTACAAGAAAAGAGTTTAATGTTAAAGACAAAGTCTTTTTTTATCGTTGGATTGGACTGTTTGTTGTTTCTAATGTTTTTCCTTATGGTGCATTTGAAATTACAACTTTAGAAACCAATAAAGTACTCAAGGTCAATGGGCATCGCTTGAAACCTTTCTATGAAGGTTGCACAGTAGAACTCATCGCTTCTGTAGGGTTAGCTAAACCAATCTATAAAGAATGAGCATGCCACATATCAAGCCAATGACATAAAACAAAAGCACTTACTAGGAGGCAACCCAGCACAGAAAAAAAAAACAGATTTGCTTTCTTTTTCCCTTATCTTTTATTTTTTATATTTTACTTTATTTTTATCATTCTCCTATATTCCTTTTCTTTTATTTCAACATTGGGGACAATGTTGTGTTTTAAGTGTGGGGGTATTGGGAGAATGTTGGTTTTCTTATTTTGATTTTCTTTGTTGTTTAAAAAAAAAATTCTATGTTTGATCTTTTGAACTCCTATTGACTTATGAGAATGTGAGTATTACATATGAGAATTAATTGAGATAGATAAAGATATAAATTGAATGAAGGAGTGTGCATGCAAGTTTTAAGGTTTAATTGGTTTAGATATTGACTTTGAAAATATGTCGTATTGACTTTATAGTGTTATACCAATGCAAGCTTTTGAGCTTTCAACATTATATTATTTGACTGTGCATTCTTTCAATGATATATATCTCTAGAACTTGTTTCATATCTTGTTGATATTACATTCACATTACATATATACATGAAGATGATAAAGGCATTAGCAATTTTAACCACTTGAGCCAAAAAGCCAACCTAAAGCATATTATCCTTAGTGAGCTCCTTTTGAGCTTGTTTATCTTTTCTTTGCTTTATCCATGTATAAGCCTTAACTTTATATATGTTTTCCTTTTCCCCTGGCCAAGGATTAGTAGAGCATATACTTGTGATATCTCATGGGATTATGGTTGGAAATTATGTGAAAAAAAAAAGAAGTGATGCTTGATGAAAAGATGGGCAAAGTTGCCAAAGGTAAAAAAGAAAAGGAAAAAGAAAAAGAAAGGGAAAGGGAAAAAAAGGAAAAAAATGTTCCTTTATGTTCTTAAGATTTTATGTTGAGAGAGCTTGAAATCAAAAGGAGTTAAGCATTGGTGATTAAAGATGGAAAATTTATGTGCTTTGATGGAATATCTTGTTTGAAATATTATTTTTCAGAATGCTCTACTTTCTTTAGTTTGAACCTTCTCTTTTACTCTCTTTTACCTCTCCTTAACCTTAGCCCCATTACAACCGGAAAATAAGACCTTTTGATTCATGCATTGCTTGTAATATGTTAGTAATTGAGATGAGATTAAAGAGCAAGTTTATGGTAGAACATATTCATTGATTGAATTTGAGAAATTTAAACACATAAACCCTAAACACATAAGTGTTGGAGTGTATATCAATGAGAGGACCTATCACTTTGGCATGGCATAGATTTCATTTAAATCCTAATGATCAATTGAGTTTTGAAGTTTGCATGTAAATAAATTCATGAAAATTTGTACTCTTTATCCTTCTTGATTTTATTCTTGTTTATATTGCATATATTCTTGGATATTGATTGGAGATTAGGAAATTAGTCATAGTTATTTGATTTGATTTGATTTCAATTTGATTTTACCTATCCTTTCTCGAGGACGAGCAAGAGTTAAATGTAGGGGTATTTGATGCAACCATATTATTCGATAGTTTCACTCATATTTAACTAGTGTTTTGCCTATCTTTTATATATAAAATGCCTTGATATTCTTTGTTTTATGTTTTGAATGCACTTTTGGATGAAAGATGCAAAAAGGAGTAAATTGGAGTTAATTCGCAGATTTGACCTTCAGTCGATGTTTTATGCAGAGCGTGAGCTCTAGAGGTCGAAATGAAGTGATTCCAGTGGCATTAAAAAGCTAACATTCATACCTTTCTGGACATCTAAGGCAAGAAAATAAAATAAGGAAGAGCATGGAAACCACAGCCAGCCAAGAGGAGAAAAACGCCCCCTCCTCTAAGAAACCCAAAATTATGCATTCCTCCTTTTTTTTATTGTTATTCAACAAACATGTAAAGCTAAACTCTTTTTCTTGGTTGCAAGGACATGGAAACCTTCGGATTTCAAGAACTGTGAGATTTATTTTACCTTTTCTTTTCAGTTTATATGATGAATATGTTTGTTCTCCTATGCTTATTTTTCCTATTATTGTTTATTTTAATTGCTAGAGCGGACTCTAAGTTATTATTGTAGACAATCTATTGCTAAGTTTGATATCAAAATCGGAGTAGTGATATATGAACTTGTGAAGCAACCGAGTTTAATAATTGTGGCGGATCTATGTTATTAATCTTAAAGAGAACATTCAATCAAATCAAACATAGACTGCGGACAGTTATGTTTTCTTGATTAATCAACTTATCTAGTTCTTAAGGCTTCCATTGAATTAAATTACTAGTTCGGACATTGTGGATGTTTGATGGTTAGAGTTAGTTATACGGTGGATCCGTTAACTAACCAATGTTAAGAAGAGATAAATATTCAGAATATAAATTGATGTTTCGTTTTCATGATCAGTTCTGATTTTTGTAGCTGGATGTGTGCTTGCGACCAAGGTTTGTTCTCTTGATAATTTTCTGATTTTATTAAATTTTGTTTGATAGTTTTTTGTTTTCTTTTGCTTTAGCCTAGATAATGTCCAAACCCCCCCCATAAATTGCATATTATCTAGTATAAAAATCTGATTTGAACCTTCCTCGTGGGATCGACCCTTGGCTTACTCTATACTATCTTGTGTGTTGTGTTTTAAGTTAGGGTAATTAATTTGTGCCACCGCGACATCGTAACAGCACTAGTAATTTAATTCAATGGCAGCCTTAAGAACTAGATAAGTTGATTAATCAAGAAAACATAACTATCCATAGTCCATGTTTGATTTGATCGAATGTTCTCCCTAAGATTAATAACGTAGATCCGCTACAATTATTAAACTTAGTTGCTTCACAAGTTTATATATCACAACTCCAGTTTTGATAGCAACTTACTAATAAATTGTTCACAATAACAACTTACAGTTCGCTCTAGCAATTAAAATAAACAGTTCTAAAAAATAAGCATAGGAGAACAAGCATATTCATTCATCATATAAACTGAAAAAGAAGAGGTAAAATAAATCTCACAATTCTTGAAATCTAAAGATTTCTGTGTCTTTATAACCAAGAAAAAGAGTTTAGCCTTGCATGTTTGTTGAACAACTAATCAAAAAGAAGAAGGAGTGCATGATTTTGGGTTTCTTAGAGGAAGGGGGCTTTTTTCTCTCTTGGTTGCCCGTCCTCCTCCCTTCTCTGTCTTTCTTTTTATATTTTAGGAAACTCTAGTCTCTATTTTACAAAATAGTCCTCCCTTGAGTAGACAATTTACATTTAAATACTTCAATAACTATTTTCCTAAAAAAGAAGAAATAGTCTTACATAAAATCTTCAAGCTTTGACTTAGAGGAGCTAAACTGCTGAAATAAAAACTTCGATGTTGGTTTGGATACTTTGGGACGTAATTTAGACTCGTTTCTTCAGAAAACTTGTTTGGTGGCAGAATTCATTTGTCATCTTATAAAAATCATATCTCCCTCATATGAGATCGGTTTTAGCTTAAATATGGTACGTTGATAGGTCTTTGAGTCAGGAATCCAAAAAAATTAAGTTTGCATCAAATGGAATTTTTTAGCTTAAGATATTCAAGTCGGAATGGTCCAAGGTCAACACTAGCACAATACGAGATATGACTTTGAAAGTTGAGATTTTCATGCTCTTTCTTATTTTATTTTCTTGCCTTAGATTTCCAGAAAAGTATGGATGTTAGATTTTAATACCACTAGAATCACTTCATTTCGACCTCTAGAACTCACGCTCTGCACAAAACATCAACTGAAGGTCAAATTTGTCCATTACCTCCAATTTACTCATTTTTGCATCTTTCATCCAAAAGTGCCTTCAAAACATAAAACAAAGAATATCAAGGAATTTTATATATAAATCATAAGCAAAATACTAGTTAAATATGAGTGAAACTATCGAATAATATGGTTGCATCATCCTCCTCAAATAATTCCCGAGTCATCAAGCGGTCTTCTTCTTGGTAAGCGCAACGTAACCATTGCCACCATTGATTAGCTTCTCCTTCAAGATGAAAAGATACTAGAGAGACCTTTTAGTTATTTGTCGTGCCTTGAAATTTGAAGAATTGAGCTATTCAGTTGAACCATTTCGTTGTATCATCTCTCGAGTATTTTGGAAATTCTAACTTTGCCATTTTTAAAGTAAAACTTTGTCTATTGATGTCGTTCTCTTCTTGATGAGGTCGGACGAATCCTTCTTGCCCATTGTTGGGGTTGTTGGAGCTGTTAGTTGAAAGAAAATTTTCAAATAGGCTATTGACGGTTTCCTTAAGTCATTGCATTCCATCTTGAATGTCGCCGAGTCAAACCTCTAAGGCTTAAATCCTCTCTTTGTTGATTGACATTGTAACCAGTGACGAGCTCTAATACCAATGATAGTTCCCAGTCAAAGCTATGAAAATAAGTTTATCTCTTTGGGTGAGACACACCACAATTTTAGAATATATTTTATATGTTTTTTTTATTCATTGAAAGAGTTTAAATACATATAATTTCTAACCACTCTTCCTAAACTTTGCATAACTGAAATTAAATGATGGAAGCAGAAATAACCAACTTTGCAGACAAATAGGACTCCACTAAAAAATGCTAACTGGACTTCTTCTTTGAATTTTGCAGCCTAGAATTTAGTCCAAGTATTTATGATATTGTCGAGAAACATGTTGAGATCTTCGTGGTTTATCAGATAACTTCATAGAAATCAATTCAATATTAAAAGATAAAATTAAAAATAAATATTCAATTAAAAAAAAAAAACTTGAGTCAACTTAGTTAACCCGCAAGCTCGTGACCCGAGTTATAAGACCGTGAAAACCTCATGATAAACAAATAAAAATATATATGAAATTTAATTTCTAATCAACAAAACATTGAAGAATGAAGTTAAAAATTAAAAAAAAATCCTTAAAATGTTTTTAAGACCAAAATGAAAATAAACTACTTTGTTACTTTGAAATGCTAAAGACTTTTGTTAATGTTTAAATTAAATATTATGCGTTTTTTTTTCCTTTATGTTGTGCTAAGTTCTACTAGACTTGAAAAATAATTTTAAGAAAAATTGTTGGATTACTAGATATCAATGCTTGTTACTTAAGGATCAAAAGGCATGTAACAATTTTTTTCCAATTCTGGGTCCTGAATTTACCACCTAAAACTATCCTTAGCAACCTCAGTTGATCAAACATGTTGAGATGTAGATTTATTTATTTTACTTTTACAGTTCACATGACCTTATAATGAACATTGACTGCGATATTTTGGAGTGATTGTAGGAGGTCTAAAACAAAGATCTCTGAGGAGAACTGAAATTTCATTTCAATTTGAACAGTCCAGTCCCACAATAACAATTTCCTAGAACCCGACCTACTATACAATAATGTATCGGGGGCTACATCAGGCTCAATAATCAATTTTCTACTCTAAGAGTTATTGAGGCATTCTATTTGGACTTGACTTCTATATCCTCTAGGAAATGAGAGTATTAATGTTGGGAACATACAAGATCATCAGCCACTATAGAGGGAATAAATCAACCTTGTAGAGTATGCTCAAACATATGACCAATTTTTATCAAATTAACCTGCATTTATAGTAAAATAAAAAGAATAATATAAGTAATCAAAATCACTTTCTTGCTTAAGATTTGAAATACAACCATTCACGACAAAAAATAACAAAGGTTAGATGTAGCTCTCCTTAAACAGGGATTAACCATTTCTTTACGTGTTTTCTAGCAAAATGCCAATACTATCACAGACATTCATCAAACTAAACTAGTTTATAATGTATGTTTACTTCTGATGAGTGATGATGAGAGGTAAATAGAGAAAAAGAGCATGCCTGATGCACAATAAGAACAAATGGTGTTTCGAGCATGCTTTAAGGGAAAAAAATTGTGAAAGCAAGGCACAAATGATTAGATTGAAACTCGACAAGAATCAAACCTGCTCATAACCAAATTTTTCAAACTTCACCAAATTGTATTCCGATATTTATTTTCTCCTCATAACTCATTTCCATCCAATTTTTTTCGTATTTTTGTATTATTTTTTTTATTTTTCAATCATTTTTTGTATTTTCATTGTTTAAAAATAGTATTTAAATTTTTTATTCTAAATTTCCCAATTCATTATAATTCCTTTAGTGTAAATATTTAATTTACACACTTGTCAGAATATTTACTTCACTAGCTTGTTGAGTTTTTATTCAAGGTTTACATACATTTTAAAAACAAACCAAAACAAATATTTTGTTTGTTCAAATATCAAGGATTATGAACTTATACATAAGATGTATTCTCGATATTAAAAGAAAAATGTAAAAAAAAAAATTGACATTAAAACAGTTAGGTTTTAACTTGATAAGATAATGACATTCCTACTGAGGACAACTTTTCTTATACATTAGATAGACTAACGTTTAGAAAACATAACAATACCTTAGTTTATATCAGAAAAACAAACAATGCAACTTACCTTAGGTAAGGTGTACTAAGGGTGATACGTTCTTCATATACATAATCAGTCCCTTTATTCAGACTCTAAGCCCAGTTAGTGTTTTTAGTGACCAAAATACTAAGTGGCGACTCCATCCCTATTTTTATGATAAAGATCAAGGATTCCTTGTTCTTTTTGCCCATCACCATAAAGATCCTGCTCCAGGAGGATGATTGTCATGATGTCGCACACATGCGACATATGATATGTTTAATGGTTAGGTATAAAGATAAGTGCATGAAAATTTAAAGAAAAACCTGTGTTTCACTTGGTTTGAAGTTGTGGCCTAGACTAATAATGCAAGGAGAATAAAGATTATTGATTTAATTGTTATGATAATTAGATTGATTTATGTTAGGTGAAGTGTAAAAATGAATAGGTAATGTGAAATTAAGAAGAAATTTTAAAAGAAACTCGTGCTTTCTTTGAAGGGTATATTTGGCCAAAATATAAGATGAGGGAAATTTGAGTTATGCTTTAAATTGTTGAGATTTTGTGTTTAATTATGTTATTTAGTAAGTTTAATTAATGGCCAAGAGCTAATTTTATGAAAAAATTAAAGGGAATTTATGCTCATTTTCAAATTAGGTTTGGCCAAAATTAAGAATATAAGGAAACAGAATTTTTTGTCTTGATTTGATTTGATATTTGTGTTAAATAGGGAGTTTGGGATGTTTTTGCATGGTTAAACTACTAAGAAGCTAGAATGGAAATTCAAGGAAAGCATCTTTAAAGTTTTGGCCACATTGAAAAGAAAAAGGGTGGGCTTGTTGAATCATATTTTTTTAGTGTGAAAATATATGTTGAAATGTGTATGGATGTAATTCAAATGGCTTATCAAAGTGGAAAACACAGGAAACCATATAGTTATCTAAGGAATGACTTTTAGCTAAAATTCTCTATATTGGTAGGAGGAGGACCAAGTTTGTTTATTAAATCCTTTTGGAATTGTTGTTAATTGAGGATTTAAATATGTGAACTTTTAAGAATAAATGTGGCCTTAAAAGTATGAATGTATAAGAAATTTTAAGATTTTCTTGTTAATGCCTTGAAAATATGAATTTATTTTGAAATTTGAAATGAAGTCTATGATTGTTGACATGTTTATGATAATGGTATCCCTGTTGATAAATGAAAAGTTGTTAAATCAAGTAATATGAAGCAACAACACAAGCACAGGCTCCAGGTAGGTACCATATACCTTCTCAACTTTTATAATATCTCAAGTAGATATAACTGAAAATTCTTTAAATGTGCACACACAGACACACATGCATGCATGCATGTAAATGTCAAAAAGGATTTAATAGACTAAATATCCCAAAGGAGCTAGTGGCATCAATTAAACTGATGACTGGAATATTTGATAGATAAGCTATTCAAAAGAAGTTAATGACATCAGTTAGACTAATGACTGGGATATTTAATAGACTAGCTGTCTAAAAAGAGCTAGTGGCGTCAGCGAGACTAATGACTGAGATATTTGATAAACTAGCTGTCTTAAACGAGTTAGTGGCATCAATGAATCTAATAACCAAGATAATTGGATTGATTAGTTTATTTGAGGGAAACTAATGGTGTCAATGTGACTAAATGTATGAATGATTAATTGACTAGATGCCCTGGAATAAGTTAATATGTCAATAAGAATGACTTGCTGGGATCAAGGTTGTTAAAATCGTGTTTTGACTCGTAAAATTGTACGATTTTACAAGTCAAAACATGCTTTGCATGCTGAATTATTTGAAAAAATCGTGAAATCGTTAAAATTGGATGAAATCGTGAAAAAACATGATTTTAGGGCCGATTTCACGATTTTGCAAAATGTTCCCCCATGCTCTAGCTGTCCGGCACCTATTGGCTGTGAAAATGCACAATCACGCGGTCTTCACTCGCTGCAGAACATGTGGATTTTTTTTGCATACTATAAAGAAGTGGAGGTCATAAATCAAGAGGGCTACAGAGATTAAAGTCAAGGCAATAATATTAAATTCCAATTTAATTCAGATTTTTTTTCCCATATCTTTTACTTTTCGTTGTTATGTTATTTTGGCTATTCATTCACCTTAAATTACTTATGTTTTTTAATGGTATGATAGCAAGTAGAAGAGATTTTATAAATATAAATTAGATATAAAAATAGTAACAGGATAATTTAAAAATTATATTTATTATGATGGGTTGATTCACGAAACTCATAATTAAAAGCTTAACTCGTGTCAGATTTTAATTTATACAAATAAAAACACTGATTTTAATAAATTTGATTACTTCGACTATATTTTTAACAATTAATTTAACCCGATCAAATTTGATCAAAACTCAATTAAGTTAAATCAAATAATTTTTTTAAAATAAAATTGTGTTGTTTCAATCAAATAATTAAAAAATAATAACCCCAGCTCCTAAAATATACTCAAGCAACATAAATCATTGACTTACACAATTAAATAAATATTTTTCCATCCCATAAGATGCTTGAACTATGTATGAATTTTTATTTGAAGCATGTATTTTAAGATGCTTGAACTATGTATGAATTTTTATTTGAACATGTATTTTCAGGTGCTTGAACGATGTATGAATTTTTATTTGAAGCATGAATTTTTTGTTAATGTATTTTAAATTTTCTTACGATTTTACGATCCATTTTTACAATCCAAGTTTGTATTGCATTTTCCATGCCGTGTCAAAATCACGATTTTAACAACCTTGACTGGGATTATAGTTTAACTAGTTTCCATAAACGGGGCTAGAGGTTCAATTAAATTGACTTCCTTATGAAAGGTCGGATTATCAAAGTGTCAATTGACAACGAAATGGATATATTTTCGAGATATTAAGAATTTGTACAAGATTGATCAATTGTTTATGAGTTTGTTGGTAGATGATAACAGTGTGATAGGCATTAGAATTACGGTATTACTCACGATAACAGAAGTTAAAAAAAAAGGTTGACAATGGAAAACAATGGAGGGAAGAACTTGGATGTTTTAAGAAAATACATATCTAGTTCTAAAAAAGGCCAAAAGAAGAAATTAGAGTTAGTAAAGAATGGTATATTAGGGGATTAGTACAATAGATGAACATGAAAGTCCATAAGAAAGAGATCTCCAAAAAGAGTTAAATAGCAGAAAAAGGGACCAAGTTAGTAAATACAACCTCAAAGTACTAGATGTTACTTGAATAAAGGAATTATAAATATAAGTGGCCAGAGTTAAAAAATAATTTTGGTAGCTCATTAGAGATTGAACCAATGATAGTTAATAATCTAATTGTATTAGAATATTAGCTAATTTGGTATTAGGGTTAGGTGTGGTTTAAGTTTATTTCGACAATATGTTTGAGTTCAAAATAAAGGTTATTTGATTAAGCATTAAACAAATTTCAAGACTATCTATGATGTAGCTGCTTTGGGGCATGATTCAAAGGCTATTTCTATGATATAATGTATAAAGTTCATAATTGTCTTTGGAACCATATTGAAGGTGTGTCAAAAGGTTTGTTTGATTGAGAGTGAAAAAACTAATGACCATTTTAGGGGTTATTGGGCAATAAAAGTACAATATTTTAAGGAGCATTGAATTAGTTTTAGGTTATTATATTGACAAATAAGACATGGATCTAAGATTAAAAAAAGGCATGTAAATCATCTGATAGATATTCCATGGTTAGTGGGTATAGCCAACTACTTGAGATTCTGATTAAAATTGTTGGTAATTATAAGATCACACTTAAGATGGTACTTATTCTTTAGGAAACTATATAATGCACATTTAGAGGAGAGACTTACTTCCATTTAACATGATGATGGAAGATAACGTCATAAAAGAATAGTATGGGTAACAATCTTTTAAAAAAGGATCCAAAAAGTATGCCTTAGAATGACCATAAGTATAAGGTGTAATTTTAGGAATGAAGTTACACCTTTGAATTGTCTTGGATATAAGAACATATAATATGTATGTTGAATTGATATGCATATATGATCTCTTGATGTTAGTGTTAAGATAAGGAAATAAAGGATCAAGTAAAGAACTTGTACTAAAGAAAGGATTAATGACCTGGTATAAACTATAGAGGAGGGGATGTTTGATATATATTGTTAGAGTGATTAAGACAATGCTATAAAGTATTGTTTGGTATCTTATATAAAGTATAGTAGGGTAAGTTACCCAACATTTCTTGTTAAGGAGTATTAAGGTAGAGGAAACTAGTTGATGTATAAGAAAAGGATTATATAATTGTATATAAATGTCGATCTTAAAATGATGAAGTAGATAAATGTTATTTTATATCAAGTGATTTATGACATTGCATACTTTTATGATGAAGTAGATAAATGTTATTTTACATCAAGTGATTTATGACATTGCATACTTTTATCGTGTGTGTGTGTATTTGATTTCATGTGCTTCTCAAATTTGAGCAGAACATTAGATTTCTTATAGTTTTTGTTTTAGATGAGAAACAATAATGTAATTAGAGACCTATTAGATTTCTTTTATTATATAACAGGAAGTCGACCCTTTTATGATGTAAACAAAATGAGTATTAAAGATGTAAGTGACTTAGCTCTTGTTTTTATTTACTATGTTGTAATTTAGCATTCAACTTAAGTATATTAAATTAACTATAAATATAAATATATTATAATGACTTTTATATACATAATTGTGAATGTTGTTTACTGCAAAGTTAATGATGTGCTTTGTGTATGAATTATAATGGATAATTTGATGGAATAGAAGAGGTCTACTGTTGACTTGTGTTGTGAATTGATAAACTCTATGAATTGATAAACTATGGAATGATTGGAGAATATGAGTTTTTGATGTTTATATGTATGCAAGTGTTGATAACTTGAGAATTTCTATATTTAGGGAAGACTTTGTTGAAATTTCAGCAGAAGCATTATTGATATATTAAGTATAAAAACTATGAAACTAGTAAGTTTCATGGATTGTGAGACTATTACAGAATATATATGCATAAAAGCATGACCTTGTTTTCCTAAGTTCAAGGCTCATAGCTTCTTCTTTTTTTACATTAGAATTTACGGGTTGTTATAACCCGAGTCATGGACTTGCTTGGAATTAATTATTTTTTAAAAAATCTATCTTTCATTTAATTATACAACATTAAAAATAGACATTTGCAAGAAAACGATCAAATAAAATTAAAGAAAAAACAAAAAATACTTTTATTGAATTTAAATTTAAATAAAAAAGGATACACATTCAACGGCTAAAAAATGGTTAGGCACTTGTGATGTTTTTTCACCTCAAAAACCTTATAAAAAGCTAATTTTAGGATCATATCTGAAATAACATAGTATGTAAGGATAAAATTGAAAAGAAAAAAAGTTTGATGACTAAAATAAAAATAGGCTTAAAGGACTTAAAAATACAAAGCATTCTTTTCAGCAAACAATGTTTTGTTAAGGGATCTAATATGATTGCTTTATAGGATTTAGTTTTTTTTTCTTAACATTTTGTTCAAGAATTATATTAAATGATAGTAATAAAATATAATCAAGCATCTTATATGTTCTTTCTCATGTTACACATACATGCATGTCATGTATAAAGTAAATATCACAATGAAAATGCATGAGCTTGATGAAGATAAAACATGAACATAAATAAATAGAACATGTTATCTCTTTATTGTATGGAAGTATATTGAGATTTGCTCGGTTTCTTATAGTTAAAAGCCAATTGACACTCTTAACAAAGCCTTCAAGAGAGAACAAATACCCAAATTTTAACATATATATAGGAACAATTATCTCTTTCATCCCTCGTAACGGGCACCTTAGGTTTTCCTGTGTATCCTCTCAATCCCTATAGAGATATGAGCTAAATACCCACTGTTGAGCCTACAGGATACCTTAGCTAACTTAGATATGGTAACCTTTCTTGGATTTAAATCATTGGATTATCCCTCAAACTGCCACAACGGAGCTCAAACAGGACTCCTACTATTAGTAACTAAGTCATTAGCCTTCATTGCCACCTCACCCAACTTTTTCACTATATCATAGAATTCTTAGTAGGAACCCAATGTCGCTCTCTTACTCACACCAAACCCTTTAAACAATCTAACCTAGCCATCTATAATGACTTGATCAAACCCTAATATAAAAAGGTAAAACAAAAGAAGTTAAATCCATATATTGGAGTATTCCTTGATCAAAAACCTGTGAAACAAATGGCTTATACCCTTTTTTTATAGTAATTGTACCTTAAAGGTGGAAAGAAAAATTATTATGGAAGTAAAATAAAAAAGGAGAACACCTAAAAACCTTATATAAAGTAGGTGCCTCATTAAATGAGGCGTGGTGTCTTATTTCAGTAAAGACTATATATATATATATATATATATATATATATATATATATATATAAACAAAAAGTGTGGTGAAATATCATGGATGAGTTTGAAATTCAAGAATGTATTGGCTCAGTGATCCCTTCTCCTAAAGATTCATATGATCTACCCCTAGAATCACATGTGCTAGGTCATCAAAGCTTTTTTTTACATTAGAATTTATGAGTTGTTACAATCCGAGTCATGAACTTGCGTGGAATTAATAATTTTTTAGAAAATCTATCTTTCATCTAATTATACAACATTAAAAATAGATAATTGCAAGAAAACATCAAATAAAATTAAAGATAAAAACAAAAAATACTTTTATTGAATTTAAATTTAAATAAAAATTGATGAACATTCAAAAGCTAAAAAATAATTAGGCACTTAGGATAAACATTACTTGGACAAGAGTGATAAGATACTATTGTTAGGAGCAAAATCAACATTTAGTGATCAAATCTTCCTATCACTCCATTTATGAAGGTTTAAGATAGGGCGCCAACAAAGAGATTGGGCCCTAAAATAAGCAAATTTGTGTTTTTACCAAGTCTGACCAATACGGCCAAGACAATAAGTTTTGAGGGAGGCCAACTATAAGGGGCAGGCCTGTGAATCATCTTGGAAGAAGGCGATAAAAACCCAAACTTTGAGGTAAAAACACATGTGGTAATTGGAAAGCTCCTTTAGAAGAAGTCTTATTTGGGTTTAGGATTCACATTTTAGACTTCAATTGGCATAATAGTTCCAGATTTATATTCTCAAGTCTTTGATGGTTCATCATGTTGAAATAAGACCTCTTCTAATACATAGGTCACACCTAGTATTTCTTTTTTTTTACTATATGATGGAAATCAAGGGAGGCATCGAAAATTCCTTAATCTTGTCATAAGTCATCATATTAAGGGATAATCATAATTAACAAAATGGGGAATTTCTAAAAACTAGGATAATAATCCTACAAGATGGTCTAGCCTTTTAAGAGATTCCTTTCTTGTTTAAATGATATAAGGCACCTCCTCCATTACTTTGAAGGAGACTTGAAACCACATATCATAGCAGCACATGGTCAATATAAAAGGGTAAAAACTTAAAACAAAGAAGACTAGATTTTTTTTTTCTTTAAGCTTCCTCATGATCTCCACTCTTTGAATGTCTTTTAGCACACACTCCGTACTCCATAAAGGTTTTCCTCTATTTCATTAAAATTGACTTAACCATCAAAAGGTCTCTTGAGTCCACTAGAAAACTTGTTTTCAAATAACCTTAGAAGCTCTCATGGCTCATGACCATAATATATTTTGACCTAGAAGTCTAAGAGACTCTAAGATGAGAATAAAATGATGCTTCTTTAATAGCCACATCTCATTGTTCTTGCCAAGCCCAATGGCTCATGATCACAATCCATTATAGCTTATAAAATCCAAGAGACCTCAAGATGAGAAGATGTTGTCTTGTCAATAAGTAACTTCTATTGTTTTTTGTTGATGACACATGTCATGGAGAGACGTCAAATGGCGACGCTGAAAGTGCCTCTTGAGAGGTGGTATTGTAAGGGAAGAGTTTTAGGTTTAATCATAAAATTATGATTAAGATGCACGAGTCGCCACTTAGTATTAAAATTACTAAGAAATCTATGATCTGTGAGGGTATGTGTAAGGGAATGGTTGTGCAAGGGGAAGACGCATCATCCTCGGTGCACCCTACCTAAGAAAAGTTGTATTATTGTTTGATTTTTTAGGTCAAATTTCTATTTGTTAGTCTTTTTCTAAGGTCTCAGGCAAATCTTTCTTTGTGAAGAAGTCTCTATCTTATTTGGTTGAATCTTAACTATTCTAAGGGATAAATTTTAGCATCGCATTTATTTCTTTGTATCTTTAATACATGAGCTCTACTGTGAAGTTTTACACCCTCAAATATTAAAGTCCACATCTAAACCCTAATATAAAATGAACAAAATGATTGGAAAAGGGTTTGATATTTTGATCAAATCCTAATGGATAACAATAAACTGGTTACGATATAATTTTTATTTTTTTATTTTTTTTGCATTTTTAACATGAGAAAGATGCAATTTTTTGTTTTTTATAAAAATATACATGGAAAACTTTTAAGATCTGGCCGTATGGATGAAAACAAAACATTTTTGCTTTTTGTTTTTGTTTTTTGAAATGGAAAATTAATTTAAAAGTTTTGAGATTTTTTTGGATTTTCAAAAAAAAATTAGAAATGGTTTGGAGAAAACTGAGTATTTTTATATTGGATTCGTATCTTACAATGTAAATATATAGCCTGATATTATGCAAAATTGGTAGAAAAACATGCGAGAAAATCACAAGTTTTTTTTAAAAGACTTTGAAAAAAAATGAAGTTTTTTTGTTTTTTTAATATTATATATTATTATTATTATTATATTTGGCTGGGCCGATTGGTGACCCAACAGGCTTATCTCTTTTTTTTCATTTTTTATAATTATATTATATTATATTATTATATTGGGCTAGGCCGAACCAAGCCAGGTTGGGCTAACTAGCGGCCCAACAGACTTATCTCTCTTTTTTTATGTGGGCTGGGCCGAAACGAGTCCAGCCCACCTTACTAGTTTGTAGAACGTGAACTTGGTTCACGTTTTGCATGCAACTAAGAAGTTGCAGGGGAAAGAGAGGGGAGAAAAAGGAAGGTCACCTAGCATAGAGGGGATGGGGCTACCTTCATTAGTTTGGCATGAGGTGGGTGGAAGTGTTGGTGGCTCAAGGTGGAGCTGGAGGAAGAAATAGCAGTCGTCATGGTGCAGGAGGGCTGATGGAGAAGAAAAGGAAGTTGGCGATGGTGGTGGTGACTATCATTGTTACTAGTGAGCAGATGGGTTGGTGGAGAAGGTTAGGCTGCTTTTGGTCACAGCGATGCTGAGGTGGAAGTGGCTAAAAAGGCAGTGGAGAGAGAGAGAGAATTTTTAGTTGGCAAGGAAAAACTAGGGGAGGTTGATTGTTGGCCAACTTAGGAGTTGATTTTCTCCTCTTTTAGGCCATGGAATCCACCTCTATTTATAGAGGGTAGAAGAGGGACATTTTATCTTTACTAGTACCAAATCTTTGCCCTTGATTTGACCCGGAAGGATCTCAACCATCGATTCAAAATGGCTATCATGGGCTGCCATATTTGCTGCAGAAATAAGTTGGTCGGGGTGGCCATTTTAGGGTGGTGTCACGGTCGTTGTGGTATCAATTAACCAAAATAGACCATACTAGGGTATAATAAGATATCAAGTGATCGTTTGCGTAAAAGTTTTGTCAAAATTTATGTAGAGATGAAGCATTAAATGTCTTGGGAAGGAGACCCCCTAAGCAGCCTTTTCCAGTGAAAACCTAAAGAAGATGAATAGTTAACTCAAAATGGTGTTGTTTTGGCAAAGTTTATTTTAGTCCTTCAATTTATGATTTCACGCAATTACACCCCCTGAGTAACTTCAAACTTTCAATTTTGTTTAATTTTTTCCCTGGCAAACTTCAATCTCAACCCCGAATTTCAGTGCATTTTTCATTTTGATCCTTGGTTTTGGATTTATGCAAATTAACCCTCAATTGACCATTAAACTTTTCATTTTTTTCAATTTCACCCCTGATTTTAGCCAATTGGATTCCCAAAATTCGGCGTCTTTTTGGTCCTTGGCTATGAATTTCTTCAATTTAGCCCACAATTGACTCTAAAACTTTGATTTTCTTGCAATTTTACCCTTGATTTCAATCAATTGACTTGATAAAAAATAAATTTGATCTCCTAAAATTTCAATCTTCTTAATTAAGCTCAAATTGGGCTCTCAAACTTAATTTTTCACTAATTAAACCCCAAATAAAATTAATTTGACCCATTTAAAGTATAATTAAGCTCTTGCACCTAATTACACCCTTCAATTGGACCCAATTTAATTCTTAAATATAATTAAATTTTAATTTGGCCCATGATTAAATTTAATTGGCCTATTAAAAATTTAATTATATCCTTAGGCTTAATTTTTATACAGGTGTGTCCAAAAATGATTTAATTTGACCTTGAATCTGTATTGTCTCTTCAGTTTTGGGAATAATAGAGGACAATTAGACTCCTGATTTCATCCAAAATTGCAGCTTGATTGATTTTTTTTCTACATGAAATCCTCCCAGTTTGCTTTTGTCAAAATATCAGTCTTTATTTGATTTTTTTTCTACATCTGAAATCCTCCTATTTCTGAGTTATCACAGCACATACTATTAATTTTGTTAGTTTCAAAGAAAAACAAAAGAACATATAAGTTAAAACGTTTAACTAAATCAAAATCTTGATTCAATTTTATAATATAATAGAATTTTATTTGAGAAAAACATAAATATAGTCTCAAATATTAAACCTATATAACCTTTATCAATTAACTCCTAAATCTATAAATTTTATTAATTAAATTAGTTTGTTGTTTTCTTTTATGAACCAATAAAACATTTATGGTTTGATACATAATAAATTTCCCATCATTTTTTACTAATAGATTTGAGAATCAATATCCCTCTTTTCTTATATTTCTCAATTATGTCCTTTTGTCAACTTCTTTTAATAGTTTTAAGTCCAATTTACATATTTTATACACTAATATAGTATCAATTAAAAAAAAATGATGAGTAAGTTTATAAACATTAACATTTTCAGTATAATGTGCATCAGCATCAATTTGAAGAAAAATCTAGTACGAATACTGATGAACATTAACAAAAATAAATGATTTGAGAGTTTTTTGAAACATTTGGGACTTAATTAATATGATTTATAGGTTTGGAATTTAAATGAGAATGAGTATATAAACTAGGAGTATATTGGGGTTTTCCTTTATTACAAGTGGAAAATTAAAAAAACACAAATGGAATCAATTTGCAATGAGATGGAAGGCTTGTCCAATTAGGAAAGACCATACGATGAGAATGGAGCGTGGCCTGTTTAACTTGCTTTTCTTGACCCGTAACTTAAGATATTCATTGATCCCTTATTATTTTAATTATTTATTCTTTACGTATTGATAAAGATGAGATTCAAGTTGAGACCTCACCACCTCTCTTGTTTTTTGCTGAATTTCCCACTGAAATCATATTATGGCCATTGCAAAATTAAATAATAACGAGTGGAACAAGGGCAGAAAATTCATTAACTTTAACCTCATTGAAATTGCAATGTCATTCGCTGTGAGCTGAACCCTCGAGTAACCACTAATTTCAACTATATATAAAAACAAAAACGAAAACAAAAAAAAAACAAATGAATGATACAACCATTTCAACATGACATGATTAGACAACTATCGGTACAGGTTCTGTCAGCATGCTAATCACCTACAAAACTGAGGTTACCTCTGCAAGACCTGCTAAATGGAAGAGCCACCACACACCCAGGATCAACCTCTTTTATTCTCGTGATTGATCGAAAGCAAAAGCAGGCCATTCTCCTTGGGGCCAGCAGCTCTGAACTGGATAATTTGCGTTGTGTTCCCTTTTCTTCTGCGTCTACAATGTTAAAAAGATCTACAAGCTGTCTTCTAATTCATTTGGTACATGCAGCTTCTCTATGTCAGCCTGTCAATATTAAGAAACAAGAAGAGGTAGGTCAGCAAAAATAACTCCAAGCTGATGAAGAAACAGGGGAGGTACGGTCCATAAATTCATTTGGCGATTCAAGTTATGGTTTGTCAGAAACCAAGAAAGAAGCTAGATACTATAGTTCGAGCAAGTTCCAGCATGCAGATACGTGAGGCATTGAATACAGTTAAAATTAATCTGTGAAAAACAAAAATGGTCTCCTAAATGTGTTTTCACTATGAAGTTCGTGCTCTGACCGATGCTTTGAATTGCCAAATAAAATTCAAGGTAAATTTCGTAGTCCAATTTTCTCGGTGAATGCATTTATCCTTTCACATTCAGTTCCCAGTTTTAGAAAGCAAAAAATTAAATGAACTGAAATAAGCCAATCACCTTAATTGTAGCAACATCGGTTGCTGATGGTTTCAAATCCAACGCAAGACCAAAGTGAAGCATTGCCTTCTCATACATGTTACGCCTCTTATAAATCTTACCCATCAAAGCATAAACACTGCTTTCACGTGGAGCATACTCTTTCAGCTCTTCTAGGACATCTAGAGCTTCATCAAAGCATTCCAAGCTCACAAGTATATTAGCCTTCTGATACATGGGAAGAGGGTTCTTCTTATCAGCTAAAATTGCCCTCTCCATCATCTCTAGAGCTTCCTCGTTTCTCTATATATTTTTTAATAATCCAAAAGAAGAAGAAAAATTAGAAAACCACAGGACATTATCAACATTGGAAAATACAGAATTTACTATCAATTTGCATATGGCTCAACCTTCAAGGCATGCAAAGCCGTCCCAAGATAAGACATTATCACAGAAGAATGTGGATTTATTTGGAAAGCCATTTGGAAGTGATGCTCAGAAAACTCGTTTTTCTCTTGTCGAAGATAGACCATCCCAAGCCCATGCCAGGACTTGTAATGCCTAGCATCTATCCGTAGAGCACTCTGGTAACTCTTAATTCCATTCTCAAAATCATCCAAGGCAACATATCTGCAGGTAACCAAGTAATTGCAAGAAAATTATATGAAACGTGAATCAACCATTGAATATAGAATTCTACCGTTTGAAAATACAAATATATCAGTTATCACAAGGAAAAGAAAACAAAAAAGAAAACGAAAAAAAGAAACCAAGGGACCTACTCATGACCACATAAGGTGTGTGCATATGCAAATCTCGAATCAAGTTGTACAGCTCGCTGGAAATTTTTCAAGGCAGTTTCATGGTCTTTCTGCAGACTATAGCAATTTCCCATGGCACACCTGCATGTCCATTCAACCTGAATGAGTGAGAAATGCAGATGACAAATGATAAGAACTGGCAATGCTAAATACAGCTGCAGCACAGTAAAATATGCAAGCTTGTTCTAACAGACTGAAATCAGCCAGCCTTGTGTTATTTAAACCCCAAATTTGTTTCAAGCACATTCAGAGAAGGATCATCAGGTTTCTATAAGCACCATAACACATACAACTATATCACCTGCCAACCACCCTAAAAGCAGCCACTGAAAATAGCAGATCACCCAGTTAGGCGAAGCTGACCTGAAATTGTGAATGAACACAAAAGGACCCTTCGCTCCACATAAAATAGGTAGGAGTACATACACGTAGCTATAAATAGGTACAGCACACCCAGATCTCAAGATACCAGTTTTATTCTGGATAAGTATTAATAATTTTCAACAAAGCATTCTTGCGTTTGAGGGTTCACTCTTCGAGGCCCACAAGCATGAGAAAAACCAAATACAAAAAATGATGAGCAACATAAACAACTTTAGCGCTTGTTTTGAGAAGAAAAATTGAATGTGACAGCTCAGAGGAGAAATTTAAGGTGATAACCACCATGTAACATGTGAAAGCTGGATTGTAGACAGGTGCATGAGAAACAAAAGGCAAAGGAGGCACTGTACGTTAAAAAGGTATAATAACACTACCAAGATTGAGGAGCTAAACGATCAGTTGATATCAGTTCCTGAGCCAGGTAACTTAACTTCATTTCTTCCTTCAAATGCTGCAACAAAAGTACGAATAAAAATGCATCTAAAGCAAGAAATAGATATACCATAAATGCATGAAGTGCAAGCATCAAGCAATACAATTAAAATATAATACATTTCAAAGAAAGAGACCAGAAGTCACTTGTCCTATATAAAACTTCATCTAAAACCCTATATTACCTCGGTTTTCAAAGGAAAAGACCAGAAGTCACATATCCTTTCATATTATGGCATTGTTAACAACCCAAGCAGAACAAACCAAAATTCTGAACTATGTTACTGGAACCTCCTATAGATAAACTCACATAAAGAACTGTAGAATATACATCCAATCCTTCTAAACTGTAAGGTGATGCTCGACGGGCAAGACTGAAGGCTCTATCAGCTTCCAAATAATCCACTAATTCAACATATGCTTTTCCAACCTACATTTGAAATACAAACATGGTCAATAATGCATGGCATACAGATGGCTTTAAACCATAGAAAACAGTCATTTTGAGGGAAGCAAGCAAGAGAATGAATAAAAAAAAGCAGCAAAGGTTCAACTATGCACTCATCATGTGATATGAATAAAATAAATAAATGAGAAATTGATACATTCTGAGTTCTAAATAAACCAAAATGAAAGACGGGAAAATAAAGAGGGAATCTCTTCAAATATGCAAAGGTAATCAAATCGACTGCTTCTAACTTCAAGTCAGCATTTCAAACAATTTATCACAATATCATCAAAAACTGATGGCAGACTTTTAAAAGGCAAGTTTTAAACAGTTCATATACAATTTGATTAAAAATGAAAACTCAAGAAGGAAAATTGTTTTATGAAAATTTTATTTCCATAGCAGTTTTCACAGTTCAACTCAAAGATGGCCTACATTCAGTTCTGAAATCTCAATAACTCTCAATAATTTAATGATGCAAATATGCAATGGTATCTAATAAATCCATCTACAATCTAATGATCAGTTTTCTCTGTGTATCTATCAGTCAGATGAGTGCCTACTCAGCAGCAAGAAAAGAATATAAAAATTGAAAAGAACGAATAGTATTTAACTTTCACTACTGATTTTTACCTGGCAAAGCACCCAGCCTGTATTATAATGCTTGTGTGGTAGTTTCATGTACACATCCAGTGCATCCTGTACACCAAGAAGCAAGCTAGAAAGTAAAAAGTAGTCCTGACAATAATAGCAACTACGCTCTTTTAGCAAACACCAGTTAATACCTGGCATCTGTACATGCAAAAAAGTCTATAACCTTCCCCAAGAGTTCTCAGGAGGCCTAATATTTCTAAAGCACCATTTAAGATACATGAAGCACTTATGATTACTCCACCAACAGGCATGGTTGCTACTTCTGTTTCAAGAGGTCTAGAATCCCCAGGGGGCGATGAACTACAATTTGAAGATGTATTATTTGCACGTGAATCATCAAAAGCCTCATTCCGTATACCTTAATATGATTAAAACCAAAATTTTCAAAAAATTGGTTAGTCAATAAGCAGCCAGAAGAACAAAAGAAAGCATACAGCAGAACAATAAAAGATAGCTACAAAAAGAATATAACTTGCTATTCAACCTAAGTCCACTGGACAAACATAAGTGCATTTCTACTTCAGCCAACACCAATGTCAATACTGGTGTGCAAGCCAACAGTTGGTCAAACAAAAGAAGAATAATCACCTTCATCATAATTTTCATTGGCCCATGACTGTCCCTTACGAACTGTCACTGAACGTATTGCCATAGAACTCAACTTGGAACCCCCGAGATATTTAGATGAGTTGTTAGTTCCATACCCTGCAACCAGTGTAGCACTAGTATTTTGGTTGGCTCCTGCTTCTGCAGCAAGCCTAGTGCTTCGCCGAGGGCCAGAATCAAAAAATAACCTCCCAGAAATCTGAAAATAAATGAGGGACGCTGATGTTGTGAAAACTAGTGAAAGGCTCATTAAACAAAGAAAAGACAGATATAGCAATAGCAGGTTTCACTGAGGCATGTTTATAAAATCACACAAAAGATACAAATAACCTTACCAATGTAAGTATCAATATAACAGGACCAAACAACTTGCCAAATGGAAAGAAAACCTTCAATGCGCGGATGAAAAACAATCATGCATGCCCCATAAAATAATCAAGATGAAAATATTAGAAGATGTATTAACAAGGTCACCTAACAAACTGCATCCATAATACAATTGTGAACAGGAAGGTTAAAAACACCAGCATACTAAGAAAATAATTTCAGGATCAGCTAAGCCTGCACCATGAAGACAAGGGAAGGAAGAAAATGCCAAGCTGATAAACTGAATCAGATAAAGCAGAGGAAAAAAAGAAAAGAAACAATGATCTCAAAGGGAAGATGACATTCAGCTCCAATATGGAAATTTGCATCATGAAATGTTTCCCATGTTCATTTATAACCCATTTTAAGCTGTAAATTTCACTCAACGTCTTGGCTTGGAGAAATCTCCTCGCACAAGAAAAAGAAACCTATTGATCTTCCTTATTTCAAGTGCAGTGTAATATGTGATCCACGACAAAGACCAGACATGTAGATTATGACATTTCTTTTAAAAAATGGCATAGAGTTTCCAAAATTTAGCATGGAAGAGATAATGGAGAAACAAAATTAAACGAAGAAAGGCTGTGTTGCAGCTCTTAACCTTCCGCAATTTCCCTTCATCAACAAACTTTTTACGAGGGGCCTGAATATTAGAACTCACAATCGACCTAGGAAAGTTATCAGAACCAAGTGTACTAGGATTTGAACAATTTGGCTGCAAGTTTCTGCACAATGGTGGTGGCGCGACACCTGACAACTGCAAAATAAAGCCTCAGAAGCAAAACAATACAAAAGGATGAAACATGCTACGGAAAAGAATACAAAATTAAAGAAAACAATGTTTTGGAGTAAACTATATCCTAACCTTACTGCTGAGTGCAAACAATAATTTTTTATAAAATTAAGAAAAAAAAAGACAATTTAAGAAAAAAGACAAAACTCTAAGCTTTCTGTATAAACATAGCTTGGAATAATTCAAATTACCATACCTGTGTGGCCATTGGTGAAGGAGTGTTATAAAATGACAGGTTTGGAGGAACACCATTTGAAGGCTGACTAACAGGCCCTCCTAATGTAGAGGCTCCATGGTAATTTCCAGGAATATCTCTGAGGTTATTCCCTTGTAGGTGTTTCAACTGCCTTGGACTTCCATCTTCCAAGCCAAAGTTTCGAGCAGAAACTAAATTATGATCCTCATTGGATATGCTCAAGTTATGGGATGCTGATGCACAATTCATGTACTGCTTTTGAATGCAAAGAGCAGCTGCTTCATCAAAAACTGCAGCTGCTTCTTCAGCAGCACCTAAAACATTGATAAAAAAGAAAGCCAACATAGTATCAGTTCAAAAATATATAGCTCAAGTAGAAGAACAACGTTTTATATGAACCACAAGCTGGTTGCACAAGACTGACAGTGGCACAGAATTGTGTGGGTGTTCAATGACCATACCTAATATACAAAGCTGCTCATAGGCAGCCCAGAATAAAGGATCTATAGATAAAGCCTGCTTAAAGTGATGGATGGCACTTTTCCTTCTATCGGTATACCTAAATCCAAATAAACTTAAACAAATAAGAAATTGATATATTAAACCAGGATGTAGAAGGAGAAGCATATAAATAGACAGCCAAATAAAATTAATTAATTATGCAGGTTCAAGAATTCAAATATGAAACTAGAAGCACACTACACTTTTTTAGTAAGGTGTAATAAACAACTAAGGAGAATGCCTTTGGGATATCAAGAAGCTTTGCAAGATACATATGCAGCTCTATAGCCTTCTGAAAGGGAAACAAATATTCTGACATCATTTCATAAGATTTTAAGATCTAAATCAATGAATATATACAGTTTGATGAAACTAACAATTTCAAATTTCACTGAATCAATGGAAAACTTTAATTGAGGGCAAGATTCTGTCTCTTTTGTTAACATTTCACAGAGCACATAATCACTAGAAAGAATCTAGCACGTCAAGAAAATTAGTTTTATATCAGTTATTCTTCCTTTCTTGATGTTCTACAGCAATACATGAGAATATATGCCTACACTTAAAGTAAAAGTTAAAAGATCTATTCAGAAACTACCCCCTTGATTCTAAGGAAAATAGCCAAAGTTTTTCTATAACTTGTATCATGCATATCTAAAGCAGTGGACAACAGAGTTCTTGTGATAGTTAATCACTAGATATTTTAGAAAGAGGTGAGCAACCTGTAGATAAGCCCAAGAAGGAAATGCCCAGGTGCACCATTTGGAACCTGATAGAGAAGAGAAACAACACGAGCAAATCAACAATGTCCAGAAAAGTGTGTCAAAAAGTGCACAACTATGCCCAGCATTCAGCAATAATGAATTTCAGGACTTTGAATACATACTGATTCCAGCTGAAAATGCTTTTTCATAGATAAATGATGAAAATGGTGATAAAAACAGTCTGCTTTGTGAACCGAAGGTACTTTAGAAAAATGCCAAAATAATTTTCAATTAAGAAATTCCAAGAGGTACCTCAGCACCAGGCTCATTAGAAGGACATAATGCCGCTTCAGCTTCATTTAGAAGATCCATCTGAAAGCATGATATCGCAAACAAGTAGCGAGATTGAGCCATTTGTGTTCCTAAAGATAATAACAAACAGAAAAAAGCAGAGAGATACATGAATAAGCAACACTTTTAATGGATCGATGGCTATAAAGGGAAAAAAACCAAGACAAAACCATATATATTAAGACCATCATAAGTTAACAACCATTTGGAAGATGAAAACGTGAAGCATACTACCTTTTAGAATATGATATGCAGAGTAAGCTTGACTATTTTGCAAATAACATCCGGCTAACAATTGTAAATTTGTCTGCATAAACAAAATGCAATTATTTTGAAGTCCAGTAAAACAAAGTACAACAAAAAGAAAAATAAATAAACCCATAACATTTGTCTCAAATTGATAACAAAAACACCCGAACTATAGAGGGATGGATGAGGAAACATAAAATTGTCAGAGTAGACAAGTAGCTAGTTAAGGTATCTTGTCAAAAATAACACTTCAGGTTACATCTAGTCATCTACGTAGTTTGGTTACCAAATCTGTTTCATTCAGTAGCAGTGTTGAAGCACGTGGAGAGTAAAGCCCTCTTTTGATTCGCCCAAGATTCCATAACTTACAAGTATGAAAAACCTTAGCCCGCTTTTTTTCTTTTAAGATGTCAAATTCATAAAATACATCAGAATTTCAGACTTTTTCCCAAACTTCCCCAAGAAATGAAGAAGAAGAAGAAGAAGAAGAAGAAAAGTTGGAGCCACGTAGAGCTCCAATCATTACCGAATCGCCATAAAATTATAAAATAAAATAAAAAACGCTAAGAGAAAAAAACGATCTTGCCAGTAAATAGTAATGCCCCTAACTGTTCTTGAGAAACCAATACAAAATCAATAAAAATACAGCCACTGTGTTTGAGAATCCTAAGAGTTTATCCCTTCAATTTTCTAGCTGTCTCTCAGAGACCAAACAAAATGCCTCGAAATTAAATAAATATATTGGAGCTTTTGGGGTTACCTCGGAAGGAAACTCAGCGCAGAGTCGTTCACACATGAAAATGGAGTTTCGATACATGAAATGGCGAAGACTGTTGTTTACACAGTCTATTAGAATCGCTTCCATCTTCTTCTTCTTCTTTGATTCAGACTTCAGAGAGAGAGAAGAAAGTGGGGGTAGGGGTTTTCTGGTTTTGGGGGTTTCTTTAGGTTCAAAAAGGGATGGCACGTGTTAGCATTTGTTTCAAATAATGCCTCACGTACGAAGGATTTGTTCAGATAATTAATACTGTCTGGATTAATCGGATGTATTGGGCCCCTCCTTTTGATATTTTTTAATGTGATGCCTATACTTTCAATTTTTATTATGTTCATCCTCTAATTCGGCCATTTCCATAATTTTTAGACTTCTCCTCGTTTACATGCCTCTGTTATGCTGGGGTCGAATAAAAAAAAATTAATGTAAAAAAATATTTAAATAATAATAAATTATTTAGTATTAATATTAAATTTCTATATTTAACGTTATATCTAATTAGAGTTTAAAACTAAATAGTGTGAGAGTTGGCTTGGCATTATCCAATCAACTTAGTTTATTTAAAAGCAACTCGCCTAACCAGTAAAAACAATCTGAGGATGAAATTAAAAAAATTAATAATGAGATTGACAGAAAAAAAAACATCTCAACCTAGCTTTCTACCTAGTCCGGGTTTGAATTTAAATCGTGTGAAGTTGTCCTGATGTGATCTAGATGACTTGGTCAGTCCAAAAGCAACATGTTTAACTGGTAAAAAAAAATCTAAGGACAAAATTAAGAAAAAAAAATAATGAAATTGATAGGAAAAAAAACTATCAATCGTACTCTTTATCTAACTCGAATTTAAAATTAAACCGTGTAGGGAGTTTTTTCAATGTGATCTAATTGACTTAATCAGTCTAAAAACAACTCGAATGATTATTAAAAAAAACAATTGCGAATGAAATTAAAAAAAATTATTAAATTGAAAGAAAAAAAAAGGAGAAATGAAAAAAAATACAAAAGAGGTTGAATTGAAAAAAAAATTCAATAATTATATAAAGAGTGAAGCTCCATTAACTTTCCCAATTGTTTTAGTACAATAGGGTAATAGATCATCTACCCTTATATATTATATTATATTGCATGTACTCTTATATATTATTTTAAAAAATTCTCCTTTTCTTCTAACTTTTAATGCAGGATAGAATTATAAAGTAGAAATTACATTTAATATCCTAAGGTTTGGTGTTGATTACACTTTGCCTTCATAGTTTGAAAAATTACACTTACCCTTCAAGTCAATAAAAAATTTCAGATCGAGTTAAAATATCATATTACTCTTATATAATTATAACTTAAAACCCTTGTATAAATTTCTTGAGATATGATTATTGTAAGAAAGAAGGGTTGTCTCAATTAGAAGTTGGAGAAAATTGTGGTTGGTGGCTGCTGGATTAGGTAGTTGCTGGTGGCTGGGTCATTGTTGTCACGGTGGTTGAGGCTAGTTGGCATGCATGGTAAGCATTCTTGTTAGTGGTTGGCGACTAGGAGAGGCAGTTGTTCATTGTGGCATGCGTGGTAAGTGTTCTTGTTAGTGGATGGCGACAAGGAGAGGTAGTTGTTTGTTGTGGCCATATATGGTGTTGTATAGTTGTTAGTAAGCCCCGAAACATCTATTTTAGCTTGTCTTCCTAATTTTCATTTTGTTTCATTTCCTCCTTTTACTTTTTTTTCCAAATCTAGTATTACTCTTGGTTGGTGTTTAAGGACGATAAGGTGTCTGGTGAGTGGCAGCATGGTGAAAAATATGAGAGGGGGAGTTCTACTTTTAGTTGTTGAAGAAAAATGGAAGCTTGGGGATAAAAAGGTTACCGATTTTGAAGAAGAAAAATAAGTATTTTTTTTCTTTGTTAGTTTTAAAAGAGACTTTTTATGTGTATTTATTTTGTTTTTTTTATATTGTGCGTGATGAGGGGGGCTATAAATTGGTAAGGCGAATGAATTATTATAGGTTGAATGAGAGAGATAGTGTGTGGGGCGGTTACTGGCTTCTATGGAGTTGTGGTGTTGCTATTGGCGTTGATTATTTGAGAGGTTGTTGCGAGCAACAATAAGGATATCAAGTGATTGTGTTTTGGGAGGATATTTTTATCTTAGGGTTTTTTTAGATATGTTTTTAAAAAATAATAGCAATCATGGAAATATTTAATTAATTTTTGTTGGTTTCTTTTTAAGAAGATGTAAAGTGTTACTCAAGTATTAAACCATATGAGGCTAAGTGTTATTTTTCAAACTATAGAGGCAAAGTGTAATTAAGATCAAACCTCACGATGTCAAATGTAATTTCCCCAATTATAAAATTATATTTCAATACAAAATCAATTAAAATTCATTGGATTAAATTCTTTAAACGTACATTATTAGAGGAACACTATTAATAATTATCAACACTGCATAGTATATTATGACAAACCTTTTTCATTATAAACTTCTTGACTAAGCTTTGATATCATTTTATGGGTTGGATAGAATTTACAAAATAGTAGAAGAAAAAATTAGATGAAAACATAAAAATTAAACTTATAAAACATAGACTAATATTTATGAAAAATATTATAAGATAAACAGAGTGAGCATATAATAGATAATACTCGGTTGAATTCGTTTTGCCTTCACATTACAAAATACACATATTTATTCAAAATTTTGAAGTTGATTATATCAAGGATGTTGCTTCTAAAAGATGCTTTTATTGAGAGAATATTCTCAAAATTGACTTTTAATATTTGGGTCATAATTTGGATCTTCATTAGCAAATTCTTTTTAATCATAACTTGATATTTGAAAAGGGGTTTTTTTATTTATTTTGAGTTTGAACTTAAAGATGTCAAGTTGACTTGAATTCTGCTTTAAAAAGTGAGGAATCTAAATCATTTTTCTTGAGATGAAGTTTATAAAAATTGATGTTGTTGTTGTACTTAACATCACAACAACCACCACGCCCTCTTTGCTAAGAAATGGAAATGTTTCTTTTTTTTTTTTATGTTGTGAGGAAAAAGGTTTTATGTTAAAAAACAATCACCATTTAGTATTAAAGGTGTCGAAAAAAACCAAGTCATTTATAATATTTGCATTAAAAAATCCTTAGTATAAATAATATGAATATTACAGATAATAATGGATTAAAAAATCTAATAAGTGGATATCATGGATCAAGTCAAGTCGGGATGTTTAAAACTCACTCAACACTACCTAACTTGTATAACCCACTGAGTAACCTTAAAAAATCCTTAGTATAAATAGTATTCTTCTCTCTCTCTCTCTCTTTCTCTCTCTTAACCGTAGAACCTCTCTTTCTCTTTCCTTTCAATTGAGCATTCAATCGATGTTTCTAATTTATTTTTGTCAGTCATGTAATTTTGTTAATTCATATATGTTAATCAATCCCTTTTTACCAATTCACTGTCAAAAGTGAACATAGTGTTGACAAATATTGTTTATCATATAGATTGGGATATAAAGCTATTTATGTTTCTACTTTGCTGGGGCTTTTGAAGGAAATCATTTGTTACTATTGTTATTTCTGTTATGGAGGAAAAGATTAGATCTTATACCCTATTTTAGTATTTCTAGTGTTTGTATTTTTAGGCTTGTGTTTGTATTGGTGTTACACTAATAGGGTACAAGATCTAATATTTTCCTCCATAACAGAAACAACAATAGTAACAAATAATTTCCTTCAAAAGCCCTAACAAAGTAGAAACTACTTTAGTTGTGATTTTGATTTATGTGGTTTTGGTTTGGTGATTTTGATATGAGAATCAATTTGTTGCTTCTACGAATCCTGTTAGAACTTAAATATGAGGATATTAGTGCGTCTTTGATATACTCCATTTGATATTGAATATGATGACATAAACAAGTTTATTATTATGTGGTTTTGAACTTTTGATACGATAATCAATTTCTTTTTTTATTTTTTTCAAGTTAAGATATATTTGGAAGTCAATATGATATTTATTATTTAGTAGAAACTTTTTTATTTATTTACAAATTATGAGAATTTCTATCCCGATAGAGAAAAAGAAGCTCTAAAAGGGGATGGGTAGAAATCTAAGTCTAAAGGTAAAAAAATTTGGATTGTTTTTTTTTTTTTTAAAGACAAGAACTAAAACAATTTGTTTTTTATTGATTCTCTTTTTTTTCCTAGAATTTCAGAGAAATCTTTGGATGCAAACCATAATGAGTCAGACTTTAATAAGAAAACATTAATGGTTTAACTGCCTCTTTATCCTTTTTTTTTTATGATGGTGACCAATAATAAGTAATATTCTTTTACACTATCTTATCTTGTTTTTTTGGTTTTGATCTTATTAACTTTTTTGGCTTGGCATGCTAAAAGCTTCTTGTTTTCATGTTATTAAAGCTTGTTAAGTTTTTTAATCAACATAACCCTATTTGGTATAGTTTCAAATATTCCTCATAATTATTTCTAAACCAATAGAATTCATCTAATCCAACTAATATATCCTATCAACCAGATGATTAGTAGCTTTATATTTCTTAGGAGTAGATTTTGTTAGTGGTGTCTAAATTCATATCAAACTTTCCTTTTTTCATACCTTTCTTATCATAATAAAGATGTTCATACATTGTGAATTTTTTTTGTATTGGCTTAAAAAACGAGCCAACATAAATCCAATTCATGAAAATTAATAATATAAGCTCAACTCATGGATATTTGTTATATCCATAGAAAATTTAGCTTAACCCGATATATCCACCACACTCGGGTCCAAAAAAAAATTATATAGGTCAATTTAAAAATTTATAAAATATTAGAGGTTGGGTTGGTTACAACCATGGACACAAACCTGACTTGGTTATATCTATGAACACCTCTACCCAGTATTATGGTTAGTAGAAAACCCTAACTAGTTTGTAGAATTTCAAAGTAAGGGCTGACTATGCTAAAAAAAAAATATTATCACCCTAAAGCATCTCATCTGAGGTAAATTACATTGTTACTTTTCTTTTTTATTCCTATAATTTGTTATACCTATCTACTAATGGTGTATCTGTATGGGTGATATCAGGTCTACTCTTATGAGTTAAACTCTGTATAGAAGGTTGGTTCAAGCCTAACAATTATAAGGTCTGGTTCATTTGTATCACTCTTAGTTATTACCATTTTGAAAACACTTAATGAATTGCTAAGTCTATAGTTGATCACTCATGATCATAACTTATGACCAACATTTATCAAGTTATGCCAATGAATAACCAATGGGTTTGTGTTGGACTTATTGAACTCAATTCAAATCTTAGAAGGGTCCATCAATAATACCTTATTAAGGTTTATCTATCCTAGTACCCAAGGTTTACTCATAATATATGCTAAATGAATAACACATTATATATTAACACATTTTTTGGAACCTTTCCCAGCAGAGATAAGCCAATCGGAATCACAATTAGTATATTTCCGTGACAGCGTATTAATACTGTCACCATATCATGTCAAGCGACATACTACTTTTCTTAAGACACCAAGTACAAAAATGGAATCATTTACAAGAGTGGAACCCACCAAGCTTGCTGGTAGAGAACTAAAGTATGGACCATATGAAGATCATCCTTCATATTCATTTTCTCTAGTAATTGTTCATCTTGAGAATAACAGCCCATTTGTTGTTGTTGAAGAGCTTTTAAGAGAAGTAGAGATATCTCACTAGGGCTGATTATGCTAAAAAGAAAATATTATCACCCTAAAGCATCTCATCTAAGGTAAATTACATTGTTATTTTTCTTTTTTATTCCTATAATTTGTTATGCCTATCTACTAATGGTGTATCTGTATGGGTGATATCAGGTTTACTCTTATGAGTTAAACTCTATATAGATGGTTGGTTCAAGCCTAACAATTATAAGGTCTGGTTCATTTGTATCACTCCTAGTTATTACCATTTTGACAACACTTAGTGAATTGCCAAGTCTATAGTTGATCACTCATGATCATAACTTATGACCAATATTTATCAAGTCATGCCAATGAATAACCAATGGGTTTGTGTTGGACTTATTGAACTCAATTCAAATCTTAGAAGGGTCCATCAATAATACCTTATTAAGGTTTATCTATCCTAGTACCTAAGATTTACTCATAATATTTGCTAAATGAATAACCCTAGTCTTACCCAATAATGAGAAAATATTATCACCCTAAAGCATCTCATCTAAGGTAAATTACATTGTTATTTTTCTTTTTTATTCCTATAATTTGTTATGCCTATCTACTAATGGTGTATCTGTATGGGTGATATCAGGTCTACTCTTATGAGTTAAACTTTATATAGATGGTTGGTTCAAGCCTAACAATTATAAGGTCTGGTTCATTTGTATCACTCCTAATTATTACCATTTTAACAACACTTAGTGAATTGCCAAGTCTATAGTTGATCACTCATGATCATAATTTATGACCAATATTTATCAAGTCATACCAATGAATAACCAATGGGTTTGTGTTGAACTTATTGAACTCAATTTAAATCTTAAAAGGGTCCATCAATAATACCTTATTAAGGTTTATCTATCCTAGTACCTAAGATTTACTCATAATATTTGCTAAATGAATAACCCTAGTCTTACCCAATAATGATGCCATAGATTCATCTACTTGGAATAGGATCTAGCGACATGAAGGTCTTTTGTGGACTAATTCTTTTTTTTTTAATAAATGACTCTTTTAAAGTTTACTTGTCTTTAAGGTGTGTTGTTTAACAATCACTTTCTTATGATTCCAACTTTACTTGGTTGTCCCTCATCAATGTTTATACACACCAGTATGTAACTTGTGTATATATATTTATAGCTAGTGGAAAACTTTTTGGATTCTTATTAATATGCATGTATGAGAAATTAAAAGAGTCAATATTCTTGATATGCCTTGATTTGAACCATTAATGAGTTTTTAAAATAAGTTATAAGACTCAATGCAAATGTATGCATGAATGCGCATTGATTTTCTATCATTTAGAGCCAAAAGATAATTTCAATACATATTGTCGAATGGACCAATGTTCATAACAAAGAAAAACATGTTGTAATGCTAAGGATAATGATAAAATGGCCAAGGACATGAAATAAAACAAGATGTAAAATTAAGGTATTCGACCAAATATATTTAAACACAAATGTCAAACTTTGATGTATCCTAAAAAATCATAAAACACATCAAAACCAACAATAAAAAAAAGATGCAATATTAAAAAAACTTGGCTAACATCATTAAAATACAAACAACAATCCAATTGAAATTGTTCAATCCCAATAATCTAATCACAAAACAACAATAAAACAAGATAATTATTCAAAAGATATTTGAGGTTAGAAATAATTTTTTTAAGGATGGTTGAGGTGGATTGAAAGTTGTTGAAACAATGGTGGCACATCTCTGACACATATTTGAAGGGCTTGTCATAGTTATATGTTGTTGCACATATCATCAGTGTTTGATCGATGCATGGAACGTCCAATTTGCTCCTCCTTCTTGTGGTGGCAATATGGTCACCACATGCTAATGAGGGAGATCTAATGCCTTGAAGGTCCGGTGGTAAGAGTTTTGTCATAATTATCCTGGTTTTCTCTTTCTAGTTACTCACATAAAGGTCATTGGGGCCTTTTAAATATAATTCCTTCTCTAATATAAATTTAAAATCAACTTAACTTTTTTTTTTCATATTTCTGTTCTTATTTTATCATTTTTATTTAATTTTTTTGTAGTTAAATCAAGTTTCAAACAAAACAATCGAGTAATGTTTGGACTCGTTAAGTCAAACGAGTCATTTTAGGTCAATCTTAACATAATCTAATTTGAAACCTAAGTCATGCAAAGAGTCACCTAGCTGGGCGAGTCAAATTAATAAAAACAAAAGGAAGTATACTAGCAAATTATTTTGTTTTAATGGAGGTTTTTTTAATTTTTTATAAATAAAATACAAATATGTAATTAAATAAGAAATTTTAAATGGCATGATGGACGTGAGATTATTACAAAAACCTAAAAGATCTGGGAAAACACTATACAAATATCGTGTTTTATTGTGGATTGTAATAGTGAGATTATATTTTTGCCCTTAACTAAAAAAACAATGAATTGACCTTAGAGGGTAAAAAAAAGTCTTTTCACGAGGTTCATTTGTCATTTTAGATTGTTTGAGGGTATCTTAGTCTTTTTGCAATGTTTTACACAATAAAATTACTTGTTTACCCTTAAAAGAAAAAAAAACTTTAGTCTAGAGACTTTTTCAAAATTTCTTTTTATCATGCATAATGTGACTGTTCTATTACCCTTATAACAAAAAAAAAAAATCATAGGCTTGGCTTTAGGGGCTTGTCATAACCCAAAAAATTATCTTATTTTTTAAAAATATCCAGAACTATAGAAAAACAACAAAAAAATCCAAAATGTATATTTTTAATGTATTTGCGTTATTTTCGGCATTTTTAGCTTTTTTTAAAGAATTTAAAATTTAAAATTTTGTTTTATACGCGTTCAGCTATTAACGTGTTCATTTAAAAATTATCGTGTAATTTTTCTCATCAAGTTTACATTGCTTTTTTTTTAAAAAAAAATACAGCAAAAAAATGGTCCCCCAATCTTCTTTGCCCTTCACTCTCCCTCACCCAAAACTAAACTAGACTAGTGAAGCCACCAACCCTCGTCATGGTCTCCCATTTGAGAATCCATTAAAGAACTAGACCATTTGATACTCCAAAACATATAAAAAAGGATCATAACCCACATCTCTATGTTTTCCTTCATTATCCATCTTCTTCAAGCCATCACACATCGACCCTTCACTATTTGGCTTCCATACAGCAATAACGACGTCCCTCACTAGTGACAACATCTCTTTTCCTCTAGCCATTGTGCTTCTTTCTTCCTTGAGAAAAAATTGACGGATCTTGTTCCTTTCAAAACAATAGCCAACAACACAGCACAACACTAACTCTTCCTCGTGACAACAATAGACGAAGAAATATAGCCTTTATCATGGCAAAAAACCAGTAAAGAAAGGGGGCTGAAAAAGAGAAAAGGAAAAGAAGTCAAAGCTTGGGGTGTTTAATCTCCCTCCTAGGAAAACATGAAGGAGAATCGGTCCATAAATAAAGAGGAGATAGAGGAGCTTCATATCCACCAACTCACCCTCCTCCAGTAACGGTGGAGCATGAATCCACACGCTGACAGTGACGGCGACGCATGGTACACGCGCTGCCAATGTTCTTATAGTCCTTTAGGTTTGATTTCCATAGATCTCGGACACACCAAACACCTCGGAAGGTTGATCCATAACTCAAATTATTATTTTTACAGATTTCTAAATTGTTGAGAAATTTGGAACAAAATTCTCATTGTTCTGTATAGTTTTTAGGACTGTTTGGATATTATTTTAGATCAATGTGTGTTTTTAATTTGAAATAATTTGATAATTTGTGTTGGATTATGAGTTTTGTTTTCTGGGTTGTAATTGTTTTTTGAACATAAATGTTGGTTCATGGATTATGCTTGGTTTTATATTGACTTGTTTGAATTAATATGTGACTTGAATGAAGTTCATGAAACTAACAAGATTTGAGTTGATTTTTGGTATTATTGGATTATTAAGTTGGTGAATAAATAATTTATTTTGAGTTGATATCTTGATTAAAATAGTTTGATTAAAATATGTTATTGCATTTTATCAAACATGACCTTAATCTAATTTTAATAAATTTTCAAAGTTTCTAAAGATTATTTTGCAATTAATTTTGAGTTTTTTGCACAACATTTTTCACCCTTTTGTATTTAATATTTGAAATTCTGACCTGTATGCGAGATGTTTTTTCAAAATTAAATAAATTTATTTTCTTTTACAAAAAACAATAATAATTTTCTTAAAAAATAATAATAAATACATTTAAATATCTTAATTGTATATGACCAAGTCTCTAAAATAAAAATCATATTTTGCATAAAAAATATATAAACAAATAAAAATACATGGCATAATTTAGTATTTTTTTAATACCAAAATTCAAGAAAGAGTATTTTGTTTATATTTTTGCATGCCTTTTTTTTAATTTAATAACAACTTTATTAAATTCATAAGAACTTGATCAATATTTCAAAAAATTAATTTGTTTATTTCAATATTAAGGATTACTAACTTATATGTATGATGTATTCATAGTATTAAGAGAAATAATTGCAAAAAAATATATTTGGACTCCATAATGGCTAGACTTGACCCATAAAGTCATGGTCCACTATAATGGGATAGACCGACTTTTAACTATTAGACAGACTAACAGTTAGAAGAAATACAACAATGTCTTAGTAATTAAACAAATAAACAATATAGCTTATTTTAGGTAAGGTGTACTAGTGGTGATATTGTTCACTTTATACATAATCAGTCATCTTATCCAGACTGTAAAGACCACTTAAGGTTTTTAGTGATCAGAATATTAGGTAATGATTCCAAACTTTTTAAACTGATAAAAAACAAGGATTTCTTCTTATTTTCACCCACACTCGAGGATCTCGATCCGAGAGGACCATTGTCACGATATTGCACATGTACGACAAGGCATATTCATCATTTAACATTTTTTTATTGCAATAATCATGTGGTTTCATGAGCGATTTGATAATTTAATTAATAATAAAAAAATTGATGGTACGTTTGTGGAACACACTAATAAGTGAGTCACACCCCTGTCTTCGGGTGATATGTGTGGTGGCTTATGACAGATAAAAATTGGTGTCGCACGTCGGAAAACACCCCGCGCGCGCGTCGGCCCGTCCTGGCGATGGCGGTTTTTGCTCTCTCTGTTATTGGAATTGATTTTGTTTGGAGTCGCCACCTAGTATTTAATTGAGGGTTACTAGGAAACCCAAGTTGACTGGTCTTGTCAGAGATTCGCGGGTAAGGGACTGATTGTGGTTAGGGAAGGTATTAGCACCCCTAACGCACCCTACCTGAGGTAAGCTGCTTCGTGACTTTGATGTGTTAAAGAAGTTTTAGAAATTTTGTCTTTTCATCGGATTTTAGAAATACAACTTCCATACAAGTTTGTACTTCTACACCGTGATCCAATCAAAATATTAAATCCTTCTTTATTCTTTTGTCGCTTCCTTGTAAAAAAAATCCCTGAAATAAATACAAACATGCATTTTTTTGTTTTTCTTTTTCTTGTTATTTTTTATAATTCAATAACATAAATAAAAAATACAAGCACACCACACATTTTTTATTATTTTTTCTTTTGTTTTCTTTTTTCTTTTTCCTTTTTTTTTTACATCCACAATACAAGTTGTAAAATTCAAAAATAAATAAAGATTACATTAAATAATCCGAAATTTACGAATCAGTCCCCAAAACTCCAGAAATTGCAAGGGAATCGCTGAAGCTGCAGGAATCCGTGCGCAGGAATACTGGTGGCGCGTGTTCCAACGCGCCGCCGTCACTGGCGGCGCGTTGGTTCACGCGCCGTGAGGAAAACAGCCGGCCGGAACTGGCTTCTTCTCCTCCGCAACGCCGGCGACGCCAAAACCTGCAAAACAACAAAGAAACACAACACAGGCAGTTGATTTTAGATTTGTTTTAGATCTGTTAACAGATCTCTGTTCCCTTTTCTTCCCGGTTTGTTCTTTCTTCACAGCTGTCGTTCATCACCGTTGAAGCTACGGTGGAGATGGGATGGCTGTGTCTCGGTGGGAGGAGCCGCCGCGAGTGGGAGTTGAGGATCGGCTGCTGGTTGCTGTGAGGGAGAGGGAGGCTTCTGCTCTCTGATTTTTGGCCCGAGAGAGAGGGGAAGCTGATGTTGGCCGGTTGATGGTGGGTTCGCTGGCCTGTGAGGTTCAGACGGAGGCGTCGATGGCGCCGCTTGTTGTCGGTTGCAGAGGATGAAGAAGAGCTGAGGCTGCCTTGGCTTCGATGGAGGCCGGTCTGTCCGTTGACCCGGAGGGAAGCGAGGGGGTCGGTTGAGAGAGACTCGGCTGTGGGTTGCTACTGCCGCTGCCACCGCTGAGGGAAGGACTGTCGTTGGCCGGTGTGGGAGACAATGCTGCTGGAGAGAACCGGCTGACACCAAGGAGAAGGAAGGCTTGTGGGAAAGCTGGAGTGGGGGCACACGAATAAGAAAGAGGCAGATTCAAAGGCTGCGGTTTGGAGGCTCTTGGCCGGCGAGAGAGGGAAAAATTCTGCAAAAAACAAAGGAAAAGGGAGCGCCGGTCTGTTTGGTTTCCCTTGAGCGGCGGCTTGGTTTGGGAAGAAGATGGCGGTGGGTTTGTGAGAAGATGAGGAGCTGGAGTGGACGGAGGAGAAGGAGAATTCTGCCAAAACCAAAGGGGAAGGGGGGCGGCGGCCTTAGGAGAAAAAGATGGGTTTTAGGGTTAGGTTTTCTATTTTTTTTTGGTCAAAATTACCCCCCCCTCTTGTTCTGAGTTGTAGGCTGCTATTTATAGGCAGAGTATTTTTTCGGGCTTCAAAATTGGTCCCTCAAGTTTTGTGTTTGGCCCCTGATTTTAATCAATTACTTGGTAAAAATTAAATTGGGTCTTTTATTTTTCAATTTAGTCCAAATTAGGCTCCCAAACTTAATTTTCACCAATTAAGCCCTCCAATTAATTTTGACCCGCTTAAAGTATAATTAAGTCCTTGCACTTAATTAACTCCTTCAATTGGACCCGAATTAATTCTTGAACATAAATAAAATTCAATTTGGCCCATGATTAAATCAAATTGGCCCATTAAAAATTTAATTATGTCATTAGGCTTAATTTTTATGCAAATCCGTCCAATACTTATTTAATTTGACCTTTGAATTTGCATTTTTCTATTTTTGGGCATAACAGCGTACAATTGGGCCTTGAAATTCTTCCGAAAATTGCAGCTTGATTTTCGCCTATTTTTGCAGCCTTTATTTTATTTTATTTTATTTTTATTTTTTTATTTTTTTTGGAAAAAAATGAATTTTGGGGAATCACCCAAAATTGGGTGATGACAGTTGCCCCCCTCTTTACAATGTTTACGGTAGAAAGTCTTGTAAAAGACTTTAGATAGTAAGCGTTGTAAAGAAGAAAAAAGGATGAGATATGATTGACTCATCTCGTTGAGGAATAATGAATCCTCTTAAGGGTTAGAAAGCGCACTCGAAAAGAGGTAGGGTTAGAAAGACACACTACCTAAAAGGTTAGGACTCAAAGGAGCTCTTAAAAAGAGGCAGGGTTGGACAACGCACTACCTAAGAGGTGAGGCTTTAAGGCGCACTCAAAGGGAGGTAGAGTTGGAAAACACACTACCTAAGAGGTGATGGCTCGAAGGCACATTAAAAGGGAGGTATGGTTGGAAAACACGCTACCTAAGGTGGTTGGTGGCTCGAAGGCACACTAAAAGGAGGTATGGTTAGAAAACACACTACCTAAGATGGTTGTTGGCCCTAAGGCGCATTAAAGAAGAGGCATGGTTGGAAAACACACTACCTAAGAGGTAAGGGCTCGAAAGCACATTAAAAAAGGAGGCAGGGTTGGAAAACACGCTACCTAAGGTGGTTGATGGCTCTAAGGCACATTAAAAAGGAGGCAGGGTTGGAAAACACACTACCTAAGATGTGAAGGCTCGAAAGCCCACTAAAAAGGAGGCAGGTTTGGAAAACACGCTACCTAAGGTGTTTGTTGGCTCTAAGGCGCACTAAAAAAGAGGTATGGTTAGAAAACTCACTACCTAAGATGGTTGGTGGCTCGGAGGCACACTAAAAAGAGGCAGGGTTGGAAAACACACTACCTAAGATATAAGGGCTCGGAGGCACACTAAAAAGGAGGTATGGTTAGGAAACACGCTACCTAAGGTGTGGTGGCTCGAAGGCACATTAAAGAAGAGGCATGGTTGAAAAACACACTACCTAAGAGGTAAGGGCTCTAAGGCGCACTAAAAGGAGGTATGGTTGGGAAACACACTACCTAAGGTGGTTAATGGCTCTAAGGCGCACTAAAAAGGAGGCATGGTTGGGAAACACACTACCTAAGATGTGATGGCTCGGAGGCACACTAAAGAAGAGGCAGGGTTGGAAAACACACTACCTAAGCTGGTTAATGGCTCTAAGGCGCACTAAAAAGGAGGTATGGTTGGGAAACACACTCCCTAAGCTGGTTAATGGCTCTAAGGCGCACTAAAAAGGAGGTAGGGCTCGAAAGCCCACTCAAAAGAGGAGGTAGGGTTAGAGAACACACTACCTAAGAGGTGAGGGCACGAAGGCTCACTTAAAAATGGAGGCATGGTTGGAAAACACGCTACCTAAGGTGTGAGGGCTCGAAGGCCCACTAAAAAGGAGGTATGGTTGGAAAACACACTATCTAAGATGTGAAGGCTCGAAAGCACATTAAAAAGGAGGTATGGTTGGAAAACACGCTACCTAAATGATGGGGGCTTAACAGCCTGCTCAAAAGAGGTGATGATGAGACACTAATATGTCAAGGTTGAAAGTAATGCATCATGATCAATATGCATGTATACTTACCCGAGAAATGTAGGTCCCCTGTTCTTCATGGAGTTCTCATTTTCTCAAAAGTTTGAGTCTCTGATAGTAAGCTTCAATGGCTCTTTTCGCTCTTGCTTACTCGAGTCATCTCTTGTGATATTGACCCCTGGGAAAGACTTGATATCATCATACTTCTTTGTCCTCCGCCCCTTTATCTCAAGAGTTGCCAATTTTGCCCAATAGTTTCTTAGAAAGGGAATTATGGAGCCAACTCTATCAGATGTTTTTGATTGCCCTCCAGTTTGATCATGCCCTCAAGTATTCAAATCAGGTTTGAGGATGAGGCTAGGTGAAGGAAGGTCTGGTTATTTACAAGGAATTGTTTTCATGATGAATTTTTGGAATTTCAAAGCTATTCCAGATACAGAAATCATTTTGACATCGATTCAAAGCAGAACTCATTCTGATAAAATTCAAGTGATTCCTATGGAGAGGTTTTCAGAAATGATGGAAACCCTTTGTTTTTATTTTGATGAAAAATATGAAGTGACATTTGGTTGGTCACAAAAGGTTTAAATTTCAATTTGGGGGTTATTGAGAATCGTCTTTCGACGAAAATGTGAAGAACACGAGGTGACAACTTGTTGGTCACAAAAGGTTGAAATTTCAATTTAAGGGTTATTGAGAACCGTTTTTCAAAGCATTCATTTTATTTGCATGAATAATGTTTCAGTTCGCATGAGAAAACATTGCCTACCGATCCAGATTGCTCGCCTTTGATCAGAAAGGGCTTGATTAGGCACGTAATGTAGGCTTGGGCTATTGGCTATGAAGAAAAGGATACTTGTAGGCTCAAAAGGTGTTTAAGGGACTTTAAGACTAAGGATCACTTGTGCTTATATCCCAAACTCTCTTTTTTTTATACATTTCTGGACCTTGGAATTGATTTGTAAAATGGTCCACGGTGCCCCCCAGTGTTGGGCTTGGGCTCTTTCTCTTTGTTTTCTTCATTTGGTCTTGAGCATCATTGCATTTGCTTTTTTTTATGCTCAAAATTTTTTGATCCTTTGGATTTTTCTTCATGCCCCCCAGCTTTGTACGGGCACCTTCGATTGATTGAGAATTTTCTTTTGTGCCCCCCAGTATTGTTCGGGCACTTTCAATCGTTGAGGTTTTTCATGCCCCCAAGAGTTATTTGGGCACTTTCAATCATTGAGGATTTTTGGCACTTGCCCCCCAGTGTAGGGTGTGATCCTAGCCAAGGTTATTTCAAGAAAAATCTATTAGGCTCAAAAAGGGACTGCAAAGGATATTTTTCAGCCTTGTGAAAAGATTATCAAAGATGGCCTTTCTTCATCTCAAATGCATGCATTTAGGATCGGTAAGCCTTGCTTTCATGCGAGTATGCAGAGTGATTTCTCATTATTCATGCAAATAAAACTCAGCTTTAGAGTCACTTCATGGTGTTTTTTTGTTTTTTTTTTTGGGTTTTCTTGGTGTATGGTTACCTCTCTAAGGAATCACCCGAATTTCCAAAACTTGTTTGTTTGAACAAACACCAACATAATTTCTGTTTTTTGTACTAAACTTTGATTTCCCAAAAATTCTTGTGAAAACATGGGGTCATGCTGCTTGTTTTGGGAAAAAGGAAAACACCCAAGAATTCTTGGTGCAGTGGTTTTGTAAGTACAAAGGTGTGCTCAATATGTTATTTGCATGAACACAAAAAAAAAGAAAACACATGATTTTATTAACAGGAAAGGCTCAGTGGACAAGGAAAGTCTTGTGGAATTTTGAGCCAAATTACCGACAAAAACTGGGATAGGTTGAAAAAGAGAAAAAAAAATTATAAATTTTTTTTTTTTTGCAGGCATGATCAAGCAGGGGTAGGTTTTTTTTTGGGAGAACAAAAACAGACTCCATTCTGCCACGGAGGTGCAATTCCCCTTCGGATTGTGTTTAGGCTCTTGATCATGTTTTTCCCCCAGTTTTTTTTTAGGCTGAGTTGTTGGAGTTTGAACAAAGATGATAGGTCAGTTGGAAGGAACTTCCCTATGGTCATTTCTCAGTATTTGCTCGAGTAAGCCAGAGGCAAGTCAAGCTTTTGTTCAGAGACTCCAACTCTTTTTGAAAATGGGTGCTGCGGCGAGCACACTTTTTTATCTCCCATGTTTTTCGCTCAAAATTGGGTGATGCAGACTCATAGGGGACCCACTTTTTATTCTGGTGCATGCATGAAAAATGTATGAACATGCAATCTATATGATGAGCTCGCCCTTCGAGGGGTGACATATGATCGTCAATTTTGTATGATGAAACAAGAATATTGATTCTTGCCCAAACTCTACAATGAAAATTTTCGGAGTGACGATCATTCTGTCACCCAAGTCTTGAATTCAAGATGCTTCAAGAAGGGTTCGCCCCAATGCAGATAAATGATAGCACATACAACCCAAGGACAGGTTCTATTGATTATGTGAACATGGATAGGTTTTCTACCTGGTCTCAAAAAGGTCTATGAACTGCCCAGTGACCACCTTGCGTGAAGGCCGTATAGGGGTTTACAAGGAATGGTCAGGGCACCCTGTGACCGCCATTACCGAGTAAACACTCGGCTCATAGTTGGATATTTCACAAATCTGAACCCCGACTGAAAGTCATGAGGCAGACTGCTACTCCACACCTAACTTAGAGGTTTGTGTGTGCTTTCAAAAATAAATACAGAGTGATGCATGAAGAATTCTAAAAATGCATGGATAAAATAAAACAAGACAAAAATGGCAAAATTTAAACACATCAAATACACGAAGCTTAGTCCAAAATTGTCAGAAACAATACCTCCCCAGTGGAGTCGCCATTCTGTCGCACGTCGGAAAACACCCCGCGCGCGCGTCGGCCCGTCCTGGCGATGGCGGTTTTTGCTCTCTCTGTTATTGGAATTGATTTTGTTTGGAGTCGCCACCTAGTATTTAATTGAGGGTTACTAGGAAACCCAAGTTGACTGGTCTTGTCAGAGATTCGCGGGTAAGGGACTGATTGTGGTTAGGGAAGGTATTAGCACCCCTAACGCACCCTACCTGAGGTAAGCTGCTTCGTGACTTTGATGTGTTAAAGAAGTTTTAGAAATTTTGTCTTTTCATCGGATTTTAGAAATACAACTTCCGTACAAGTTTGTACTTCTACACCGTGATCCAATCAAAATATTAAATCCTTCTTTATTCTTTTGTCGCTTCCTTGTAAAAAAAATCCCTGAAATAAATACAAACATGCATTTTTTTGTTTTTCTTTTTCTTGTTATTTTTTATAATTCAATAACATAAATAAAAAATACAAGCACACCACACATTTTTTATTATTTTTTCTTTTGTTTTCTTTTTTCTTTTTCCTTTTTTTTTTACATCCACAATACAAGTTGTAAAATTCAAAAATAAATAAAGATTACATTAAATAATCCGAAATTTACGAATCAGTCCCCAAAACTCCAGAAATTGCAAGGGAATCGCTGAAGCTGCAGGAATCCGTGCGCAGGAATACTGGTGGCGCGTGTTCCAACGCGCCGCCGTCACTGGCGGCGCGTTGGTTCACGCGCCGTGAGGAAAACAGCCGGCCGGAACTGGCTTCTTCTCCTCCGCAACGCCGGCGACGCCAAAACCTGCAAAACAACAAAGAAACACAACACAGGCAGTTGATTTTAGATTTGTTTTAGATCTGTTAACAGATCTCTGTTCCCTTTTCTTCCCGGTTTGTTCTTTCTTCACAGCTGTCGTTCATCACCGTTGAAGCTACGGTGGAGATGGGATGGCTGTGTCTCGGTGGGAGGAGCCGCCGCGAGTGGGAGTTGAGGATCGGCTGCTGGTTGCTGTGAGGGAGAGGGAGGCTTCTGCTCTCTGATTTTTGGCCCGAGAGAGAGGGGAAGCTGATGTTGGCCGGTTGATGGTGGGTTCGCTGGCCTGTGAGGTTCAGACGGAGGCGTCGATGGCGCCGCTTGTTGTCGGTTGCAGAGGATGAAGAAGAGCTGAGGCTGCCTTGGCTTCGATGGAGGCCGGTCTGTCCGTTGACCCGGAGGGAAGCGAGGGGGTCGGTTGAGAGAGACTCGGCTGTGGGTTGCTACTGCCGCTGCCACGGCTGAGGGAAGGACTGTCGTTGGCCGGTGTGGGAGACAATGCTGCTGGAGAGAACCGGCTGACACCAAGGAGAAGGAAGGCTTGTGGGAAAGCTGGAGTGGGGGCACACGAATAAGAAAGAGGCAGATTCAAGGGCTGCGGTTTGGAGGCTCTTGGCCGGCGAGAGAGGGAAAAATTCTGCAAAAAACAAAGGAAAAGGGAGCGCCGGTCTGTTTGGTTTCCCTTGAGCGGCGGCTTGGTTTGGGAAGAAGATGGCGGTGGGTTTGTGAGAAGATGAGGAGCTGGAGTGGACGGAGGAGAAGGAGAATTCTGCCAAAACCAAAGGGGAAGGGGGGCGGCGGCCTTAGGAGAAAAAGATGGGTTTTAGGGTTAGGTTTTCTATTTTTTTTTGGTCAAAATTACCCCCCCCTCTTGTTCTGAGTTGTAGGCTGCTATTTATAGGCAGAGTATTTTTTCGGGCTTCAAAATTGGTCCCTCAAGTTTTGTGTTTGGCCCCTGATTTTAATCAATTACTTGGTAAAAATTAAATTGGGTCTTTTATTTTTCAATTTAGTCCAAATTAGGCTCCCAAACTTAATTTTCACCAATTAAGCCCTCCAATTAATTTTGACCCGCTTAAAGTATAATTAAGTCCTTGCACTTAATTAACTCCTTCAATTGGACCCGAATTAATTCTTGAACATAAATAAAATTCAATTTGGCCCATGATTAAATCAAATTGGCCCATTAAAAATTTAATTATGTCATTAGGCTTAATTTTTATGCAAATCCGTCCAATACTTATTTAATTTGACCTTTGAATTTGCATTTTTCTATTTTTGGGCATAACAGCGTACAATTGGGCCTTGAAATTCTTCCGAAAATTGCAGCTTGATTTTCGCCTATTTTTGCAGCCTTTATTTTATTTTATTTTATTTTTATTTTTTTATTTTTTTTGGAAAAAAATGAATTTTGGGGAATCACCCAAAATTGGGTGATGACAATTGGCTTGATGTTTTCTAATTTGAAATTACAGGGCCTAACTTTTTGGGTGACGTGAGTGGTGGAATTCCTAACGGTTGGCTTTCTTCTTCCTTTTTCCTTATTTTCTCTTTCTTCATTGGGTTTTATAATTGCCCTTGCAAGATTTCATAATAGCCCTTCAATTTGTTTTTCCTTAGGATTTGATTATTATTCTTTTAATTACTATATTTTTTTATTTGAATTCATTTAAAGAATTGTTTTTTTTTCTGATTTCATCCTCCATCATTTTTTTATCTTAGATTTGATCCTCATTCTTTTGACTATTATTTATTTTATTTGAGAAAATTTTTAATTTTTGTTTTTCACAATTTCATCCTTTTTCATCATATTTACATATCTTGTTTTATCCCTATTATTTTGATTGCTATTTTTTAACCTTGAAAAGTTTTTTAAATTGATTTTTTTATTTCATCATTGAATATTAAATTAAGGTTCTTGATTGACTCTAGGTCTAGGATTTAACAAGTTACAAATATGAGAGATTGACTCAGGCTTAGGATATTTACCGGGGTTAATTTGTTTTTTTCTTCTTCTTTTAAACTCATATTTTTCATCATTTGGTATTTGATGTAATTGAATATCGGGCTTTGTAATTCTTTTTCTTTATATAAGAATTTTCACTAATTTCTTAAAAATAACAGGGTTGTCTTTGACTATTTAATTTTTTTGTTCTTTGCTGGATTTAACTTTTTCATAAAGAAACTTTTTTTGTGAATTAAGTTAAATTAAATTCTCAATATTTATTTTTAAAAACATATCATCTAGTATGTCATAGTCTCCATTTATTTAAATATTTTTTAAGGTTAGAAAAAAAAATATCTGACCTGTAGCATAGCGTGAGGTAAAAAATCATCTGTTTTTTTTTAAACTCATGTTTTTTTTTAACTTTATCCTTCAGCATTTGAATTATTTAGAGATTGAGCTCTATTTTTTTGGTTTCCATATGATTTTTCACTAGTTTTTGAAAATAACCCGAGTTATCTTATGTTTTTTTATTTATTGTTTATTATTAGTTTTTTAATCATATTATTAAATTAACTTAATTTAATCGATTTAGTTAAGTTAATGATCCGAGGTACAAATGTTTCTTTCTTCTATAAAAACTTTGGCATCGCTTGAACATCCTTTTTTTAATGTTGGAAACAAATTGGTCCGACCACCGTCAATGTTTACTAGAGTTATTTTTTTAATTGATTTTTTTTTCATTCTAGACCTTTAATATTTGATTAATTAGAATTTAGTTTTCTAATTTATTTTGATTTAAATTCTAAGAGGGTGACCATGGGCTCATGCCTTGGATTGTGGTTAAACATGATTGAGCCGAGTTGATTTAATATATCATTATCTCAATATTACTTTTAAAAATATGTCAAATGTGTCACCTTCTTAATAGTTTAAAAGTTCTTCTATTATATATAAAAAATTTAGCTTCCTAGCATTGTTATATATTTTTTAAGGTTATAAGAAAATCATCCGACCCATGACATAACGCGGTAAAAAAAAACTAATATTTTCTATTTCTTAATTTTTTGATTTAATTTTTGGTTATTTTTAATATTTTTTAGTATTTATCAACATATATAATTATTAAATATTTTTTATTAAATACATGCATTTAATTTTTAATTCAAATTTAAAGTTTTTTTGGTATTTTTTTATCAGTGCCCATATATTTTCGGCTACGTTTGGAAACGCGGCTGCAGCTGTGTTTCCAAAAAATTTAATTTTTTTTGCTAAAATTTAATATGATTTATATATTTTGGATCGTTTTAATGTACTGATATCAAAAATAATTTTTTAAAAATAAAAAAACATCATTAACATGTATTTTAACATAAAAAATTATTTAAAAATCACCCACAACCACACTCGCAAACACAGTCTTCTTAAGTTGAAATTAACTTTTTGAACCGGTCCTTAACGGAACGTGGGCACCAGAATCAGTGCAATGTAAAAGTGAAGAGGCCCACAAAGAAAAGAATTCCTCCGCGAAATTGAACTGAAAAAGTTGGATTGAAAGCATCTCTCTGTAAATGGACGGCGAGGCGCAATCACCAAGGGGCTCCAACCCTGAGGCAGACGATCAAACGGTCGAAATTGATCCATCAAGCACCGTCCTTGACCTAACCAGCTTTCAGCTTCATGATCTCAACTCAGTGGAGTTATCTCCGAGTCTCACCGAGTTAGACCTGACCGCGAATCGTTTGTCGAGCTTGGACCCTAGAATCGCGCATCTCTCGAACCTCAAAAAGCTCTCTCTCCGTCAAAACCTCATCGACGATGCTGCTATTGAGCCTTTCTCTCGCTGGGACTCAATTTCCGGTCTCCAGGTAACTCAATTTTTAATTTATTTATTGGTGCTCTAATTATTACTCTAATCACTGTCATTACGAAATACAATGTCTTAATTCGTAAATTGTTAGTTTATTTTTACTACTTTTAATTAAAGATAACTGAATGATTAATAATGTTTTAATCATTAATGGAATGCCCGTGCTGTGTTGTTAATATTATGGGTTTGCAGGAGCTGGTGTTAAGGGATAATAAGCTGAAGAAAATACCGGATCCCGGCATATTCAAGAGTCTTTTGGTTTTTGATGTTTCTTTCAATGAAATTACTTCCTTGCATGGATTGTCTAAAGCCTCTAACACTCTCAAGGAACTTTATGTATCTAAAAATGAAGTTACCAAGATAGAGGAGATTGATCACCTCTATCAGTTGCAAATTCTCGAACTTGGTTCCAACAGATTACGGGTTAGTACTCTTTAAATTCTGAAGAATCTTCTTTACCCAGAATTAGGGATTGGTGGGGTTAGGATACACAAATACAGAAATTGCAAGCCTGTTGATGCGAAAAGAAAGCTTTTAGAGACTAAATGGAAAGATGGTGGATAATATATTCTTAGGAATTTCCGGAGCATGGTCTAAAACTTGAACTACTTACTTTGGTCGTTTACAGGTGATGGAGAATATGGGAAATTTTACAAGTTTACAGGAGCTGTGGATGGGAAGAAATCGTATCAAAGTTGTTAATCTATGTGGGTTGAAATGCATCAAGAAGCTTAGCTTGCAAAGCAACCGTTTAACTTCTATGAAAGGATTTGAGGTACTTAAAAGAAATTGCCCTTTTGTTAGCTAGTCAAACTCATAGCATTCTGCTTTATCAAAAATAAAAAATAAGAATGAAAAAAAAATAAAATCCATGGTGTTCTGCCACATTGAAATTGCTGTCTAAATGTGATCCCCCATATTATTATTTTTATTTTGTCTAAATTTTAGGAATGTGTTGCTTTAGAAGAACTGTACTTGAGCCATAACGGTATTGCCAAAATGGAAGGCTTGTCAACCTTGGCCAATCTTCATGTACTCGATGTATCATCTAACAAGCTAACTTCAGTGGACGACATTCAGAACCTCACCCAGTATGTGTAGTCTTTCAAACTCTTGGGATTATGATGTCTCTTTCCTGGTTGATTTCATTGCTTGACTCATGCCATGCTTACAGGTTGGAGGATCTGTGGCTCAATGACAATCAAATAGAATCACTTAAAGGCGTTGCTGAGGCTGTCATCTCTTCAAGAGAGAAACTAACCACAATCTACCTCGAAAACAATCCATGTGTAAGATATTCTCTAACTTGGAGAACCAACATTTTCAGGACCCTTACTACCCGCATGCTAAGCTATAGCTTACTAGACAATGTTGTTGATGGTTCACTGCATAGAGATGTTTCAGTCCTGCTCTTTGTCTAGTTTTGCTGGTGGTCATAGTTAAATAGGAAAGCATTAGATCATGACCTTTCTTTCTCTCAAAGGTATATCCTGAGTCATAGATCCACCCCATCATTCTGAGCTTTGTATCAGTGGTTCTCCTTCCGCACTTTCACCGTTTCTTGGATCAGCTAGATTTCCAACCTGTCACCTCAATATCTTGTTAGATGTCTGACACTTTTATTTCCTATTTGATGTTTATTTACCAGATCCTAGACTCTTTTCCAATTGTTTTGAATAGTTGCTGCAAGAAAGGCATGTACTTGTGAAGATAGAGGAACTTAAAATTTTTAGTGACAGTGTGCATCTCTTGCCCTGGAAGGAAAGTTAATACCTTTTTTTCCAATTTATTCTAGCATATCAATCATATGGATTCTCATTATGCTGGTTGATCACTAGTAATAGATTTTTTTTAAAGCCTTTTAGGTGATTTTTCAATGTCAGCCTTATGCTCTCGAGTTTTATTGTTCTACTACTGTCAACGTATTTTAGGAGTGAAAATGTTGATACTTCTTTAGCAGTTATACACTTTTATTTTCTTATCCTTAAAGAGCAATTAGAATATGCCAACATTATTTGTCCACTATTCTGTGATCCTATTCAAGTTTTATCCGCAAGTAGTGCTTTCCTTATATATATATATATATTCATTTAGCATGCTCATCTTTTAAGACCAATGTGCCATAATCATGTCTCTTTAGCCAACTGTATACATGAATTTATGTGTTAGAAGCTCCGAGTGATAAAAAAAAGCACCGAAATTGAATCCTCCTTGCAGCTCTTTTTCCAGATAGGACCATGTATAATCAGCATATACTGCATTTCATAAGAGAACAACTCTTTTTCTGTACTTGCACATAATTGATACTGTCTCTTGATGTCTGTTGAACTTCTGAGGCAAGTGCATGACAACTGATTTTATTGTTTTTTCCTTATTTGTCTGCACTCATATCTCATACAAGAAACCGTGTTGAAAAGTTTGCATGCAACTTGACAATACTCATGCGTATCCTGTCTGATGGTAAATATCATAATAGTCTTTGCTTCGATGTGCCAAAAAAATTGCTTGGATCACCTTTTTTTGGGGATCAGTGCTGTTTGCTTACTTGAAAAAGAGGGAAAACTACTGTTCCTTTTTGGTTTCCCTTGGATATTCCTCTTTTTTTTCCCCTTGCTGTAAACTTTGTTATTGTGTAGTGATTTCACTTATAGTCACGCTTCTTCTATTACAGGCAAAATCTACAAACTACACTGCCTTTTTGAGAGAGTTTTTTCCAAATATTGAGCAAATTGACTCCAATGTGTTTGCCTAGTCTTGAATTTTTCTTGCCTGGACACTGCTATCTATAAGCTCAAATCCTCTTTGGGTAATACATCTTAATCACTTAGCATTTCAACTTTTGGCTGCACTTGTTGAACATTGCTTTTAATATGTTCTCATGAAAATCTGGATTGCTGGTGGAATTATGCTACAAAATTTTATTTCAGGGGAGATAACTGCTTCTGCAAGGACACTGTGGATCCAAGTTTAGGCATTTATCTGGTATCACAACATTAGCATGAATGCCATAAATTTTCGAAGGATTTGTATTTGTTGTTTGTTTGATTTTGCAGGCAAGCTTATTTACCTTTTTTTTCCTCTGAATATTTTCATATTTCTTGATGTAAGTTTATTTTAGCTCTCTTCTACCATCACATTTTAAGTGTGAAATCTCAATCTGTTGTTTCCCGTTCAATCTTCTGTTAGATTTAGGCACTGTATAAGTTTTTGCTATTTTTGGGAGTTTCTTCCAAGATAACGCATCTCATTTACGTGACATGAATTGTGGAAGTTTCTTCATTTTGGGAATTGTTGTCCCTGATACACGCTGTTATGGAATTAAAAGCCTGGCGTAAGCATGTGCATTGCCTTAAAATTGTTTGGTAGGAATTTTAGGTAATCGATCGCTTTGATTTATAATTCTATAGTCCTTTTCTTCTTATTGAGTATTAACAAAACACTAAACATGTCAGCTAAATACTTTAGCTAAACCCACAAAACACTATTTAACTATTTATTGGAATTGTATTGTGTTTTTTTTTTTTAGATTTCACCCTTATTTTTTTTTTGAATTTCATCTTTAGGTTGTTTTAGGAATTATGTTTCATTTTTTTTTAATTTTCTTTATGTTGAGTTGTATATGAGTCTCATGGATTTATTTATTTTATTCTTATTTTTTCCTATTGATTTCAACCTTCAACATTAGATCTATTAAAAGTGGGACTTCATACTTGATTTGCTTTAAATGAATTTATCTTGATCTCATTATCATGGTCTTTTGATCTGAGTCACAAGTTTGGTAGGGTGACGATGTTTATTGAATATTGAATATTTAATTGAATATTTTCTTAATTGGGCTTCGTAAGTATTTTTATTTACTTTCTTTGTGGTTATCCTAATTTCATGACTGACTCAGGTTGCGGGTTTGATAGATTAATCGAGGTTGACTCATTTTATTTTTTTGGGTTCTTTTGTGATTAAATATTTTTCTTTTTAATTTCATCTTCCAACTATACATTTTTTTTTCAATTTCATTATTCAATATTAGGTTGTTTGGGAACTGGACTTCGTAATTTTTTTTCAATTTGCTTTTTGTAGAGTTATCCTGATCTCATGAATTTTTTTTTTCAATTTCAATATTTAATATTGGATCTATTGGAAATGAAGCTAAATGAAGCTTTGTAATTTATTTATTTGTTTTTTATGAAGTTATCTTGGTCTCATCATCTAATTTGCGAGTTTAATAAGTTAACTTGAATTGATTCATGTAATTTTTTTGGTTGTTTTTTCTAATTGTTTTTTTTTTTCATTTTCATCCTTCAACATAGGTTGGTTGAAAATTTAGTTATATATATATATATATATATATATATATATATATATATATATATGTTTTTTATATTTGTTTTCTATGGGGTTATCCTGTTCTAATGTCCAGGATAACAAGTTCGACTTATTGATCTGAGTTACTTTGTTCATGTTTTGGTATTTTTTTAATTAAATATTTTTTAATTGGGCTTTATAATTTTTTTTATTTGTTTTTTATAAGGTTATTTTGATCTTATGACTTAGGTCGCAGGTTCAATAGATTGATCCGAGTTGATTTGGTTTATTTTTTTTAATCTTTTTTTAATTGAATTTATTTTTTTTAATTTTATCATCTAATAGTTTAATTTTTTTTATAGTATATTTTTTCAATTTCATCTTTCAATATTAAATTGTTTAATAATTAAGTTTCGTAATTTTTTTTTCAATTTGTTTTTATGTGGAGTTATTTCAATCAATCTTATGAATTGACTTTATAATTTTTTTTTTTTTATGAGATGATCATGATCTCATAACTCGGGTTATGAGCTTAATAATATAACATGGGTTAACTAAGGTAGTTTTTTTGTTATTTTTTTTTAAATTTAATCATTCAATATTAAATTGATTAGGAATTGATATTTATAATTTATTTTGATTTGCTTTTTATAGGATTATTATAGTTATGTATTTGAAAGATTAATTCATATTAATTTAATGTCATTTTTATTTTTTCTAAAATGAATTTCAATATGCCACTATGTCAATATTTAAAAAAGATTATCTGTATTATATTTTAAGTTTATGATTATTATTTTTTTATTAAAAAAACAAGTTAACAACGGTTAAACATTTTTTACATTAAAAAAATTGTTACAACTTGCCACGAAGAGCAAGTTAATGATCTAGTTATAAAGAACACTAAAAGACAGTGGGGTTTTTTTTTAATTGTAGAAAACATTGTTCACAAACTTATATGTTGTTGTGGACTTTATGTTTATTTTTTTTAGATCAAACTTTAATTTAGATGATTTGAACTTAATTGAAGGCTAATTGCTTTTATTTTCTTAAGAAATAGTGGAATTAAAAGAACAATGTTTGAAATGAAAAAGGCCCTACAAATGGGTGGCGTGCCAGGTTTTCATGAAAAATACAATTAGGTCTTCAATGTTAAAAAAAATATAATTTATACAATTTAGATCTCTTTAAATTTGACAAATTCATTTTTGGTACAAAAATTTATTATTATTTTTTTTAGTTCTTAGTTAGAGAAAGGAGATAGAGAGATCACTAGATTCTAACGATGAGAAAGAAAGTCGTTCATGCCATTTCCGACCATCAAAATGATTTTTTAGTGTCAACAGGTTCCATGTGATGATAAAGGCTTGATGCTGGTTGTTTAGAGCTTCAATGTTGTCTGAAAAAACATATTTAAGCCGATTAAGTTAAATCTAACCTGGTATGATTTTGGATTTTTGGACCTTTTTTTTTTGCATTTTGAGTTGATTGATTGATTTGTAAGTGTTATAGGGGTGTTGGTGATGTATTTTTGGATTGAAATGACTTAAACACTTGAATTTTTTAGGTAAAAAAAAAACATTACCTTGATTTTTTGGTCACCGATATGGTGGCCAGAATCTGGGTTTACAAGCGACGTGTCTTCAAGAAATTATTTCTCAAAAGAATAGAGATGGACGAAAGGTGGCCTCCTCTTTTAAAAGATTAAAAAAAAAATAAAACCAAGCCCATGCACACAAGTCTGAGTTTGAAGACCCACCCATGCATTTGACTCTTCATTACAATGACCCATGAGCGTTTGGCCTTTGTCATATAAGCCCGCGTGCCTGAGCTTGTTTGGTCGTTGTTTTTTTTAATATATATTTAGGTTAAATATAAATTTAAGAGAAAAACAATTATTGAACCTAGTTGAATTCATGACTCAAATCACAAGTTTGACAATTTAAACCACAATACCTACACTATTTTTTCTCTCCAATTTTTCATTTTTTTAATTGATATCTTTTTTTTAATATGTATTTTTTAAAATAATTTTTAAATTTATGTTTCAATTAATAAGTGATTTGTTTTGCTCATTTAACCTTTTTTTAATAGAGTTTTTTTAATTATTTTATGTGTATTAAAATTTTTAAAAAATTATTCTGATTCATCTATAAATTGTTTTTTTGTATAGATGTACTTTATTTTTGAAAATAGTTTTTTTAATTTTCAGATAATTTTTCTAATATATGCAACTTTGCATATTATTTATTTCTCTTTTATTTTATTCAATCAATTTAATGTGTGTGTCTATTTCTATTATCATTTAATTGAATAAAAAATTAATTTTAATAAATAAATTCAGCAAATACAGCCAGGTAAATTAATTTTAATTAAATATTTTGATCTATATTTATCTCTCGATTTTGCCAGTTTTATTTTTAGTTATCGTTAAGGACTTTTTTATATATATAATTTATTAACACACAATTCTCAATTTATTTATTACATGTATGCATAAAATTTTTGATTCACACTTAATTTTTTTTATATATACAAAAATATATCGTAAAAGCCTGCATATATAATTTGTTTTGTAGGAGAAAAAAATATTTGACTCGCAACGGAATACTGATTAAATGGATAGTATAAACCGTGTGGTGTTTGGATGTGGACTTCCCTCTATCACTATTTACTATTAGAAGTTCACAATTCAGGACATCAAGTTATACAAAAGACTGCAAAAACAATTCTTTAACATAAAATTTTGAGTTTCAATTCTTAGGTTCAAAACTTTATAATATTAAAACTCCCAAATCTAAGTAATGATTGGGTTTAAGATCTTGTACTTAGTGTTGATATAGGATCTTATAAAGAAAGTTTTAATATAAAGACAATAATTTAAGTCTTAAAATGGATAATAATTTAGGGAAGTTCTCTTCCAGACAGACATGCCATATTATAAGATAGGATAATTATAAAAAACTTTCTATATCTTTATCCGTTTTTCATTTTTAATCTAAGGTTTGAGAAAATACAGTTTGTCTTCTAAACTTTAGTAACTTTATTACACTTTACATTCTATTTTTCTGCATTAAAATAAGAGTAAACCATTATTTACAGGTTTGTCATTATAATAATTTTAAGGATTAACGTGCCCCTGTTGACTAAAAATAAGAAAAAAAAGGTTGCGTGATCGTTGGGCATTTTCTTTTGAAAAATTAGTCGTTACATAATGCCCTTGAATTAAAAAAAAAGGCACTAAAATCATGTATATAATAGTTTCTACAACAATTCTTGATCAAATTGAAGACAACTAAAAGTATACAAGTTCACATAAAATAGTTCTTTATCAGTTTTTATTAAAAACAACAATTCTCCAAGATTGTTCACCATTTCAACCCAACAAAAAACACCATTAGATCTAGCATTAGTTACACAAATTTGTAACAAAAATTCCAAAAAATTTGTAGCAACATATGTTTATCTTCCAGCAACAATTCTTCACCTTCCAATAACAATTTCTCACTACAAATCCTGCAAACACACATTGTCCAAAATTACCAACCCAACACAAAAATCATCTAACACACATACTATACTTGTAATAATGCCATCATATTCATCAAATGCAAATAACCTAAAAATTTGTAATAGTTTGGATGGACTAAAGTTCAATAACATAAAGTGCATAACATGTGGAAAAAGAGCAACTATCAGGATATTGGAAATAGATAGAAGTAATTGAATTAACCACTGGAGGGGAAGGAGGTGTCAATGAAATCAATCCAATAGTTGATGAAGTGAAGAAGACTAAGGATGAATTACATCGAGTTTGGATTAGGAATCACCATATAGAGGTTAGCTTTGCAAATGTAAAGTTGTTATTGGTTTGTAATTTAATATGCGTAATTTTATTATTCCTAACTATGATATTGTTCATCATATTCAAATGAAATGAATAAAAATAGTAAATTAATGCACTAAATATTATACCTCACAATGCATACTTCAATAAAACAACAATCATCCACAATGTATACTTCAATCAATGCAACTAGTCTAGGTTGAGTGTTGAGATAATGATGATGCTCTAACATCACTATAATTTCTAGCACCCTTTCCAGGCCTTTTTACACCTCTACCAACATCCATCAAACCCCTCCCAACACTTCTCACACCCTTGCCAACACCTTTCATACCCTTTCTAGCACCAATAAAACCCCTGCTAGCACCTCTCATAGCTATACAACACTACTAACACCTTTAGTAGCACTCATAACACTGGTATGACCATTTAAACCCCTTGTAACACTCTTAGACCTATTCTATCACCTTTTAACCCCTTGTTAACACCCTTCAGACCCCTATCACCACTCAAACCCATTGCAACACCATGGAACAACACCATGCAATCCTCTAATTTGTTCAGTGGTATCTCTTTGACAAGTCATTGAATTATGCATATATTGCACCTCAGAGTATATGCTCTTTTCTTGATATTACTAGTTTGATCTTTTCCTTGTTCCCTCCTTCTTTCTAGGACTACCAACGTTTCTTTTAAATGTAAGAGGTAAAACAATGACATCATCTTCATATGGATCTAGATCTGCTTTAGATAAAGGGTGGAAAACCTCATTGTATGCTTTCCTAAAAGTATCTACATTATAATATACATGACATATGTCTTCTGTAATGACCTCAAATTTTGGATGCAACTTCTACATGATTCTTTTATTTGTTAATGTCAAAACAAGGTTGACTAGATTAATTTGGTAATTAAATTGGTTAACTGATTTCTCATAGAATTCTTAAATTTTCCTATTAGTCGATCAATTGGTCGTCGGTTCCATTAACCGTTTAAGACAATAATGCTTTTAACTACTTATTCTATTACGTGGTTGACTGGATTAACTTGGCAACTAAATTTGTTGACCAGTTTGAGTTGAATCCTATATTTCCAATATTCTATCTTTGACTATTATATTTATCAGTGGCGTATCATCTAATTATTACTTTCAAGTGTGACATCATGCACACTCAATTTCGTAATGGAATCCATTCATTTGGATTCCTCACATAATCAATCTTTAACTATATTACAATTATCACATTTATATAAAAGAATTCCACATGCACAAGAAACAATGAGAAAAGATAAACTTGCACATATATGATATTATGTATGCTAATCTCGTTAACTTGATTTTGAATCCATCCTTAATAATTATCTTCACATAATATCAAATACTAAATCTTATCAATTACAAGTACTATTACCTAAATTATGATTACAAATTTAATCCTATGTAGGATTCAATACAAAAAGTTATGATGTATGATAATTATTCTTGTCTTCCTTGTGATGTAGTTGAAATCAAACGCATGTCACATGAATACAATATTTTAACATAATTATTTATTCATGAAAATTTTATTCAACCATCTATTTGTTATCCATTCCTTGTAAGTCAATATTCTAGTCCATCATTTTAAAATCTAGTTTCATCCTGAACTCCTAAATTTACTCCGATATTTCCATTAAAAACTCATCAATATGGTAATCCCAACTAGTCTGACAATCCTATTTGGATGTCTATCAATCTGGCATTCCTATTAGGAAGCCAACAGTCTAATAATCCCAATTAAAAACTAAACAATCCAGCAATCCCATTTGGATGCTAATTAATCCGACATTCCCATTTGAAGCCAACAATCTAGTAGTCTCAATTGCACACCAAACAATCCAGCAATCCCTTTTAGATGCCATTTAATCCCACCTTTATTCCTATAATGTATAAACATACTCATTCTCTCAATTATCATCATGTAATCATGCATTTAAGGAATTGTAGTTAATAATAAACTAGCAATTAATAATAAAGTTAATGTGTAGGACACCTACCTAAGATCTGTTGGTGAACAATAATAGTCCCCACTATATATGCAACTCCTACAGCCTCACCTACACCATCATCATCATCAATTATATTCTCATATTAAATCCTTATTCATTTAGATTGGCTTTCATTTTATACATCTATTTGAACCAAGTTCTCATGTTATTAAACATCATATTTTCCTTTTCTTTTTAATTCTAAGCGATAGTTCAACTATTATTACACAAATATTAAATCTCGCTCATTAAATATATTTTGACACTATCATGATGTTAAAGTAATCTTGCAATTTTCAAGTCTTGACTAAAAGTATTATTATGAAGAAAATCATGTTTTCTCTCAATTTTGTTGAAACTAATATATTTCTTACCTTTCTAAAGGTTATTCCAACATAATTGCACATTCTTTATATGTCAATTACTCAAATAATTCTAATTTTTATATTTTCTCTCTCTTGGTCAAAACCACCAAGTATAGAGAATGGTTTTTCCCCTCAATTCTTTCCATTGGAATGTTACCTAGTCTTTTCTTATGACATTATCCATTTTCTCATCATAAAACAACATAACAATAATCAATTTATCACAATTTCACATTTAAATCAACATTAACACATTGTAATTCAAAAAACTCAAAATCATCCAATTTAATCATGCAAATTGGTTTTCTTACCTTTAATTGGTACAAGAACAAGAGAATGATGCAAAAGAAGTTAAAGTTCTCTTAACTTTTTCCTCTTTCATTTTTCTCTTAAATTTCTCTTCACTTTTTCCTTTTTCACTTTTCTCTCCTCACTCTAAACTCCCTTTAACCCTCTTTAAATCTTTAATCTTTTTAAATGATATCTAAAGAAGTGATAGAAAGAGAAGAAAACCCTAATTCTCCCTTTTTCTAAGCCTCTCCCCTAATTTCACTACCCAATTAGGGCATTTATAGCTAATTTTCAGCTATTTATAATTTGACTTATCATTTATTCAGGATTAACCGGTCGACCATTTTCTCACTTAGTCTCTACTTAATTTTTTTTACCAGGGTTTACATCTTTTAAGTTAAGTTTTTTGTGCTGCATACAAGGGACCATATGCCTATAAGAAATGCCCGTCATTCTCTATTCACCATTCATCATATGAACATTCTGTTTTGTTTAAATTTACATAAAATTTTGCTTGGCCATAAAAAAACTTGATATTTATTTATACTAGCTACCATCATTCTCATTTGTTTAGACTTCTCAACTGACCTATCTAATAATTTCCTAACATTAGGTGTGGTACATGTTTTCTAACATGCAGCCATAACATATCTATCATGAAACCTAAACATAAGTTTTGATCTATTTTTTTCTAGTAACAAAATAATTAGCATACTTTTATATTTTCCAACCTAACTATTAAATGATTCAACCAAATTTTTTGTTATATTTTCAACTTTAATCTCACCATCAAACAATTGTCCAGAACATATTTGTGCAATGATGTTACTCAATTAATATAGAGCTGCTTTGTCAACATCACCGATATCCTTCAAATAGGACTTATAGTGTATATTTGTATAAGCTTTTATTGCTTCTCAAAATCCAATTTTCATCTTTAAACTATGAAACTCTTTGTTCTTTAGATTAGCATGGATATGCCTTACACAATGTCTAAGAGTTGCTTCAAGGAATATTTTGACCACAACCTCTTATAGATTCTGCATCAAGAAAAAGAAAACAAGTTAAAATATTACATGACAGAGAAGAACATGTTTAGATATTATAGATAATAAACCTTCTGCCTATTAGGCGTACTCCATGTTTTATAGAACTATACAAGGCATATAAGAACCATCTCCGAGTGTCACTATTTTCTACCTCCACAATGGCATACACAACTAAAAAAAGTCTAATGTTGTCATCTAACCCCACTATTGATAAAAGGACACCTCTATATGGACCTTTTAGATGGAATCCATCAATGTCAATGAAAGTCTAAAACCATTCAAAAACCTCTTCTTTTGAGCTTTTAGGCACACATACACTTTCTGAAACTCCATTGAAGAATGATCTTTAAAATTGAAGTTGAGGTCATACCCTAGAAACATATCAAAATCTGGGTTACACTCCTTTAATAAATGTATATATCTAGGAAGTCTGATCAATGAATCCTTATAAGTTCATTCTATAAACTCCTTTGCCTTTGTCCTGGCCCTTCAAAGTCACATTGGGTGTGGTTTGATTCTATACTTTTCCTCTAAGATTGTATCTAGTGCGTTTCTAGATATGTTTGGATCAACACTAATAACATGTAGAATTGCTAGCTTTTATAATAGAAGGCCTAATACAAATATGTTTATCTTTAAAATTCTTAACCATGGAAGTATTGCCCCCCAAAACAAGTGAAGTATAAACCCTTCACTCATAACCAACACCTAAACATGTTGCTGCAAACTTCTCATTCTGATTAAGGTGTCTCTTCAAATGATAACCATGTTTAACTTTTTATTTTCTCAACACTTCCCTAAATGATTGACATTATAAAAGATCTGACGTTCTTGGAAATTAATTGATCCATCAACTCCCACTTTAAATATCTTGCATTTAAAACTAGATGTAAGACCAACACTTGCCTTCTTTTATGCCTTTTCCCAATCCTTCTACTTTTATTTTTATAACCCTCAAAACTACTATATGATTTTGTACTAAATGCAATATTATCATCTTCTTCATCGTTGCTTATTTTCCATTCATCCTCTAATTCTGAGCCACTTAACAAACTTTTACCAAAGCATACATCAACATCTAAGCTAGCAATCCATTCATCTTCTTCTTCGTTAACAAATTCAAATCCTTCCCCATCAAAAGGAATATAATCATCATTTGCCTCCTCCTCCTCCTCCTCCTCCTCCTCATCATCATCATCATCATCATCATCATCATCATCATCATCATATTTATCACCACCCTTATCATGTACACTACTAGTGCCAACATTACCCCTTTCAGTTCTTTCACTTCCTAAATTGCCATTATCAAAATTCCTGCTAACTTTCCCATCATCATCATCATAATCATTATCAAGAAGATCCAATTCATCTATATCAAATTCCCTTTGATATTAAAGTATTTTACTTTAGTTCTCTTATTGCCTTCAACCTTGCCAATGAAACACCTTGGTATCCTCATTGTTAAAGGAGTAGCAACATCATCAACATTAATATAAATATGTATTTCTTCTTCCCTTTGGTGCATATTCGTTAACTTCAATAGTGATGCATTGTCAAATATTTGATTCCCTTTATCATCTTTTATTTTAAAATCTATATGAACAATATGTCCAACCTTTCTCAACATATAACAAACTACCATGGTGAGTAATAATAAATGATATCTTGTATCATGTCATTACAAATAATACAAGCCTAATTAAAGATCTATCTAGTAAAAACCCTGATTACAGACATATCTAGAAGTCATAAATGTCAAACCTGAATTTTATCAATTAAGGTTACTATAAATAGTAATCTTAATTGATAAAATTAGGGCCTTTCTATTTAGTTAACAAAACATGCATTAGAAGAAGAAAATAATAGTTTAAACATTACTACAACACTTACTATTGTAATCATTCAAGCCATAAACATATTAATTTAGGGTTTTCAAAGCTTTGGGATTAGGTTTAGGGTAAATAAAAAATTATTTATTTTTTGTTAAACAAATGTATATTCACAATATTTTAATCATTACTCACTAATTTAACATAACATAACACCACACATGCTACTAAAACATGATTATGTTAAAAGACTTACCTCTCCACTATTTCCAATGAACAAGGTTGAATAAAATAACAACAAGAAGAGGTTTTATACCACTAGTAGTTGTATAAAGAGATTAAATATAAAAAAACAAAGGATCTTGCTTCAAATTTGTATGGGTGTATTGTGTTTGTAGACAAAGACTAAACATATAGGGGAGAGAGAGAAACGAGGTTTGGAAGCGAGTTATGAATATTTAAATTTATTATATACAAGGGCAAAGTTGCTTTTTTATCTAATTTGATTTTTTTTGTTGATCACGGAGGCAAACTGTAATTTCTCAAACTTAGATTGAAAATGAAAAATAGATCAAAGTATATAAGTGTTTTTATTTTTTTTATAATTATCCCTATTTTGATTGTTACATGACAATGACGTAGCAGGGGGAATTGTTTTCTGTAACTCGGAGTTTAAAGTAAGTAACTTCACCCCTTTTAGTGAGATACATTGAAGATGAAAACATTTTGCAAGAGGAAATATTATGTTATAGCACACCTGCCATTATTAATGGCACTTCACTTTCTTGGAGTGGTAAAGTCGGGTTACTGAGTAGAGAACTTGCTGCTTGAGAAAATATAAATTCATCACAAGGATAAAAAAAAATAAAAAAGGCCTTTGTACTTGGGGACAGACTATAAAGACGGGAATGGAAAGACAGCAGGATAACAAAATGGTTGTTGTTCAATTTATAGAGTAAACCATGCATGGTGCGCAGAAAGATGAATACTTTCAGAGATTAATCTATCGGTGAAACAAAAAAAAACAAGCTTCCAGCAGAGAAAATTAGACACATTGTTCTGAGATTTGAACCTGAAAACTGCCCCCACCTCATTATTTGGCTAGGGACCCAAAGGAAGCAACGGAGATCAAACTTCTGTGTCATTCTTAGCAGAGAAAATTAAAGAATCAATTTTGCATACTGAGCACTGAACATAAAAGATCAGCTTCCCAATTAGTGGATAAATGAATCCAAACAGAGAATACAAGGAATTTAGATATGGTATTTCATTGAATTGGAAAAGGAAAATGAAGAATCAGCTATCTAGAAGATCCCTATGTTCTCAGAATTAAACAGTAACAACAATGAAACCACAAGCAGGTGCTCCTAATTTAGGGCCACAGAGAGAATTTCTAGGGACATCATCTCTCAAGTTGCAGTGTGTTCCATTTTACGGGTGCTTATCATCCAAGGAAGAGATTTGAGCAGAAACCACATCAGGATACTCCTCGTACACTGCAACTTCTGGGATGCAGTATACGATTCGTGTACCAGAAATTACAGTTGCGCCCTCCAGCAGCACCTTAAACATCAAGGGGGAAAAAGTGCTGATACACATTGAAGGAAAAACCATTGCGCAACTAGAGAGCAATTTTCAATTTGAATCAAAAGTTGGTAGCACATAATCTACCAACAACATTAAATATCATACGTAACATCACAGCTTCTCATATTCATCCACAATTACATACTTATACGGGGAGGATCTCTTTTAACTTCTCTCATCCAGACACATGGTTAGTTATTAGCTATGATGGATTGCATATAATAGCTCTCTAGCAATACTACAAGGCTACTCTTCTTTCAATGACTAGGCACTAGTAATAGAAAAGAGCTATGTTGATGTAATCATTCATCACAACACTAATCCCTACCCTTAGACTCCCAGGAGAACTTTAGGTCTTCTTTGGTGGCCTGAATTTCTGCAATTGTGAAATTCTGCTGTCTTCCCTCCCATCTTCTAACGCATTTACAAAGTCATCAGAGATGACATTTGAAAATGAAAAGTGATGACTCAAAATCCAATTATAAAAAAAGGTAAATGGCGTGGGGTATTTACTGTAACTCTAGACACAAATTACTATGGATTGCAATAATAAAATTTATTTGGATATGGTGTGTAATTAAGAGTATCATGGGGACGTTTTAGTATTTTCACGTTGTCTTTTTTATTTTTTATTCGAAAAGCTGCTGGCGTGTGTTCCACAGACCACAGCGAGTGGGCGATGCTCACACCATTAAGGAGGCACGTGAGATGTCTTCCCGTGACCAAATCTGGTCATGTGTCATCTAGGTCGACGTGCAAACGTGCCCTCTTCCACATGGTGCGACACGTGTAGAAATATCATGGTTGGATTGCCGTTGGTGATCGATTGCTTATGTCGACTCTTGGGCCTGACATTGCTGGTAGACCCAAGACTTTTAAATCTAGCAGCCTTGCTAGACCCAACTGGAGGCCAAATTGTTTAGAATTATTTATAAATGAATAAATTTGAATATCTATCAGATTAACCTTATGTTTTATCAAATAATAATAGATTTATTTAATTTTTGAAACACATAATATAATTTATAATTGCTCTTAATTAAAAATTAGGGACAAAATTGAGTTATATGCCACATGATTATAAATTACTAATAAATAAATTAGTTTCTAATTCATGGAAAGAGTTGAAGCATGCATTACTATCATGCTCTAAACTGTTCCAAGAAAGGCTTTGGTCTATCAATTTTTGTTTAAAATAGTAAAAATAACATAAGACAGTAGCAAAAAATAACATACAAAAAGATTAATAAAGAATTCAATTTATTCTGATGAGTTTTAAAGTAAAATAATTATTTTCAAATTTTAATGTTTATATTTTTTGTTGATTTTTAACGCTTTTTAAAGTTTTGACAACATAAATAAAATATAACGATATTACTATATAGTTTAGTTGTCAAGTAACTTAT